>NW_024426885.1:52798895-53126912 GCF_017311325.1 Ursus maritimus
AGGGAAAGAGATTCTTATAATTAATCCTCTTGTAACCAACTGGATACCCAATTTAAAGATAAAAATCTATTACCAAAATGGCCTTTATTTCCCATCCCCATCCCCAAAGTCATGTTTTAACATTTGTCTCAATTCCATTTATCCTCTGGTCTATGAGATTATTACGTTGGTACCAGGCACACGAACTAGGGCTTTGGGAAAAGAATTTTGGGGTTTTTTGTGTGTTAAAGTAACACAGTCACTAAGAACATAGAAAGACAAATTTATAAAGAGACTTCTTTAGATAAAGTCTTCTAAGAATCCAGCAAATCCTATAGCTAACAACTATAAAAAACTACATAATTACATTTTATGGTCTCACATGAATCAGAAGGGACTTGAGAAAGACTCTTATGTTGTTGGTTTTGGAAAACAATCTGTAGTAATTACTAAATATTACTAAATATACATATAGCATTTGTATATATCCTTTGAACCAGCAATCCCAATCCTGATTCTTTATCTCATAGCATAAATGTACCAATATGTGAAGGTATGTACAAGAAGCTTACTACAATGTTCACAGTGACAAAAAAAAAAAATGGGAAACAAAGTAGGTGTCCATCAATAAAGGATTAGCTAAATGAACAAATGTACAGCTGCACCAAAAATAATCTCATTCATAATGGCATATTTTATACAGCCAATAAATGAATGCTTTAGTGCTCTACTAGCTGATGTGGAGAATGTTGTACTAGTTATTATGAGTGAGAAAAACAAGATGCAGAACAGAACAGAATGCATCATATGATCCAGTTTTATTTAAAAAAAAAAAAACCTATACATACACAGGTGTGCCTGGATTAGTGTATGTGTCCTGCTAGGCAGGGAAAAAATAGATAGGATGGTGATTCAAGTATGGGGAAAATTATGAAAGGATATATACTATACAGTTACTTTGGAGCAAAATGAGAAGTAAAGGGGGAAAGGGAATTAGGCAAGAAACGAAAAAATTGATACAAATTCACAATTATATAAAAATCATATACATAAAGAAACTAGTATTTTTAAAATAAAAACAATATGAAAATAAAAAGAAGAGTTATTAGAAACCACCTAATCTAATCTCCAGATGATCCAACCCTCATTAATTCAACACTAAATGCCTATTTTGTGCAATAAACAGCAACAAGGGTTAGTATTTCCTTTCCAGTAACAGATCTACTAACAAAGAATCCATCTAGTCCCAAGGATGCCCATTCCATTTTAAAGCTGATCTAATAAGAGAAATTCTTCCATGTGATTAACCGAAATTTGTTTGTCCATAAGGAGAAGGAATAAATCTAATCTAACCTCTAATTACATAATTGTCTTCACAGGACTAATATCTTATTCACTTAGCAACACTTACAGGTAGTTTCCTGCTTTTATACGTAATGTAGCCCTTAAAATGTGTCTGTTAAAGTGTAGATTCAGACTCAAGAGATTTAAATGTTAAAAAATGACAAACTGAAAAAAAAATTGCAACTCAGATCACAAAGGCTTTCCTTAATACCCAAACAGCTCCTAAAAATCACAAAGCAAAAGACCATTTTTAAGAGTTAAGGAATAGGAACTTTAGTGCACAGCAAAAGGAAACACAGTTCTTTAAAAAGATGTTCAACTTCACTCACTTAATGCAAATTAAATCCACATTATGATATTTTTTCACCAGTCAGACACAGATCCAAAAGTTTGGTAACACATTGTGTTGGCAAAGATGTAAGCAGATAGTAGTTCCCATACTTTCTGCTTTTAGGAATACATTCCATAAACTCATACAAGAGCAAGAATAAATGCACAAGGTTATTCACTGTGGCTATGCAAATAATAGCAAAAGACAGGGAACAACTTAAGTGTTTAAGAGACGGGAATTGATTTTTCTAAAAGTATAGTACATTACACATCTATGTGAAAGATTCACAAGGTATGAAAACACCATTTAGCAATTCTGAAAGAAGAGTTTAGAAGACAATTATATCTTGATATCTTGGTTACCAAATCTAGAGATGGAAGGATGGGCTTTCCAACACCCTTAGAAGAATCTTACCAGTTTTCATTAAAATAGTAAAAGGGTTCTTGAGAATAGCATGTCAAACAGATGGACTTTAAGAGATGCTTTAAATAACCTTATTGTAATTTGAGGCTGTTACTTGTGAGTGTGTAAGAACATGGTGCAGGCAGTATCCAATTCTGTTCCCACAGGGAGAAGTACCAAAAGATCATCAGGTGAATATAGGTTTTTTGATTTCTTTCAATTTTCTTGAAACTTGTTTCAAGAGAAAAGAATGTTTATTCTTTAAAACTCCTGAATGTGCCACCAAAAAAAAAAAAAAAACTATTTTGAAAATAGTATTGTAAACACAAACAGTGGATACAGCCAGTCTTTGAAAAATTAAGCTGCCATTAAATATTCATGACAGGGGCGCCTGGGTGGCACAGTCAGTTAAGCATTGACTCTTGGTTTCAGCTCAGACCATGACCTTGGGGTCATGAGATTGAGTCCCAGGTCAGGCTCCACACTCAGCATGGAGTCTGTTTGGGATTCTTTCTCTCCCTCTCCCTTTTCTCCTCTCTCTCTCAAATTAATACATAAATCTTTAAAAAAATAAATGATGGGGCACCTGGGTGGCACAGCGGTTAAGCGCCTGCCTTCGGCTCAGGGCGTGGTCCCGGCGTTCTGGGATCGAGCCCCGCATCAGGCTCCTCCGCTATGAGCCTGCTTCTTCCTCTCCTACTCCCCCTGCTTGTGTTCCCTCTCTCGCTGGCTGTCTCTATCTCTGTCGAATAAATAAATAAAATCTTTAAAAAATAAATAAATAAATAAATAAATAAATAAATAAATAAATAAATGTTCATGACAAGTTTGTAAACATTTGGTGTAATGCTAAGCAAAGGGAGCAAAATATAGTTTTATGTTGCATATAAAAATGAACTACTGAGACACCTGGGTGGCTCAGTCGGTTAAGTGTCTGCCTTTGGCTCAGGTCATGATCCTGGGGTCCCAGGATGGAGCCCCACATGGAGCTCCTTGCTCAGCGGGGAGCCTGTTTCTCCCTCTGCCTGCCACTTCCCCTGCTTGTGCTCTATCTCTGACAAAAAAAAAAAAAAAATGAACTACTATTCTATCAAAAGTGAGATGAATTCCATAAAAAATGTCCGGAAAGAAATGCATAAACATGTTAACAATGGTTGTTTCTGAGTAGCATTTTCTCCTTTCTTCCATTTTTCTGTATATTTTACTTTTCTATGACTTAGTACTTTCATAGCAACATACACATGAACAGAAAATTGTTTATCTTTGTTCTGACAGATTTGTTGGGCAGTTATTAAAAATGTAGTTGTAAAAAAAAATCTAAATCTCTTATCGCCCCCTCATTTTTGCCGTGAATCTTAAACTGCTCTAAAAAGATTAAGTCATTTTAAAAATTCTAGAAGATAAACATTTCCTGATGACAAAAGTGATATAACAAGGGAAATTAAGCTTTTTAAATATATACGTAACAAAGGCTTTGTAATTAGAACATACACATATCACCTATTTAACAAAACATTTGTACCCAGAACTCTTGCATTCAAAATAAGACAAACACGAATAAAAAAATGGGCAAAGGTCTTGAACTGACTCTTCACAAAAGATGTAGAATAGCCATGAACAGAAACCATCCCAGTTACACTGGAGCCAGAGAGGGAAGGACACACCTCCACCTAAAAAGCCTTTGAAGTTAAGACAGTTAAGACAGTCTAACAGGAGGAGAGTGTCAAAACTACTCCTTGCGAAATGGAAAAAAGGCCAAAAGATCTACCGGTTTACTAAGCCTCAACTTAATTTCTCACAGCTTGCTCATGGACAACACGGAAGCATCATAATACCCAACTTCAGCTTTCTTAAGAGAAACGGGCTTTCTCGCCCATGTCCAAAAGTCTTAAGGAAGGAAATATCACAAATTTTAGTTAAAACATGACCCAAGAAAGTAATACAAAGGAAAGAGAAACCAACTTTTTCTCCATTTCTTAACTGTCTGCAGGGAAGAAGTGACAGCTTTCAGTTAAAGCTACTCTCTTCTCTGACCTCTGTGAATCAAACCCTAGAACAAAAATGGATTACTGTGGTTACCCAAAGATTAACTTGGAAAAAGTAATGCTCTTTACCATGTTTTCAACTGTTATTAGAATTTTATTTGTAAAAATACTTAAGTATCAAAAAGAGAGATAGAGGGGCGCCTGGGTGGCATAGCGGTTAAGCGTCTGCCTTTGGCTCAGGGTGTGATCCCGGCGTTATGGGATCGAGCCCCACATCAGGCTCCTCCGCTGGGAGGCTGCTTCTTCCTCTCCCACTCCCCCTGCTTGTGTTCCCTCTCTCGCTGGCTGTCTCTATCTCTATCGAATAAATAAATCTTTAAAAAACAAAAACAAAAAGAGATAGAAAGGAAACGCTGGCAGTCACTACGACTCAATTTTGCTACCTCACTGTAATTATTGTCTATGCCTAGACTAAGTCAAGTGGAAAGCTGAATGAAATAGAGAAAGGGGGGTGGGAGGCAGTAACCGAGACCTAATTCATAAGAAGTCACACACTTTTTAATTATAATAAACAGTATGCTAAACCGGTCTATAATTTTAGTATTTATACAGAAAAATGTCCTAAGACCATCTCATCTTCAAACAAATGTACAAATTGTTTTCTCATTATCACAAGTCCTCAAATTCACACTACCAAACACACAACCACAAATATTGTTGAGTTCCTTATACGGAGCTTAAGTGAACAATAATTTCAAGTTGTAATTACCAATGACAAGGCTTAAACTAATTTTATATGTTTCACAGATATTTTTATTTCAACTAAAATGAAACACTTCATTTTCAGCCTCAAAAGCAAATACAACCATTCCCCACCTATAGACAACAGTATCTAGAAATAGCAGTAATGCATCACCATAGTAAGGCATCAGTGAGATATAAAAACTCTGTAGCATATTTTAGAAATCATCTCAGGATGACCAATAAAATCCCTTTATACAAAGGATATTCTGAGATGGGGAAACACACTCTGAGATGGGGAAATGTGCACTTTAAAAGGAGTACATATTAATATATAAATACGTAATACTGGAAGTGCTGAGAAAAAAAGCAGAGCAATAGAGAAAGGGAGTGTTGAGCAGCTGGGGAAAGTCTGCGGTTCTATACAGGCGTCCTCCATTTTACTGAGCTTCGCTTCAGTGCATTTCAGACACTGCATTTTTTACAAACAACATCTGTGGCAACCGTGCGTCAAGCAAGCCTATTGGTGCCCACATTTTTCCAACCATTTGCTCACTTCACATTGGTGTCCCATTTTGGTAATTCTTGCAATATTTCAGACCTGTTCATTATGATACTTGTTCTGGTGATCCGTGGTCAGTGATATCTGATGTTACTACTGGAATTGTTTCCGGGCACCATGAACTGTGCCCACACAGCACAGTGAACTTGATGGATCAATGTCAGGTATGTCCTGACTGCTCCACGGACAGGCCAGTCCCCTGTCTCTGTCCCTGTCCTCGACTCGGGCCTGCTTATCCCCTGACACACCGCAATATTGAAATCAGGTCAAGAAATAACCCTTCGATGGTCACTAAGTGTTCCAGTGAAGGAAGAGTCATTGTCTCTCACTTTAGTGCAGAAGGCACGTCAAAAGCCGAGACGGCCAAAAGCCAGGCACGTGTCCCGACAGTCAGCCCAGTTGCAAAGGCAAAGTTCTTGAAGGAAATGGAAGGTGCTTCTCCAGTAAACACATGAATGATAAGAAAGCGAAGCAGCCTTATTGCTGATAGGGGGAAAGCGGTCTGAGGGAGAGATCAAACCAGCCACCACATTCCCCTAAGCCAAAGCTGAGAGAGGGGAGGAAGCTGCAGAAGAAAAGTTGGAAGCCAGGAGAGGTTGGTTCTTGAGGTTTAAGAAGCCATCTCCATAACAAAGAAGCACAAGGTAGGGCAGCAGGTGCTGATGCAGAAGCTGCAGCAAATTATCCAGAAGACCCAGCTGAGATCATTCATGAAGGCGGCTATGCTAGACAACAGATTTTTCAATGTAGATGAAAACAGTCTTAGAGAGAGAGAGAGAGAGAGAGAGAGAGAGAGAAAGAAAGGAAAGAAAGAAAGGAAAGAAAGAAAGAAAGAAAGAAAGAAAGAAAGAAAGAAAGAAAGAAAGAAAAAGAAAACAGACTTATATTGGAAAAAGATGCCATCTGGAACTTCCATAGATAGAGACTCAGTGCCCGGATTCAAAGCTTCAAAGGACAGGCTGACTTTTTTTTTAGGGGTTAATGCAGCTGGTGACTGTAAATTGAAGCCTATGCTCATTTACTATTCTGAAATCCTAGGGCCCTCAAAAATTATACTAAATCTACCATGCCTGTGTTCTATAAATGGAACAACAAACCTGGATGACAGCACATCTGTTTACAACACAGTTTACCGAACATTTTAAGCCCACTATTGACACCTACTGCTCAGAAAAAAAGATTCCTTTCAAAATATTACTGCTCACTGGCAACTGGTCACCCAAGAGTTCTGACAGAGATGTACCACAAGATTGTTTTCATGCCTGCTGACATTAGATCCATTCTGCAGCCTATGAATCAAGAAGTCATTCTGACTTTCAAGTCTTATTATTTAAGAAATACATTTCATAAAGCTATAACTGCCACAGGTAGGGATTCCTCCAATTGATAGAGGCAAAGTAAATCGAAAACCTTCTGGAAAGGATTCAACATTCTAGATGCCATTAAGAACAGTTGTGATTCATGGGAAAAGGTCAAAATATCAACACGAATGGGAGTTTGGAAGATGCTGATTCCAGCTTTCATGGATAATTTTGAGAAGTTCAAGATCTCCATGGAGGAAATAACTACAGGTGTGGTGGAAACAGCAAGAGAACTAGAATAAGGAGGTGGAACCCGAAGATGGGACAGAATTGCTGCAACCTCATGACAAAACTTGAAAGGGTGAGCAACTGCTTTTTATAGATGAGCAAAGAAAGTGGTTTCCTGAGATGGAATCTACTCCTGGTGAAGATACTGTGAAGATTATTGAAATGACAACAAAGAATTTAGAATATTACATAAACCTAGTTGATAAAGAAGCAGTAGGGTTTGAGAGGATTGACTCCAATTTTGAAAGAAGTTCTACTGTGGGTAAGATGCTATCAAACAGCATTGATGCTAAAGAAAAATCATTCACAAAGGGAAGAATCAATCGATGCAGCCAAATTCACACTGTTGTCTTATTTTAAGAAATTGCCAAAGCCACCCCAACCTTCAGCAACCACCACCCTGATCAGTCAGCAGCCATCAGCACAGAGGCAAGACCCTCTACATGAAGAAAGACTACAATTCACTGAAGGCCCAGACAATGGTCAGCATTTTTCAGCAATAGTTTTTTTAAATTAAGGTATGTATATTTTTTTGATATAATGCTATCACACACTTAACAGACTACAGTATAGTGTAAACAAAACTTTTATATGCACTGGGAAACAAAAATACATTCAAATCACTTTACTGCCATATTCACTTTATTGCAGTGGTCTGGAACCGAATGTGCAATATCTCCAAGTTTGCCTGTATAAGGAGATCATGGAAGATATCTAAGCAGACCTAAGAAAGATAAGAAATAAGCAAATACCCATTTATTTCAGGAAAAGAGCATTCTAATCATAAAACTGCAAATGCAAAGATCCTGTGAGATGGGTACATATCTAGCATGTTTGAGGAACACAAAGGAGGTCAGAATCATAAAAATGGAGTGGGTAAGGGGAAAGCAGCAGCAGGTGGGGGTCAGATGGGGAATGTTCAGCAGTGATGAGCTGGAGTTAACTGGTACCAGCTGAAGAACAGATTGTTATACATTCCAGAACTTTGAATCAGCCGTAGTGGGAGTAATTATACCACAGAAATAGCCGAATGGTACAAATCAGTGGATTTCCCCCCCTCTGGAGATTTAGTTTATCAGCACATTGCTGCCTGTAGGCCACTTTAAATACTTTACCTTTTGCTCTGTGCGAGATCAGAAGCTACTGGAAGGGTCATCTTCTGTCTGGTATCACTGCTTGAATTCTGATCAGAGAGAAAAAGGGCAAAAGCAGGAAGACTAATTTGGAGGTTGTTGACATAATGTAGGTGACATAATGTAGATGAGATATGCTGGTAGTCTAAATCAAAGTGCCAATGGTGAGAGCATCAGAAGCAGAATTCTGAATATGAAGAGCTGCTCTGATTTGAATCAGCATGTGGCAACAGTTACCAAGCTTCCTACTTATAAATCAATGATAACTACCTCTAATCTAAATATGTCATTTCTAGTTCTGAATTAAGACTGTTAGTTGGATTTATAAAGAGCTTCAAGAAGTACAAAAAACCAATAAGGAGTCTTAGATACACATTACATTTCTTTAGCTATCAACGATTCCATTATCATTCCAAATGATCAACATAGACATTTACTGAGCCCCTGTTACATATAAGGTACTGCAGGGGATACAAAAAGATCTATAATCCAAGCCCTCAACCTAAGGAAGTTACAATCTAAAATTTAAGCTAAATCATCCATATATAAAAAGAAACAGATTCAAGGCAGTGCAAGTACAAAGTGTGTAGTAGCCCTAAGGAGTTTTCTATTAACTGGAGGTAAAGAGAGGAAAAAAAAAAAAAATCACTGGACTTGAGATAGGTCTTTCAGGATGGACAGAATGAGCCTGTGAGAGAGGGAAGAAAGGAATAAGTAACGGTGTTCCAGGCAATGGATCTGCAAAGTTAAAGAGCTAGGTAAAGATGGGAACGTACTTGGTGGTCCAGGACTAGCCTACTTGAGGCATTCAGGAGCACTGGGAGATAGGGATTACAACTGTGGAGTATGGAGCCCATATCTGAACTCTCAATTGCGTCACTTACTGCAGCATGTTATTTAGAACTCTCCAGCCTCTATTTCCTCGGAAGTGGCAATTACAGTACCTACTTTATAGGACTAAATTAAGTAATATCATGTATGTATGGTGCTTCACACAACTTGGAAGTCAGGAAGCAGTCACGGGTTATCAAAAACAACATTCTCATTAAAGATGGAAAGACAGATTGGAATCCAATTATGGAAGGCCTCAAATATCAGACTAAGGAGCTTGCATTAAATTCTGTAGGCAGTGGCAAACAAAAGTTTTGTGTGGGGAAATTACGTGGTGGGATTTTAGAACAATAAATCTGGCAGGAAGATATAGGATGGGTTGATTGCAGAGTAAACAATGGACGTTGAGATGCTATTTAGACAAAAGTCTAGACCTACAATAAGAGTTTGAACAACGGTAAGGATAGTGATAATGGAACACAAAGTGCAAAGGGTGGGATACTGAACTGTACACTTAAGAAATGGTTAAGATGGTAAATTTTATGTATTTTCACCACAATTTTTTTAAAGGGTCAGAAAGGGAAAGTTAACTCAAGTACCTGGAAAAACCAAAGGTACCGATAAGGAAAAACAACAACAACCACAACAATAAAGTCAGGAAAGGGGGCTCCATTTAGGAAAATGACTACATACTGGTTAAGTTTGAAGTGATGCCTTGAAAGCTAAAAGGACATATACAATATACAGAGATATAAGACTGAAGCTCACTTGCTGATCTAACAAAGACAATCAGTGGGAAGAAGAAATTTCACCATGTATAAATATACTAATATGCCCAAGTCACTACTACTTGGCTTATCAGTCTCTAATGTAAGAAAGGATGGAGGGGTGTCTGGGTGGCTCAGTTGGTTAAGCATCTGATTCTTGATTTTGGCTCAGGTCATGGTTTTAGGGTTATGAGATTGAGCCCCATGTCAGGCTCCATGCTTGGCACGGAGTCCGCTTGAGATTCTCTCTCTCCCTCTGCCTCTGCCCATCCCCGGCCCATGTGCGCTTTCTCTCTCTCTCGAAAAAAAAAAAAAAAAAAAAAGAAAAGAAAGAAAGAAAAGATGGATATGCGACTTGATAACTGCACTTAATACAGACTGAAAAGATGTCTTTTCTAAGACATCCCCAAAACCTAATTACAATAAAAAGCAGCCATTAACACAACCTACTTTATTCATCTTATATACAAATAGGACTGTAACAAATCCAGTAACACAAAGGCACTTTGATAATCCTATAATTCAGACACCATATATTCTAAGATATAAGGTTAATATGTTCAGTGTGTTCTCTATATATCCTTTAAATGTTAGCAGTGAATTTGTATGTATGTTTCTGTGTTTCTAGAATTGCTAATATTTTCATATATTTTCTTTGAATAATATGAATACAGAAAAAATATATAAGCTTGGTGAACTTTCACAAAGTGAACACATCCATATAACCAATACCCAAAACAAAAGCCAGAACATCACTAGCACCTGGGAAGGCCCCTTCATGCCCCATTCAAATACTCTCCCCAACCCCCAACAAGGGTAATCAATCTCCTGACTTCTGACACCACAGATAGTTTAACCTGTTTTTGAAATTTATGTAAACGCAATCATACAGTATGCACTCTTTAGTGTCTGGCTTCTTCTGCTCAACATTGTATCTGTGAGTTTCACAATTACATACAGCTGTAGTTTGTTCATTCTGATCAATGTTTAATTCATTGCGTGATTATGCCAGAAACTTATTTACCCATTCTGCTGTTGATAGGCATTTGGAAAATTCCAGCTTGTGCTATGACAATTAGTCCTGCTATTAACATTTTTGTCCATGTCTTCTGGTGAATATACACACACAATTCTGTTGTATATAACTCTAGAAGTGAAAATGCTGAGTCACAGAACATGCAAGTGTTCAACTTTAGTAAAACAACTAATGAACTTTAAAGGGAGGAATATTTTTTTAAGATTTATTTATTTGAGAGAGAGAGGGAAAGAGAACGCATGCTCGCGCGCACGCGAGCATGGGCGGGGGAGGGGCACAGGGAGAGAAAATCCTTGAGCAGACTCCCCACCAATTGCAGAGCCTGACTCGGTGTTCCATCCCAGCACCCCGAGATCATAACCTGAGCTAAAATCAAGAGTTGGCAGCTCAACCGACTAAGCCACCCAGGTGCCCCCAAAGGAAGGAATACTTTAAGGTCTTTATAGGGCAATTTGAATGATTAATGATGTGTCAGAAGGTATGATGAAAACTCCATCAAAACTACTTTCAGGAGGGTAAACACATTGAAGTAGGATTGTTGAACCACATGGCTTCCAAGGACAGCAATTTACTTTAGAATATTTTCACCAGCAATTTGGAATTTGACAATAACACTTAGAAGTAACCAAGTTTGTCTTATCTTTTCTGAACTGCTGATGCTGAAAATTTAGAAACAGTTGAAGAGCCATTATAATCAATAAGGTAAAGGAGTCACATTCTCAACATGTTATGGAATATAAATGTTACATGTCAGAACTCTGCAGCAGTTAGGGGTGCCTGGGTGGCTCAGTCTTTAAGTGTCTGCCCTCAGCTCAGGTCATGATCCCAGGGTCCTAGGATCGAGCCTGGTGGCGGGCTCCCTGCTCAGCGGGGAGCCTACTTCTCCCTCTCCCACTCCCCCTGCTGGTGTTCCCTCTCTCGCTGTCTCTCTCTCTGTCAAATAAATAAATAAAATCTTAAAAAAAAAAAAAAAAAAAGAACTCTGCAGCAGTTAAACCTGTACTCATTTAATCATACTCCTGGAAAACAAAAGGGACTTCAAAACTAGTCTAACCTTCAGGTGGTCATATCAATACCTTCTAAATCAGTGAACATGCAAACAAAAATTCATTTAATTCTGGAACAGAAGAAGAATATTAGGCAAAAACTAAGGGAATCTGAATAATACACACTTTAGTATGTATCAGTACTGGTTTATTAATTATAACAAATGTACCAATCTCATGTAACATGTTAACAATAGGGGAAATGGAGTTGGGGTATATATGGGAATTCTGTGTAGTATCTTAGCTATTTTCCTATAAATCCAAAGCTGTTTAAAAATAGAATTTATTTTTAAAAATCCATTTAAAACTCTGCAACATAATCTGCAGATTATAATACACCTGCTAAACTCCTCTCAGAATGCAATCCAAATGCATTTTAAGAGCTGTTAGACACCCGCGCGTGCATACATGCGTGTGCACACGCATACACACACACACACACACACACACACACTTTCCATCTACGGGCTTAGACGCATAGATATATGAAGGAAGCATTCTGCCTATGCTGATTTTGGTTTTGCTCCTAGCTATAAAATTACGAACAAGGCTCAGACTTCCTTTTTTATTCCAACTAACCTAACCTTTTTGCGTATATACTGTAAACACTTAATGATTAAGAAGCAATCCCCCAGTTAATCTTCAAACAATAAAATAAAAGCATCCAAACTCCAAGTAACATCAATTCTCCAATAAATCACATCTTTGTGGTTTAAGTCATTGAGTCTTTGCTTTTACTTCGGAGGGAATAAAGGAAAAAGGCTGTGCCTTACAGGTAGTAGGGAAAACAAGTAGCCGTAATATGGTATGAGACCTAGTGGGAGGAACTCTGGGCAAGCAGGCAAGAGACCTAGCTTCTAGTTTCAATTCAACCGCCCATCTCCTCCGATGAGGATGTTCCCTGAACATCTCTGATCTTCCATATCCATGATCTCAAGTCCATTTTACTCTAATACTTGTTCCATGAATCAAGAGGTCCTTTAGTTATCACTTCTTCGCTATGCCTGATAGCCTAGTTCAATTCTTTTATCCTTATCTGTTCTATAAAATTTTTAAAGCATCTAGAAAGAAAATTAATATCCTGTCACGGAATGAATGTTTATTTCTACCAGGGGATGGAGGGTGGGGGGATATGAGCAAAAGAAAAGAAGCTGAACAGCCATCATAGCTTTCCATTCCATTAACCTTGTATCAGTAACCCCACCACCATATATATATTGCAAATATTTACTTGCTAGTCAGCATTATGACACAGGTCTTGACTTTCTCTGTAGAAGACTATTTGAATTCACCTGTGGTTCCAGCAAGTTTATATCTAAATACAACCTTAAGTTTGGTTCTTCTATAGAAGGAGTTGGCACACTTTTTCTTAGACAGATAGTTTGGGACACTCGGAAGGTTCAGCTGGCTGAGCATCTGACTCTTCGTTTTAGCTCAGGTCATGATCGCAGGGTTGTAAGATGAAGCCCCACAACTGGCTCCACACTCAGCGGGGACTCTGCTTGAGGATTCTCTTTCCCCTTGCCCCTCCCCCAACTTGCACATGCTCTCTCTCTCTCGCTCTCAAATAAATGAATAAATCTTTAAAAAAAATCAGATACTTTGGGCTTTGTGAATCATAGGGTCTCTGTCACAACAACTCAACTCTGTTAATATAGTGCAAAAACAGCCACAGACAATATGTAAAAGAATGGGTGTGTGTTCCAATAAAACTTTATTCAAAAAAACAAGTGATGGTCTTGGCTGTAATTTGCCAATCCTATTCTAATATCAAGGCGAGAAAAATCAACTGGCAAGATAGATTTTGTAAAACCACATCATGAGTTCACACTGATATAAACTCTGTTTTGTTTGCAGGGACAAAATATTTATGAATCATGATCTTCACATACCTGAGAATGTTCAAGTATCCCCTGCATGAACAGGTCACATCACCAATACCTAAGACAGAGCAGGAAAACACTCTCCCTTACATGGTTGTTATGACATAATAGAGGATGTGTTAATTTATATAGGCAAAATTTACAAGGTGACCTGCAAAAGTAAAATACCAGGTTTTAGCAACTTTAGCAATAACAAAAACTCAAACCTGATTAATGTCAACCATCACTTTACTTCTATATATTAAGCTAAATTAATTCAGGTAAATATCAAGGTCATTGACTTTCCTGGGAGAGCTGTTCTGCTTCCATGCAACCCAGCTGTTTTAGACCAGCAGACCTTTGGTCATCCATAAGCTGTTAAATTTCAGAAGGCCAGACTAACTGCTTGAGCTAACACAGAAGTTCTGATTCACTCTGGGATAGGACAGGGGTTGCTCATCAACACAAATGGGCTGATTAGGCCAAGATCAGATCTATCATCTCTTAGGGTCTATCCTAATAAAAATGTTCCATTCTGTGATAGTCGCCTTGCTAAATTCAGGCCCATGTTAGCTACCAGATGTTCAACAGCAGGCTGGAGCAAAGAGCCAGCCCAAAAGGATCAAGCAAGTGCCTTTTTAAAAACTAATCTTAAGAAGTTCCTCTACATGGCTTTGCAAAGTAAGCAAAAACCATGCCAAATAGTAAAAAAGGCACTTACTTGACTCTCACAGGCCAGCTCCACACTCTAGCAGCTAAGATGTCACTGGCATGGTACATGGTGAGTGAGGTAGAAACGATATCTTGTCAACCACTGTAGGAATGGTAGTGAAAGACCTAAAAGAATAGAAAAAAGTAAAGTCAATGTCAAAGGTAAAGGCTCTCCTGAGCCTGCTGACATGGATACCTCAGCATACGGCAACAAAGAAAAGAAAGTCTGAAAAGATGTTCTTTAGATCTATCTTAGCTGCTAGTCATTACAAGTGAAAGAATTTTAGATATAACCTAGAATAAATCCAGAAGGTTAAGAGAAACTCTCAATACACGTTTTTTCCAGAGAAAGAAAGTATTAAATTTTTGATAACCACATGGTAAGCTCATACAGATGTAAAAAATAGAGAATCTGAAGCAACAATTCATGGACCAATAATATTTTTAGAAATAGTTTTAAAGAAGCAAAATTTTTTCACTCTTCTCTATGCTTCTAGCATTTAAAAAATTGGAACCCTAGTAAACAATGAGGGAAGAAGAAATATATTTTTTAAGATTTTTAAGTAATCTCTTCACCCAACGTGTGAACTTACAACCCAGAAATCAAGAGTTGCATGCTTTCCAACTGAGCCAGTCAGGCACCCCTCCCCCTTTTCTATAAACAGGAAAATTTTTTTAAAACTGAAGGGGACCCTGGCAATAGAAGTCTTAGCTTATCCATATTCATTCAGAACTTTCAGTAGTTTCAGAAACAAATTTACGAATCTTAGAATGCTTGACGCACTAAAAAAACCCTAATTGATTTACCTAGCCCCACAACCCTCTGATTTAGGAGTTCTGTTTCAAAATGCTTGGCTCTTGGCAAATTTAATCAGAGATCACTCAAAACCCAGACAAATAACATTTTTTCCCCCAGAACAGCAACAATTTTAAAAAGAGCCTGTTCACCTCCTCTCATAATGCCTATACTATTTGTGGGTAAAATTAGTGAATAAAAAATTGTGACTTACAAGAAAAGCAGCAATAGTGAAAAAACAAAAATCATTCTTAATAATCAGTTCTCAGGGGCGCCTGGGTGGCTTAGACTGTTAGGGGTCTGCCTTCAGCTTGGGTCATGACCCCGGGGTCCAGGGATCAAATACCACATCGGGCTCCCCAGGGAGCCTGCTTCTCCCTCCATTTGCTGCTGCCCCTGCTTGTGTTCTCTCTGTCAAATAAATAAATAAAATCTTTAAAAGAAAAAAAAAATCAGTTCTCAATTCTGAATTCTCAATACTCTCTCTTCCATCTAATCATGCCAACCCCCCCTCAAAAAAAAATTGTTTTTTCATTATCTCTTCTTTTACTTGCATGTCCCTTCAGCACCCTTTCCCTCAGAACCAGAATGGAAGAAACAAACAGGCAATTGAATTTAATTATTCTTGAGACACTAGAATCTCTCCAATAAGAAAAGGCAAAGATAATTTTTCTTTGTAAATAAGTTTTAGCCGAAAGACTACTGTTGCACTATTCCCTAATTCTAAAATGCTTCAAGTTGGGTCACCTTTTTAGCAGTCTGATGATTCAAATTGTCCAGGCCTCAATTAATTTAATTAGAATGGGATATTCACTGTTGAGGGCATATTTGGCCAGACTGCATCTTGTGTGCCTAGCTCACATATTCTTCTTAATTTTGGCTTGTGTTTGCCTTGCCTTAACAGTTCCTGGGAAGCATCCCATGTATTAGTGTCTCCCTCGCTGCATCAGCACTTCTGGTTAAAGCACAACAGCACATCATTTGGAGGGACAACCTGAACGGAGCGCTATACTGTGTATTCTGAAACACTATCCAAACCATTATCAGAAATGTTGCAAATGAAAGACAACTGCATGAAATTGGAAAGAAAAAAAAATCAGAGATTGCCTTTCTAAAATAATGACTAAAAAGTAAAGAATACTCACTCAATGGCAAGTACATATATAAGGTTTATTAATAAAACAAATATTTATTTCACATCATCTACCTCAAAAAAATACGTCCCCCCTCATTCCCAGACCTTGTTTTTCCTTTGCTCCATAAAACCATGACACCATTCAAGAACAGTCTTTTCACCATTTAAAGCACATATCCTTTTTACAAAAGAAAGCAGTCCCAAACCGCAAATTATTCCAAACACACAGAGAAGAAACAATGAATAAAGGCCAACAAGTTTCCTTCCACAGCTTGTTTGCGCTTCAAAAATCTGAGCATTTTTATAGAGCAAACCAAGATTTTGCTGCAGCAGTTCAATCCCGCATGAGCTTTGCTGTATTACAGCAGATGCTGTTGGGCATTTTGCACAAGACATGTTCATCTGTGCAATGAAACATTCTTCTCCTCCTCCTCCTTCTCTCTGGCAGTACAAAGGATTTTCCCAGGAATATGATAAATGAGGACATTCCACACCAAAAAAGGGGGGAAAAAATCACAACATTCCTAGTCTAACTTTTAAAATGACATAATAAATTCCTCTTTCCTCTCCCCCCAAAATATTCAGCTAAAAAGACTTTCAGTCAACAAGAGAATGGTTAAACATGAGAAATAGAGAATGAAACACCACAAAACAGTTAAAAACGAATGAACCAGAACTCCATGTATCAACTACATATTTTTTTTAAGAATTTAAGCAAAAAGAACAAATTACATAACTACATACAGCGTAAAATCTTCTAAGTGAGGCTTAAAACATACTTAGAGTACTATGTAACTTTGACAGATAAAAGCATAAACATATGCATGGAAATGGTAAATACCAAATTAGAAAGAATGGTACTT
Organism: Ursus maritimus; assembly: GCF_017311325.1. NCBI lineage: Eukaryota > Metazoa > Chordata > Mammalia > Carnivora > Ursidae > Ursus > Ursus maritimus. The sequence continues at coordinate 52,816,009 of NW_024426885.1, forward strand.
TTGAGAGAAAGGACAAGAAATAAGACTGAGGGAGGATATTTAGGGCAGCAATTATAGTTGTCCTGTGTTATTTTTCAAGCTATAAGAAATAAATATTATACCTGTTTTTTAGACATGACATACCTCATACTTTAAAAACAAAAGACTTTTCCCCTTGTATGTTTAACTGAATACAATGCAATTTCCTTATGAAGGCACACACCCTACCTAGCCCACCACCACCCACCCCCCCCACCGCACCCCAAATAAAACCCTCTGGTGATGGAATGCCCTTTCCAGGTGAGCTTTGAGAGACTGTACCGACCTGGGTTTTCTTCCACTAATGCTGCTACTTTCTGATGCTGGCTGTGATGTGACTCAGATCCATAACTCAGGGCCTCAGCTCGTCTCTACTTTTAATCTTACAAGAATACTCTTTTTAGGCAAGAAATCTGCTAGAGTTCCCTTTCATTTTCCCCTTTTAACTGCTAAAAGCTCTAGCAATCACTAAAAACAAAGTCATTACATATTTAAAGCTCACCCGACTTTGTGGCATTTGGCCAAGCGAAGAACTTGATTTCATTCTGAATCAAACGTCAATGCAGAAAGAGATATTAAAATTAAAGAAAGTACTGATTGCAGTTCAATTTTCCATCTAATAAGTGAATACTTCAAAATTCTGTAATGTTATACTACGAGTGTTTTACCATATCAACAATGTTTAGACAACATTTTGTTTTGAAGCTTAAGTCAGAGCCGGAAATGAAAAAAAAGAAAAGATTTCATTTTTGGAGGGGGTGGTTAAAGCAAGAACAAAATAAACAAAACTGAATTTCTAACATGCATATGTGTAATGAGACATTCACACAGAGCATACCCTTGGGATTCCCACAAAAGATAAAAACAAAACAACGACAAAAAATCACTATCACCTCTTTGGAATCAGAAAACTCATTTTTCCTGTGTATTCAGCAGCTTCTAGCACCAGCATGCAAAGATCAGAGAAAGAGGGACAAGAAAGAGAGAAACTGACAGACACAGACATAAGCCGGTATTCTTCTGTTTACAAAATAAATGTAATTCCATCAAAAGCAAATCAGAAACTTTCAATCTTCTCATTAGGTTTTTACTATTTCTCTTACTCCATTCAATCTACCCTTAAATACTTCTTTGAAGTATTCCGACATCCATACTCTGTTTTAAAATGAAAAATAGGTTTTATCACACTTGGCCACTTGCCACAGCCCAGCTTCATGGCAGCTAGCAGAATTCTGGCAGTGCAAGATACAGGATACAGTGGGGGCAGAATGGAAATACAGAAGATTAGTTCCAAAATAAACACCTCCAAAAATCTGTCATCTTTGGAAATATATACATGTAGGGAATCTAGAGCTGGCAGCACCTCTTTCAAAGTGTTCCTTTAAAGCTTTCTTCTGCAGTGCCCAGCCCTTCACCCTTCCCTCTTCTCCTCTACCTGCTCCAAATACTTGCCAGGCAGATGCATGTGTCAATTTCTTAAATCACCTATAACACGAAAGCACTACAATATTTTTCCATCACTATTTTTACTTAGTATTTTCTATAGTCCTGCTTGTTTCAGCATAATCTGTGAACTCTTTTAAAATGATTTGCTGCTGCTTGAATCAAAGAAAAGTAATTCCTTCTTCAATTTCCATGATTTCCATCACTGTATTATCTAGGCACAGAGAACAAGATGATCTACAGATGCAGTATCCACAGGGCTGAAGGATTTAGATGATGGTCTCTAGGACTTTTTAACTCACTGACTCTCATTTATCCAACACTGGCTGAGTGTTATTGACACTGTATTAGGCTCAGTTCACAGAGTTTGGGAGAATAGACTACTACGGGCAACTTATCAACTGAGGTATTCACACTCAGAATTCCTGTAGTGTAATTAAAAAGGAAAACAGAAACATTTTCTGTTTCAGACTGGCAAGCCACAACTCAGAATTAACAAATTACTAGAACAGTCCATCTTGGGGCTTCTGGGTGGCTCAGTTGGTTAAGTGTCTGCCATCCGCTCCGGTCATGATCCCAGGAACCTGGGCTCCTTGCTCAGCAGGGAGCCTGTTTCTCCCTCTACCTGCCCGTTCCCCTGCTTGTGCTCTTTCTCTTTCTCACAAAAAAATAAAAATCTCTGGGGTGGGGGGAAGAACAGTCCATCTTACCTCAGCACTACAACATTAACTGCTTCTTTCCTTCCCTCCCCCATCTCTCCAACTCTCCGGATTCCCCAACATATCTTCACCTCTTCCCTCATACCCTCAGTAATTTGGATCGGAAAAAGAAGACAAAAGAGAAAGATGGGACTAAGGCATAATGAACTGTTTAAGAGGAATGCAGGGTAAATTATCTATCAAGATGTCAGAAGTAATTATGCAAACTGTCCTGAAAAGGAAATGGAAGCTATTTTTCTTCACTTCAAGCCCTCGACCCTTTTGAGAATAAGCAAATATATTATACTTGGGTTTGTGATTTTATACAAGCCCACCACCATGAAATAACATAAAAATTACTTATAAAGTACAATATGAATATGATATATGTCCTAGAATTAGGCTCACCTGATTAAGCATCCTTATTTAACTGACCAAAACATTAAGACCAAAGAGGTAAGTCACTTGCCCAAGGTCAAATAGCAAGTTAACAGAAAAGGAATGAACAGAACCCAGACTCCTGTTATATCATATGGCACCTAACGCTCTTCAATTACTTACTTTTATTTTGGTGACTGAAACACACACACACACCACTTCCATCTCTTTTTTTATCTAATTACCTCAGAAAACTAATATAAAATTCTGTGATGATACAACAATCCTTTGCTCCCACAGATTTCAAAAGGCTCACTACATGACAAATACTATCTCTTCTGGCAAAGCGGATATTGTAATGACTCTAAAAATTGTCATAGCTGGTGTGCCTGCGTGGCTCAGATGGTTAATTGGCTAACTCTTGATTTCAGTTCAGGTCATGATCTCGGGATTGTGGGATGGAGCTCAGCACACAGTCTGCTTGAGATTCTCTCTCTCCCTCTTCCTCTGCCCCTCTCCTGCTCACTCATGCACCCCTGCATGCACTGTCTAATAAAATATTTTTTAAAAACAAATAAAAAATTGTCATAGGTATCAAATAAATACTTACCTTTGTACACCTAGAAGACCAAAGAACATATGCTTTCTAAATAAAGCAATCCAGTAAATCAATTAAAATACTAGGGAATCATTCCATATAACTCGTTCTCGATTATTATGTGGTTTTATTTTTTATACTTCTCTTGAGGAACTGGGGGGGCAGAAGCAGTAGGAATCTCGTATCTTCATTTCTAATGTGAAAAGGAAGGTTGCTAAAATTTTACTAAGAAAAGGTTTCATGCTTAAGAATAGCTAGATGTTTGTTTTAAATATAAAAGACCACCAAACATACAATGCTCAATATTCCCTAAAGGTAAACAAATATTACAAAAGTGGAAAATTGAAGTCGAGAACAAAGTCAAAGGAAATTGCTCAAAAATATTCCTCTAATTAATGTAATGTGAAGAGTTTCTGCTTTGGAAGAGTATAATACACAGAACACACACTTTCAACAAAGATTTATTGAATGCTCATCATGCTTTTGTAAACTTTTCCCATACTGGTATGCAAATCTTTCAGATTCTGATGGTATGGGTTGGGGAGGAGGGCAGGAAAATGAGGATAAGGTGGGCATCTGATATACAAATTTAAAAATCATTAAACCAAGTCAGCACATTTTTATATACAAAAGTAGAGGTACAACAGTCACAACAATGAAACATATTTAACATGACTGTAAAGAGAAACACACAGAGAAGGTCCAGAAACAAAGTTTCAGCACCTGAGTATTAACAGAATCAGACAGTCCTTGAAATGAATTACCTTTCTACCCAGTACCAGCTGAGTGATAGTCCACATCCAATCATCAAGTTCTATCAATTCTATTTCCTAAATCTGCCTTCTCTCTATTCCTTTTCTCTAGCCCCAATGCTACTGTCCTCATTCAGGCATCTTTTGCCTGGTCCATTAAGATGTCCCTTATTGGCCTCTTGGCTTTTCTGGTCCCATTCTCTCCAATTCAGCCTTCACACAGCTGCTATTGTAACCTAACAAAAAGCACAAACTGATCATGTGATTCACCTCATTGAAATTCTTCAGACACTCACCTATTGACCAGCAGTATTTTTCCAAACCATGGCTTAAATCGTAGCATCAATTTAAATGGGTCCCCACCAGTATTTCTTCAGGAAAACAGCACAGAAACTATGTATGCCTCATACATAGTAAAAATACTGTTTCGTGAAACTTTTCCTACTTTTACGCACACATGCACATTCTGGGTCATGATATAAAATGTATTTCTACTGTGGGTTGAGTTAAAAAAAAAAAAAAAAAACGACTGACCTACATAATAAAATTCCAACTCCTTCACAAGTCCCTTCACAGTCTGATTCACTCACCACAGCACAGTAGTTAAGACATAGGCGCTGGAGCCAGACCCCTTGGGTTTATTTGCCAGGTAGACCAGTCGCAGCTGTGTGATCCTGAGCAAGTCATTTACTGACTGTCACTCACCAGCTGTGATCCTGGGCAAATCCAGAGATCTAAGATAACTCAGTTTCACTACCTATAAAAGGAGGATAGTAACAGTACCTAACCACAGGGTGTCACAAGAATTAAATGAGATTACCTATGTAAAGTGCATAACACATGGTGCACTTAATATTAATTATTACTGGTATCACTACTACTGTCCAGCCTAACCTCTGCCTATTCTTGCTCATACTCCAGTTATAACAAACTACTGGCTATTTCTCAAATACATCTTCCTCCCTCAGACTGTCATGTCAGATGGTGATGCTCTCTAGAATGTGAACTACACCTTTCCAGTCCCCCACACATTATATTTCCACCTGTTTCAGCTTAAGTGAGGCCTCCCTTGTGAAGCCTTCCCCAATTGTTTTGAGTAGGTCTAAATGCCCCTACTGAACCCCTGTAAGGGGTGAAGAAAAGCATAACCAGTTACAGTCTTGCTTGTCGGTGTCTCCTGGCCAAACTGTGACCTCTTTGGACCACCTCAGAGGCATCTCTCTTTCCCAGCACAGCGTGTTATAAACAGTAGTTCAATAGATATTTTCTGAATGGCTCCAGGTTACTTACTCTTACTAGGTCTTCATTTTCTCATCTGTACAATGGGGGTAGTTTTTCGCCTGAAGAGTTGTTGTGGAGTACGCTAGACAACGTTATAAATGTGCTATAGAAGCAATGCTTGATAATGGGTGGGACTTTCTAGAATCCTTAGCTAAATTACAAAGATCCTAAGTTAGCAATACCTTAGACCCTTATTACCTAATACCTGGAGGAGAGGATGGAGAAAGAGATTTCAGAAATGTAGTCAGAAAGGTGGTGAGATCTCTTGGAAGAAAACTGCAGGAGATGCTTGAGAAAGAAACATGGCTGAGGAGAAGACAGAAGGGAAGGAGGCCTCACACTGACACAGCGCCAGACCTAGACTTAAATCTCACCTCCAAAACATGTGTCCACTGCTGTATCCTCAGCATTAAAACAGTTTATGACACTTAAGAAGAAATGAGCCTACCTCATCCTCAATGTCCTCATCTATAAAACTGGGATAATAATGGCTCTCATAGGGTTATGGTGAGAATTAAATGAGGTAAAACAATACCCTCAGATCTTAGATGCTTCCTTCTATATCTACTCCTCTACATACAGGTCAGGCAGTTCAAGCTAACCTATTAACTCTCCTGTTCACAAAAAAATCAGTCACATTAACTTTCTCTAAAGTTTAAAGGGGATATTAATACTCTTAAACATCCTGTAACACCACGTACTGTAGATAAGAAGTACAACGTTGCCTCTCTTAGAAGGCAAAAAAAGAAGTCTAAAGAATCTTGTAATCTATAAGGCAGTAAAGTTTAAGACTACACAGGAGAATATCCTCTGGATAGCCTCATACACATGGATTCCTCAGCAATTCTTTGGTGATTATTACAAATGCTCCCCAAAGAATAAATGATAAATAGTAAAAACTGAAAACTTCAGTAACAAGGTATAAGAGGTAAACACCCCACTCTTTTGATTAATAAACACTATCAATGTCCTTAAAGAACCATTGGAAAAGGCTCTTATTTTTAAGAGAGATGTCAAAATGCAATGTCATATTTTCTGTTTTTTTCCAGAACCGCATTAGAAAAAGTTCAGTTTTAGCATGTTATTAGGCCCAGCTGGTGATATAATTTACCAAGTTATATTTTTATCAAAATAAAAGATTCGGAGTGCCTAGTGGCTCAGTTGGTAAAACAGCTGCCTTAAGCTCAGGTCATCATCCCACGGACCTGGGATCAAGCCGCACATGAGGCTCCCTGCTCAGTGGGGAGTCTGCCTCTCCTTCTCCCTCTCCCCTTCCCCCTCCCTCCACTGTGCTTTCTAATAAATAAAATCTTTAAAAATAAATATATATATATATATAAAGATTCAAGCCCATACACAGTTTATGGGTTAATAATTCACTAAACTTACTAAAATTACTTTGCTTGAAGTCAATTTTCATGTTACACAGGCTTTCTCACTGCAAGCATTTAACAAATTGCAGTTAAATAATTAAATGGACAGTTTCTCTTGCATATTCAACATGCACAGGACTAGTTTTTGTTGTGTTTTTTTTTTTTAACATGTGTCATCAAGCTTGACCTAAATCATGGAGTAATTATTCAATACTGGGTTTGAGTTTAGGCACTTACTGAAAGAATATAGCCCCAATTCACTTTTTAAAACCCAGCTCTGCTTAACAGTTTTTAAAACAAAACACACAATTGTGTAATTTCGTAGGAAAAGAATTGAATGTAAAAGCCAGCAGATGGGGGAGCCATTTTCAGCTCTTAGTAACTTGCTGGGCTGCCAAGGTTAAAGTCCTTTCACCACTCTTGCACTAGTTCCTTAACCTACAGTCTTTTTGAGATCTCAAGTCTACAATTCTTTTAAGTACATGTCCTCCATGGTAACATCTTAGTTTTCCTAATAACATGTTATTCCAGTAGTTGTAAAATATCCATGAGCATTAATCAGTCAAATAGAGGATTCCCTTAAGTGATTATCTCAAGATCTTAAAAGGTAGTGTTGTCCTTAATCATAAAAAAAAAAAAAAAAAACAGTAATTTTTAAGAAAACCCACAGAGGCACAAAGAATATAAAAAAGCAATAAGGGGTGCCTGCGTGGCTTAGTCGGTTAAGTGTCCAGCTCTTGATTTAGGCTCAGGTCATGATCTCAGGGTCCTGGGATAGAGCCCCAGGTCAGGCTCCGTGCTCAGCAGGGAGTCTTTAAGGATTCCCATTCCCTCTCCCTCTCCCTCTCCCTCTCCCTCTGCCCCTCCCCTATCTCATACTCTCTTTCTCTCTCAAGTAAGTAAATAAATCTTTAAAAAAAAAAAAAATGAAAGCAACATCTCTGCAGTTATTCAGATAATGGTATCAATGAAGTGCTATTGCAGAAGACCATGACCACTCTGGATTTCAAACATGAGGTAGCCCCAAAACCAAAAATGATCTTTTTTGTTATCTTTGATATACACCATTCTTGATGCTGCATTCTCTACTTAGATTTCCTCTTGGAGTAGAGCTCCATAAAGCATAAAATAGAACCCCCTGGGACTTAGAGAAGTTCAAATAATCAGAATCTGTTGAATAAATCCAAATTTATAAATCTGAGGGGGGGGGAGTCTGCTTTCCCTCTCCCTCTGCCTCCGCCCCCCACTCATGCTCTCTCTCACTCTTTCTCTCTCTCAAATAAATAAATAAAATCGTTAAAAAAAAAAAAAAAAGGATGGTTGCTTCCTTAAAAACAAGTCTGCTCTTGGAACTAATGTAACATTGTGTGTCAACTATATTTCAACAGAAAATAACAATAATAATAAAAGTAAATTTTAAAGGTCTGTTCTAAATATTTATCCAGAACTATCAAAATCTTAGTATTGTAGTAGACTAAAAAAACTCTAGAACCTGATTCAATCATATATTTCTATTAATCATACTTTTGCTGGGCTTTGGGCAGAAAGCAAGTACCACCACAGAGCTAATCCAAAGGTACCCACTCTATGGGTATACTACCATAAAGAAGTATAATATACAATCAAAGACCGTACTGGCAATACCAAAGTTAAAGCAACTACCCAAATATGGGTACTCAAGTAACAGACCATTAAACAAGTCAAACTGGGGACAGGGTGCTCGGGGAGTGGATGAGCATACCTTCTCACTGGCAAGCAGACAAAAAGGTACATATTCAATTAATGCATGTTTGAGTGTCACCTATATACCTAGCACTGTGTTGGAGTCTATGAGAGACAAAAAAGCAATACTGTCCTACCTCTCCTGTAAGATGAGGTACCCACAAATGAAATATTTAGATAACAAGACAAGTCAGTATCAATCTGTGTCCTGCTAATAATAAATCCTATCAGAATTTAGACAGGACAGAATAGAACAGAAGGGGATTAAGAGCCAGGAATCACACAAATTAAGATTCTGACTAGAACATCTTGAATCCACCTCCATTTAAAGAATTTTAATCTCAGATGTCATAAACCACACACATCACCTAATAAGTCACTTCCCTCAGTTGCCATTAGGTCTGTTTCCTCATCTGTGAAGTGAGGAGGTTAGCATCAAAGAGGAGTCATAGGTCACAGTCTCTTACCTAAAATGGACCTTCGAGGTTAGAGGAGTGATTAAGACTGAAATTCAGTTGCAAGAACTACATAAACATTTAGTATAGATATACAGAACATTGGCTTAAGTACAGTGGAGTATTTGTGCTGGGATGGATCTGGCTAAGTAAGACGGGCCAGACCATGAGAAACCCAATTAAAGAACTGGGACTTGCCTCTGTGTCAGGTAATATAACCTCAGTTAAAATTCTCAAGTTTAACTGAAATGCTATCACTGCCAAAGAACTATAATGTGTAAAATAGAGAGGGGCGGCCACAAACTATAACAGTCCAATGGCACGCTTAAGCAAGAGATTTAGTAATTCAGCATAGCTGTTGACCACTAGGAAATGTTAACAGTCAGGCTTTCATAATCAGAGGTGAGACAGTTTGATTTAGCAAAGCAATTACCCAGCTCACGATGAAAGGCAGTTTCCCCTCAAAGTATCATCCTTGAAAATAGCAGCCACCTTCACTAACCACACAGAAAGGCATGCAACAAATATTTTACATCAGTCTTTGTTACAGTCACAAGCTGAGGAGCAATAGCAGGCTCTTCACACAAGAAAGGAAAAATTACGCTAGATGGTGCTAAAAATATTGAATAAGCCCCTGCACCTTTATTTCTATTTACTCAGTTGTATGATCTTCTAATGAGGAAGGTGGGGAAGGGACAAGTTATGTCTTATAACTTCGAAACCACATTTACCAATGAGCTGAACTGTATTGCTTTGGACTCATTCTGTGAACTTGGAAAAGATTTCAAAACGCGTGCATCTCAAGCAAAAAATTAACGAGCACCATAATTGGTTATGTCCCCCTGGCTCTAATTTACTGTACCTACTACAGCAGAACAAAAGTGGCACAAGCTGGGTTTGTGATCTAGTCCAATGCAGAGTGCCATCTGCTGCACATGCACAGAATGTGTCCTATGCAAGATTCAACCTTAGTGTCACTCAGGGACCTTTATAAGAGCAAGTTGTTTGTTCCCATATTTGCCTCATTCAACAACTCTGCCTCCAACAACATCTACTTACAGGAGAATTCCCATTCATGGGACTTTAAAATACCAATACTTTCCTAACAGTAGTTTTGAAAAGGAGGAGAATATTATGAAGGAGCAATTGTACTTTAGAATGAAAAGAACACGATAAGGGGGTCAGAATATCTAGGGTGGGTGGGAATCCTAAAACTGTTGCATATTAGCTGTGTAATCCTGGCCAAGTCCCTCCCCTTTCTGAGCCTCAATTTCAGGCGTAAAATGTCAAGAGTTAAATCTCGAAGAGATACCTTTCAAACTGAGTCTTGTGAGGAATCACAGAATAACAGATGGAGACAGCTATATACAGGATGCCTTCAGAGCAATCGTAGAAAAAGAAAAAAAAACCTGTTCATATATTTTCAATAATCAGGTACAACTTTTTTCAAAATCGTACAATTCTAAGTTCATTTACAAGTCAACATTCCCATGATAACACCTCAGCCCTTCAGAAATAACACTTCACTTTAACTGTGCTTTCAGTTATAAATTCAGCACATCACTTTTACCCACCCCAGAATAGCACAGAAGAACACTTTCATGAAGTACCCACACAAGGAAGACACTCACAGCCTGACAGATTCGCATAGTGGAAAATATACAAGGCACAAATTTAAAAATGCTAAATGAATACCACACCCAAATAGCCTTAAAAACAAACTGTGCAAAGTCAAAAGATGTATTAGCAAAATACAGGGATAAAGACAACTTGGTAAGTCTTTAAATAGTTTGAGAGAGAGGGGAATGCCATCAGATTTTTGGATGGCTTTATGTTTTTAGGAAAACAAAACACATAAATGGAGGCTATGAAACATGCAAATCTAAACTGAACTGTGGAAAAGCTCGGCTCTCACCCAAAAGCTTCAGCAAAGCAATATGTCAGTATGCCAAATATGAAGTACAAATTTTCTTCACAAGAATGAGGATAGGATCCATACGTGTGACTAATAATATCATCTTGCATTTACAGAGCATTAGTTCTTTTCATAGCTCTTTCATACAATTTCATGTCATCAACAGTCTTGGGGTATCCTCTCTGAAAACCTCCAGTTCAGCTTCCTCTCAAGAGCTATGCGATCAGAATAAGACAGGTGGATGTATTTGCGGAGATCTGAAGGTACTACTTTCTTCTATCAGGCCGTCTGCAGTGATTCCCTCATTACCACACTATACAACTTAGCCCTAGGAAACAAAATCTACACTCTTTCGCTCACAGTTGGCCAGAGACCAACACAAATGGGTCTAGAAAGTCCAAGGAAAAAGAACCCGCTGACTTGTTAGGTCAAGAACTCCATGCCAAGTTGATCTCTTGCAAATGAAAAAAGAACTCACGATCACTCACAAATACATCCCAAGGCTGTTCAAACAGAAACTCTCCTTCGTCGCCAGCCAATGAAATCCAGCAATAACTGGTTAATTCAACCACCAAATCCCTGCCTCTGTGAACAACTTGCCTTATTCACTTCCCCTCCGCCTGCTGCCCACCCTTCCTTCTTCAGGCACGCGTGAACAAGCTGATAAACCAGTCCTCCAAAACGACCACCGAGGACCTTTAAGGACCTGAGGGGATGGAGCTTGCCTCCTGAAGCAATGCAGCATCCATCGCGAGGGGGCTCTTCCCCGTGCCCACACACGCAGAAGTCACGGAGGGGGATAAAGTTTGATTATCCCTCTTGCCCGTTCCCACAGGGCCGAGAGAGGACGAGGGAGCGGCCCCGCTGGGGTCCTGGGCTGCTCTCCGGAGACAGTGCCCAGAAGCATGGCACTGCCACTCTCCTGACACATACCCTAGGCAGCCGCGGCAACTCAGGACACCCCAACCCGCCCGGAGGAGGAGGGAAAGGGGACAACTTGCACGGGGCTCAGTTCGCGAGCGATGGGGCAGAGCTGTTAGAAAAAAAAAAAAAAAGGAGGGAGGGACCGAGATCGGGGGCGAGTCAGTGAGAGGTTCAAGTCCCGTCCCTTCCCCGCCCTGGTGCCCCGGGTCCTGCGGGAACATCCCCGCCATCGCCCCTCCTCCTCCTCCACTCGGCTTCCTCCGCCCTCCCTCCCTTCCTGGTCGCCGCCGCAGGCGCCTGAAGGGCACGGCGGCTACTCGGTGCCCGGCAAGCTCGGGAGCGGCCGCGAGTTGAGGTAACTCGCCCGCTGCCCCGGCGGCCTGCCCGCCGGCGGCTCCCACACGCCAGCGCCGCCCCGCCCTCCCCGGAGCCGCCGGGCGCGCTAGCTCACCGTCCGGTGGTGCTGCTGCTGCCGGTGGCGGCTTACGCCCAGCCCGGGGAAGCAGCCGGCAGTCAGCGCTCCGCAGCCGCCGGCGCCCCCGCCGCCGCCCCGGGAGGAGAGGAGCAGCAGGAGCGATCTACCTGCGGCGGCCGCCATCTCTCAACTGGAAACGGCGCCGACCCAGGCAGCGCAGCGGACGGCCGGGGCGGAGCTAAGACCCGCCACTCACCGACGCCGGACCAACTGCCGCCCTTGGCTGAGTTGATGAGGCGGAGCTTCCTGCAAGGCCCAATCGACAGGCGGGAGAACCACACTTGAGGCTGCCTGTCACTTCCAGAGTTACCTATTGTGGGACATAGTCAATTACGGGCAAATTCTAAGGAACCGGTAATTGGCACCCGAGCCCCTCAGAATAGCAGCAGTAGAGATGGCATACTCGATTCGTCTAATCTTCACCAAGGATAGAGCTATGATAAGGGTAACTGGAGAAACAGATATTTGTGCTAAGCTTTGTACTTTGTGAGTGTTCTAAGTTGGCAAAATATGTACCAAATTAGTAATCATTAAACTAAGGATGCTAGAACTCTCAATGACACGCCCATAGTTATCATTCATAACTGATGGTATTTGGATATGCTGAAATTAACCCTACATCAAAGGGCGATCTAATGACCGTGACATGTAGCATAATGTAGGAGGGGTAGAATGCTTATGATATCAAAGTCCCAGAATGAGTACACGCCATCAGGGTGAATTAACAGACCTACATACATTTCAAATACTCAATTCATTTTTACAGCACCTTTTAGACTGATACTCTTACACTCTTCAGAAGGAATAATAATTTTCTTACTATCTTTGACCCTGTGTGTGCTTATTAAACTATGGAAACAGAACGTGTTGGTAATGTAATAAAAGTCGTATAAAGGTTATTTTAATGAATTTTCATAATTTAAATAAACTAGCCACTAGGATACACTTTGGAATAATCCTTGATCACTTCCTCTTGAAAAATACTTCTTTCCCCCAAGAAACAAGATCATAAAGAAAGCTCATTAAAGACTGTGAAAAAAAGTATTTTCTTAGAAGAGGATTTCCTTGCTGTTATTATAAGCTGGTTAGTCCTCACATCTTTTAAAATCTGAAGCAGGAGAACAGTTTGGTAAGCAGCTAAAAGTATTACTCTAAGGGCGCCTGTGTGGCTCAGTCCGTTAAGCGTCTGCCTTCCGCTGGGGAAATGATCCCAGGGTCGTGGGGTTGAGCCCGGAAAGCCTGCATCAGGCTCCCTATTAGGTGGTGAGTCTTCTCCCTTTCCCTCTGCGTCTCCCCACCCCTGCTCGTGCTTGCTCTCTCAGATAAATAAATAAATAAAAATTTTAAAGCATTACTCTAAATTTTGGAAAACATCTTGGTAGTGTAGCCTTAGGTGATCAAGTTGAAACAAACAAAAATACACTACATACAATTTTATTGTATCACTTGTTCTAATAATATTTTTTAAAGTTTAACTGAAATGGTATATGCTTAGCCAAGAATTGTTAAATAATGAAATGGAGCTTTTGGTTTTTTTAATCCTTCCACCCCACCCCAGAACAGTAAAATGATTGGCTTCTCCAGGTGAGAATATCACACCACTCACCCAAAAGGCATTTATTGCCCAACAAGTGGAACCTGAGAGCTCAACAATGAGATGAGCACCCCCATTCAACAGCTGCACACACTAATCCCCCCTAGCTGGAAATCTGTGACATTCCTGGAACAATTTCACTTACAATCATTTTCTGCCCATCTATATTTATCCCATCTGCATGTTATGTATTTACCAATGCTGTGCCATTTCCTCCTTCTTACTAGGATTACCATGAATTTTACTTTTGTTTTTATTTTCTGCCTTTGCCATATCTGCCTACAAATCAGGATTGTCCCTCCATCTCCATCTTATACTTTGAGAAGTTCTACTAGAATTGTCTTTCTCCTATTTTTTCCAAATACAGAAATTAGACATGCATCCTGCAGGTATGAGATTTAGTCCTGTGCATTTGCAAAAGAACCACAATAAATAGGGCTTTTTAAAAACTGTATAAACCTGAAACTAGAGGGATTACCAAAAGCTTCCTTCTTATTTACTAAAGGTGTCATCTTTTATCTACCAAGATAAAACCACTGATGCACCCCAGGTAGGTTGTGTAATTTGAGTTCTAAATTGAGTTCTAATAATCGCGGGCTAGAAATTATACAAATGTCAATTACCTCCTCACAGATAAAATCTTTTCCATAGCTGCAAAGGATATATCTCACCTCAGTTGGTTGGCCAGGTCCCATATTAAGAAAGTGTAGATGGCTTAACAGAAAGTATCCTCATTCCTAAAAAATAAATAATAAATTACATATGAAGGGAAAGGGAATTAATATTCATTGAGTACCTACTATGCCAGACACTGCACTGATCACTCTGGAGGTAATACTTTTATAAAAGATAGCAAAGTAAGCACAAAAATAAACTTTTGAAATAAAAAAATTGAAGAAAACCTAAATGTTTTGTAATAGGGAATTTGTTAATAAGAGACTAACCCTATAACAGAATATTATACAACCATTAACAAAATGAATTATTCCATCTATACTTTAAAAAAGTAATAATGTGGGACACCTGGGTGGCTCAGGTGTTTAAGCATCTGCCTTCGGCTCAGGTCATGATCCCAGGGTCCTGGGATGGAGTCCTGCATCTGGCCCCTTGCTCAGCGGGGAGCCTGCTTCTCCCTCTGGCTGCCGCTCCCTTTGTTTGTGCTCTCTCTCTGACAAGTCAATAAATACGTAATTTTTAAAAAGTAATCATCTAATACAGATGAGCCTTTTAAAAGTTATTTATATATATAAAAGTTACTGATACATATTTTTATATGTTATATATGTATTTCAGGTACATAGTGACTTCTGGAAAAACAAACAAGAAACATGTTAACTCTGGAGACTTTTGAGGGGTAGCTACTCTATTGAATGGTTTAACATTTTCCCATCTGCATGTTATTTTTATCATTATAAAAACATGGTCACTGAAATCTACATGGCCACAGAGTTGTTTTCTGTGCCAATCCTTAAAACAGGTTGATCTTTTTTTAGCTAAAACTAATCAGAACAGATTTCCTGGAGCATGAAACCCTAACTAGGCTCCCTACTAAAATGTACACTGAAGTCAGCTCCCAATTATGACTCAACTCAATGGAGGATTTATCTAAAAGCATTCCAGAATAGCCAGGATAGGTGATGCACACAGTTCATTGACATGGGCAAGAAACCATGACAGGGATCTGCTTAGAGGTCTGGGGGCTGTGTTTCATGGTTCACAGATGGTGTGAATTACTATGCAAGTGAGATCAGCAATTTTTAAAGAACAGGAAAAAAGTGTATGAAGAAGGAGAGCAAAAAGAAAGGGTTTTACCTTCAAATATTTATCATATCATAAATCACAGCCTAGATCTGTTTTCTGGCTATTTGGGGTTCACTATCTTCCCAGATGTCATTATTCCCATTTCTCTACCCCTTCCCATCTGCAGCCATCATGCCATCACCACCACTCACTTTCCCATGACTTCTTTGTTTCTGTAATCTGTTATGTTGGGCTTTTTTTCAGCTTTCCTGGACCAGACGTATTTCTAGTAAGTGTAGCCAAGAAGGGTTGAACTCCTCATAAACCCCACCACATATCACTTCCTGTCTATATCCACATCTAGTCTCACTTCATTGAACACACATTTTTTCCTTCCTCATCTTTATTTCTCTCCTTTTCTTCCCCCAATATTCCCATCCCCTTTACTCTAAACCTTTTTTTAAAAACAGATTTTATTTATTTATTTGAGAGAGAGAGAGAGAGAGACAGCGAGAGAGAGCACAAACAGGGAGGAAAGGGAGAAAACAGCCTCTCTGCTCAGCAGGGAGCCCAATGTGAGGCTTGATCCCAGGACCCTGAGACCATGACTCAAGCCAAAGGCAGCCGCCCAACCAACTGAGCCACTGAGGCACCCCTATCCCCTTTACTCTAATATAGACTGTAGCCTTACACTGGATTATGTACATACTGTACATACATAATTTACATAGAAGTATTTACATATGACCTCTTAAAATTTTTGTGTGGCGGGAGCCCCATGCCCTGGCCTCCAAGGAATGACTGACTCCACATTCATTTTGTAACTCGGCGACCCTATAATCTAACATTCTTTCCAATCTGCAAGTTTTCTTCTATCAAGAGCAGAACACCAGGAAAACATTGAGTTGAGAAGGGCAGGGCTTGTTCAAATAGGACTGTCTTTGTTCATGTTTCTTAAGATCTGAGAGGTTGGCAGCAAACATTAGTGCTGTCCCTTTTGTATTGGATTGGTTGCGGCTTCCTACAGCCTTTGCTAGTTACTAGACCTTTGGAGCCAGGAAGTCTTTTGCCTCTACCTGAAGTGACTCAAAGAGGCAGAACACTAATTTTGCACTCAAATAAACCACACCTCCATAGGAATTCAGCATAGGAATTCAACACACATTCTTTCTTTCTTTTTTTTTTTCTTAAGATTTTACTTATTTATTTGAGAGAGAATGAGTTGGGGAAGAGGGAGAAGCAGACTCTCCACTGAACAGGGAGCCTGAAGTGGGGCTTGATCCCAAGACCCTGAGATCATGACCCAAGCCAAAGGCAGACACTTAACTGAGTGAGCCACCCAGGTGCCCCTCAACACATTCTGATGGAACTGAACACCATTCCAGAGTACCCAAAGGTGCCAAAAAATCATAAGAACGTGTTCTGACAAGACTGAATTCTAACAAAATCCAAATTGGTAAGGTCCTCCCCTCTCTCAGCAATCTCCAGGTATCTACTACCTATACTCTGAATATGCCCTGACATTTCAACCTTCCACTCTGCTACTACTGTCTCTATAAGCCACCTGTTCTACTCTTTTGAAGACCAGCTTTGCCTCCTCTGAGATTAAATGTCCAGGTAAAATTAAACTCTCATAATTTATTGTTTGACTTTGTATCATAGTACTTTGGTACTTGATGTGAGCTGATCTGACAATGAGGTCGGCCACACTCCCTTGGTTATCAGACCTATTTGAATAGACTAATCTGGTTGGCTGGGCCACAGTACCCTTCTCTCATCTTCTAAGTATAATTTGTATCAAAATTATTTATGTTTCTATATTTCTCTTACAGGACTCTTCCATGTTAGTGTTGTCAGTCTGGCAAACTAAGCTAACTCTTTAGATGATGATAAGGACTTCTGGGATTGCCTCTTTCACACCACCTTTAAAATAATAGGACCCTCCCAATGATAATAGCCAAAATATTGTCACAAAGTATGGGAGATCTAACAAAATTACTCTGGGGTGAAATAGTCCATTAAAAGTCTTCAAAAATGTGTTAAATAGCTAGCCACATTAGTCTACCTACTTCAAGGTCAGATTCATCTTTATATTATGCTGAGTGTTGCCCAAATTTCAGCTCCTCTGAAACTAAACAAGTTTAGTGTCAAATGCTATATTCATTCTCCATTTTGATATCATACATATAGTCTTCATCAGTATTTATTTATATGTGAACGCATAAAGACTCTGGGCTGTGGGTTGCACTTGGTAGGAGGCAGAGAGTGGAGGAAGCCGTGGGCGTGAGACTGGTCATTGCCAGTTAACAACAGGTGCGAATACTGCTCTTTAAATTTAGCCATTGCACTTGGCATCTTGTCTCTCAGCCGTCACTTATGGCAACCACTGCTGATTTGGAAAGGATCAAGGAAAGAATGACAGAAAGGGTCACATTTATGAAAAGGCGGAGAGAAAAAGGGCTTTGTTCTCTTTTTTTTTTTAAGATTTTATTTTTTATTTATGTGACAGGGACAGCCAGCAGAGAGGGAACACAAGCAGGGGGAGTGGGAGAGGAAGAAGCAGGCTCATAGCGGAGGAGCCCGATGTGGGACTCGATTCCCGAATGCCGGGATCACGCCCTGAGCTGAAGGCAGACGCTTAACGACTGCGCCACCCAAGCGCCCCTATTCTCTTTTATTTAATAAAAGCTAGCTTAAGAAATAAAAAGCAGCATGAGACTTGGAAAGTGTAAAAACAGCTTAAAAGAGTGAAAAGGGGAAGAAAATGACTCAAAGAGATAATAATTATTAACAAATCATTCTTAATTAGGCACTATAAAAGCCATCCGGCTGCCAAAACTTGGGAGCAAAATTATCTAAAATGTGGGTAGAGACTCAGAAAATAATTACTATTAATTGGGAGTTGGGATAAGAGGAGGGGACAAGACCTGGATGAGGATAATTCATTTATTCATCCATTTGATCAGTCAGCCAAGAAAAATATATTGAATGCCTCTTAAGTGTCATCCAATATATGCAAGAAAAACTTCCCCAAATTCACATTTTTTGCATCATGTACTACTTTTTCTAAAATGCTCATCCTAACCTTGCAATGGGATCAATTCTTCCCGTAACTTTGCAGTCCAACATTTATAGATCACTCAAAAGAAGTACTGAAAGATCCTTTGAGTTATCTTGGAGTCTCAATATAACACAAATTTAAAACATACTGCCAACGTAATAAATCACTTCATCCAACAAAATTAGGAAAAAGACATGAAAAAATTGTAGGTTTTTTGCTATCATAGTGTGGTAGGGTACAATTCTATTTAAGTAGTTTCTAACTAGTTCATTGCCAGAGTATAAAGAAAATTTCAATCTCAGAGAATTATAAGAAGATATTGCAGCCCTTCCTTCATGCCTTGCTCTGCTAAGATGTATAGATTAGGTTGAAACAGGGCTCTTTGGCTTTTCCAGCATCAGAGAGAATAACTCATTTAATAGACTTGTTAAAATTTAAGCAAAATTTATAGCACCTATAGATGCTACTACTTTAAGGCCCTGAAGCAATTGGATCTATTGACTATTCCATCAAATCATGATCATTATTAAGAAGAGGAAATTTTCACATAATACCACTAGATTATAAACCAAGGATAGCAAGTGAAAGGTCCTAATTCAGAATCCTGAGTTAATTTAGGTTATTTCCCATGATACTTTATAATTATTATTAAAATCCCCATAATCTAGAACTCACTTAAGAGGATTTGAAAAAGATTGTAAAGATTTGATGATTCTTTTAAAATAGGCTTTTGCTGTTGTCTTATCAATTTTGTGTTTTGGAAGATGAAAAAATATAAACAATTTCCTGTTTGCAAACATGGGTCCTTCTCCCAAAAACAGGCCTGGGAAACGAATGAATCTTGTTAAATCAAATTTTACATATAGGTTAATAGTAAGCAGGCCAACTCTGAAAAGTAAAATCCTAGTTAGTCATTTCCTGGAATGCATTCTTTAGGACTGTAATTTGCAAACTTTGTTCCATCTTGGCAAATACAATTTTTTTAAAGGATTTTATTTATTTATTTATTTATTTATTTGACAGAGAATGAGACAGTGACAGAGGGAACACAAGCAGACGGGGAACAGGAGAGGAAGAAGCAGGCCTCCAGCCGAGCAGGGAGCCTGACACGGGGCTCAATCTCAGAACCCCAGGATCATGACCTGAGCCAAAGGTAGATGCTTAACTACTGAGCTCCAGGTGCCCCAGCAAATAAATTTGCAACACATGGTCATCACAAACAATAGCTCATGAAAATCATCTCAATAAGTAAGACGGACTTTGGCTTATGCAAAATTCCAAGTGTGTTAGTTGTAACTACTTATACCCAAATATCTCCTTACCTTAAAGGATCTGAAATATTTCTTAAATTTAATAAATGAACTTATTGTAATACAGTATTCTAACTATAATAATGGCTATCCCTGAGTTCCAAGAAATCCATTCATTATTTCAATAAATCAGTTGATTTGTTGGCTCAGTTACCACAGCTAACAAACAAGAAAACAAACAAAAAGATCTGGCCTCACAAGCTTACCGTATTATCATATAATAAGAGATAGGGGAATAGGAGAGTATTGTAGGAGGGCATTTTACCTATTTTTTGAGGATCTGGGAAGGGATCTCAGGGGATCCCTTTGGTGAGATCTGACAGATTAGTGGGAGTAAATGACAGACAGAGAGTAGTGAGATATGATACCAGAGAGGCAGCAGGAATCAGTTACATAGCATCTTATAAACCATATTAGGGAATTTGGACTTTATCCAAAGAATAAAGGTTAAGTCTTAAAGGATTTTAGAAATAGGAGAGATTAGAGAATAGATTGGAGATCAGAGAGACTAAAGGCAAGAAAATAAATTAGGAGATCTAGGCAAGAAATGCCAGCAATATGGCTTACAGTATTGGCCATGGGAAAATATAGACTAATTTGAGAGAGATTGTATGTGAGAAGTTGAATTAAAAGGTATTGGTAATTGATAGGATATTTGGGGGTGGGAGAAATGAAAGAGAGTAAGCTATCAAGGGAGATTTCTAACTGTCTCACGTGGGCAACTTGGGTGGATGTTGGTGCTGTACACTGAAAGAGGAAACACAGAAAAGATTTGTTGGGGGAAGATGATGAGCTCAGTTTTGAAAATGTATGACAGGGGTGCCTGGGTGGCTCAGTCAGTTGAGCACCTGCCTTTTGGTTTGGCTTGGGTCATAATTTCATGGGTCATGGGATCCAGGCAGACATCAGGCTTAGCACGCAGCAGGGAGTCTGGGGGATTCCCTCCCTCAACCGCTCCCCAACACACGTGTGCACCTGCACATGCTCTCTCCCTCTAAAATAAATAAATAAATAAATAAATAAATAAATAAGAAAAAAGAAAAGAAACGAAAGGAAAAGAAAATATTGTATGACAGGTGCCTTGAGACATCTAAGCAACAATACTCATTGGATAGTTGGTTATTTGAGCCTGATGAATAGACTGTAGAAATAAATATAGGGGTCATCAGCATATAGATAGTTGGTAAATAAAGCCATAGGAGTGGTTGAAACGATCCAGGATGAGTGTGTGGAAGAAAAGCAGATCTAATAAATTAGTTTCCATTTAATGTTTTTCTGTAATACATGCTTAACAAATATTTGATTTGAGTGAATGAATGAATGAATGAATAAAAACGGGAGTCTTAACAAAATCTAGAAGGCATTTTTAACATTTGCACAGGACTTTTTCAGTATTTAGTATTGATATTCACTTTTTCAAAAAGTATTCAGTATTGATGTTCACTGACCTCAGGTAGTTAGTGGCTATGAGTTGTTCAGTTTTCAAAAATGTCCTGGATCCCGGAAGAATTTTTTTTAATTTACTGCAAGATTCTTATGTTATTACAATGACAATATGCGTAATTTCCCAAGCTGAGTTCTAATACTTCAGAAAGAAGCAAATTCACATACTTGGCATAGATCCTTGCTCATAATTAATGGTCTAAAATCATATGTTCAAAGGGATTTGTGGATCAATGAATAAATACATAAGTGAAATAGATATTCCTTTCTTCTCACAATAGAGAAAGTTATAGTGCCTCCATTCCACTGTTCTTAATGTTTGTTGAGGTAATTCAGTCCCTAGGGCCATTTAATCAAAGGAAGAACATCTGTACTGATAATGCTGCCTAGGCATATTGACAGAGAGCTGCGACGATATTGACATGAATTCATGTCCAAAATACACAAATAGCTCTCACAAATCAGTAGGAAAAAGGCAGCAACCCAATAGAAAAAATGGGCAAAAAACTTGAACAGATAATTCACAAAAAGATGAGATCCAAATAACTAATAAACAAATGGAGACGTGCTTCACTTCATTCCCCATGAAGAAAATGCAAATTAAAAACCACAATGCAATACAGCACTTGAAGCCCAGCAACATAGTCAAAACGAAAAAGATGAAAAACACCAAGTTTTGGCAAAGACATGTAGCAATCCCAACTTTCATATGTTGCTGGTGAGAGTATAAATTGGCACAACCACTGTTCGGTCATAGTACAGTCAGGAGACAGAAACCACACCAATTACTTGAAGAGACAATTTAATATAAAGAATTGTTAATAAAGTCCCCTTCTCTAGTTTTAATAATAATTCTAATCATTGTCTTTTGTTCTCTTAGCTGGAGGGATTGTAACTGCTTCCTGCAGTTGCTACCCCATGAGTCTTTCAAGTTTTCATTTTACCCTTGCAGTTAGTTACTTAACATCTTTACACTTAGTTAAC
Source organism: Ursus maritimus (assembly GCF_017311325.1). Classification (NCBI taxonomy): domain Eukaryota; kingdom Metazoa; phylum Chordata; class Mammalia; order Carnivora; family Ursidae; genus Ursus; species Ursus maritimus. The sequence goes on from NW_024426885.1 coordinate 52,838,173, forward strand.
AATTATTTATATTAAATTATCTCTTCTCAAGTAACCGGTGTGGTTTTTGTCTGCTGACTGATATAGAATTGATCCCAGAAGTGATCCAGGAAGAAGACTGTCAAATGTAGGATTGAAGAATCGTTGTGATCAAGTCTTTGGGCTTGAAAGCAGTGCTGAACTCTTCATCAATAAGAAACACGATGCTAGGGGTGCCTGGGTAGCTCAGTCATTGAGTGTCTGCCTTCGGCTCAGGGCATGATCCTGGAGTCCTGGGATCGAGCCCCACATCGGGCTTCTCCGCTGGAAGCCTGCTTTTTCCTCTCCCACTCCCCCTGCTTGTGTTCCCTTTCTTGCTGGCTGTCTCTCTCTGTCAAATAAGTAAATAAAATCTTTTAAAAAAACAAGAAAGAAAGAAACATGATGCTAGAGGGCGCCTGGGTGGCTCAGTTGGTTAAACATCTGCCTTCCGCTCAGGTCATGATCTCAGGGTCCTGGGATCAAGCCCCACATCGGGCTCCCTGCTCAGTGGGAAGCCTGCTTCTCCTTCTCCCTCTGCCTGCCGCTCCTCCTGCTTGTGTGTTCTCTCTCTGTCAAATAAATTAATTAAATCTTAAAAAAAAAAAGAAACATGATATTAGAAATCTATGGCATGCAGTATATTCATATTTAACCAAATTATCACCTATGGGTGAATGTGATGTAAGACAAATATCTTGGGGTCCAAGTGGCTGCTGCACTTTATCAATATGGGAATAATGATGACTCCTAGGACTGTCATGTGGCCTGGGACCTAGATATCTACAGATGTAGTTTTTCATGTTATCAGGAGTGGAAGTACAGGAGCAAGGGTTTTCGGATTGAAACTGTACAACTCTTATATCTTAGTCACCGGCCCTGATCGTCCTATGCTATGGGAGTAGTTCAGACTTGGAGATCTTTCTGGGAAACTACTCTGTGCACATGGGAGGGATAACTGAGCTATTAAATTCAAAACTGGCCAAATTACTAAAACACACATTTCTATTACAAATGAAAAGATAGAGATTGAAAGACAGAAATAGAAACACCTTGGAAATAATTTAGTCCTAGTCTCTGATTGGACCAAAAAAATAAAATTACAGAGAGGTAATTACCCAGAGAGGTAAGTACTGAGGACCTACTAGTTCTGAGTGTTTTAATATGTATTAGCTCATTTAATCCTCTCACTAACATTATGACTAAGTATTAGTATTCCTGTTTTACAGATGAGGAAATTGAGCTTAAGTAATTTATACTAACCCAGTACCCAAACACTGGAATGAAGGACTCTTAACTCCACACTCCACACTCCACACTCTTAACTCTTAATGTAATCTCTCTGGAAGCCAGCACTCTTGATATATGCAGTTCTTTTTTTTTTTTTTTTAAGATTTTATTTTTATTTATTTGAGAGAGAGAGTGAGAGAGCACAAGTGGAGGGGACAAGCAGAGGGAGACAGGCAGCCCAATGTGGGGCTCGATCCCAGGACCTAAGTCAAAGGCAGATGTTTAACTGACTGAGCCACCCAGTCACCCCTCAATACGCAGTTCAATATCATACTTTTTAAAAAAGATTTTATTTATTTATTTGAGAGAGAGTATGAGAGAGAGAGCATGAGCAGTGGAGAGGGGCAAGGGGAGCAGGAGAAGCAGACTTCCCCCTGAGCGGGAAGACTGATGCAGGGCCTGATCCCAGGAGCCACCCAGGTGCCCCTCAAAGTCATACTGTTGAAGCTATTCAGCTTTGCCTTTCCCTCCAGGCTAAATAGGAATGCAATAGGGGGAAAAGCCACATAGAAGGTTACACCTGAAAAAGATTTCACAGGTTCTCTAATGCAGTCTCAGTCCACGGTGACGTTGAAGCCTAAGCACATACCTGACTTGTCCAAAGCCACAAAGTTATTTTTTCCCCAAGGAAGAGGACATTTTATTTATTTTAAAGGTTTTTTGGTTTTTGTTTTTAAATAATCTCTACACCTAATGTGGGGCTCAAACTCATGACCCTGAGACAGATAGTCCCATGCTCTTCTGACTAAGCCAGCCAGGTGCCCCTCACAAAGCTATTTAGTGGTAGAGGCAGAACTATAATCCAAGTTTCCTGACACTCAAGGCAATTTTTTTTACCACAAAATCTGCCCCTCCCACATTCTCTTCCTTCAGAGGTGGGTATTGGTATAGGGTCCAAAGTTCTTACTGACTCTTTAAATGGACTGGCTGATGTGAGACAGGCAGGCTTGTTCATTAAATGTACACAGCTTCCGCTTCCTGGTTTGTATTCAAGGCCACCTCTAGTTTGATACATTAGCAGACAGGCAGCTACTATGTGCTGTGCTGAAAAGTCCCCTGTTTCGAACTGCACTACGTGACCTTTGCCTTGGTACTTCAAACTCTCACAGTGTTTGCTCCTTTGGGTTGAAACACTGGAAACCTCTGTTAAAATGCCAATGGACAGCATAACTAAAGGAAGGTCTTGTCGATTCCTTAGCTAGAATTAGTTTATGCAATTAGCACTCATCTCGTGGAGAAGTCCTGGAGGAGCAGAACTCTGGAGAGATTAGGATTTTCATGGCAGAACTGAATGGCATTGGATGACCTGAGAGAGGTGAGACAGGTTACAGTGGAAGCTGAAGGGACAGGTCATGGCCATATGAAGTCACTGAGCCCCTTGAGAGGTGAGAAGAAATGAAAAGAAAGTGGTACAGAGATGGAGTGGCTGATGGAGCACCTTCACAACGCCTGGCCACAGCCCTCAGTGAATTTCCTGAGGTCTTACTCTGGGCAGTCAGTCATCACAAAAAACTCAGTGAGTTAGGTATTATTTTCCCAACTTTACAGATGAGAAATACAACGGCCCAAAGAATTTAAGTAATTTCCCTCAGGCACACAATGAAGATACCGTTCAGAGGCTAAGTACAGTGTGAGGAGTTGAGTCAAGCTGGGTCTGTCTGATTCATGCTTAGCTTTGTCTCACTGAACCACACCTCTTCGCAGAAAACTGCTTCCTAGAGTTTACATACTTGTACATTTTCAGTTATGCCAACCCTATCCTTGACTACACTGCATTGACCTCAAGGGTCTAATTTAACACAGGTAAGCACACAGGTTTCTCATTTGTAAGTGGGCCATCTGGCAGGCAGCATATGGAAACAGGCCCTTTGACAAGGTCATAAGAAGGTTAATTAAGTCTAGATTTTAAAGTATTTTTCTAAAATCTGAAAGAAAGAAAAAAAAAATACTGTTAACGATAAGATTGAGTACTGGTGGAGCACCTGGGGGGGCTCAGTGGGTTAAGCATCTGCCTTTGGTTCAAGTCGTCATCTCAGGGTCCTGGGATCAAGCCCCACATCGGGCTTCCTGCTCCGTGGGAAGCCTGCTTCTCTCTCGCTCATGCTCTATCTCTCTCTCTCTCTCGAATAAATAAATAAAATCTTTAAGAAAGTATTGAGTACTAGCTAACAGCAAAGTGTTATGCCGGGTGCTGTAATAGACATTACACTATAACATCTTGCTTAATCCTCACCGCATCCCTTTGAGGAAAATACTATACAAGCTCTCATTTTTGAGATGAGAAAAATAACAACATTAGAGGCTACTTGCTAAAGATCTCCTGGCTAAAGTAGTGGAGCCAAGATATGAATCCAGGATATCTTCTACCCCATACTTGTTCCTCTATATTATCTCCTCTGATAAATGGAACAGCTCAGTACATGATAAAGATCTCAGAGACAATCCTGTAGTATCTTATACTATTAGCTCCAAAGTAATCCCACTGAGGCCTTAGGGGTCAGTGTCATGATAAAAACAGCAATATAAAGGACATTTTGTGTTTTTTAAATAATTCCACTGATACATTAATTTCTTTGGTATGTTTCAGTATACTAGATGATTAGCATGATAGCATTTTGGGTAAATGCCATGTATTTGACTTCTTGTGTTTCCTTCACTCGCTCAATCATTAGTGAATCATCATTGAACAATATTGATCTTTCACTGTGGAGAGGGCACCATAGTGCCTAACACTGAGCTTGGTGTATAATAAACTCAAATTTTCGTTGAATGATTAAAGAAGGAAGAGGTTTCACCTGAAGTTCTCTAGATACAGATAGATCCATAGGAATTAATCATTAATGATTTTGATAATTTCTTCACCAGATTACTAAAACAATATTCCGCAGGTAGGGTTGAATTAGAATCTACGTTTAGTGTAACAACTTGTAAATTGGTGGTAGTCAGCAAATGCTAGTAATTACACCCTTTCTAGGGAGTAAGTAAATTGAAAATAATACTTGTTTGCTTTTCCTCTAACATTTTATTTATTTATTTAATGTATTTATTTTTTAATTTAAATTCAATTAATTAACATATAATGTATTATTTGTTTCAGGGGTACAGATCTGTGATTCATCAGTCTTATATAATACCCAGGACTCATTACATCACATACCCTCCCCGATGTCCATCACCCAGTTACCCCATTCCTCCACCCCCTCCCCTTCAGCAACCCTCAGTTTGTCTCTAACATTTTAAAGCCTATCTAATACCTAACGTTAGGCTATGCCAATATCAAAATGCAGTTTATTCATTAGCGTCCTCTACCTTGTTTTACAAAGTAGAGGAAATCTTCTATTTACAGCAAGTCATTCATAGCTCTCGCTTAGGACTCTGCCTACAACCAGTAAGTTCACTTGTAGTTCCCTTAGTGAACCCAAAACGAATAGGCGTATGGTGACCAGACTTTTGAGGAAGTGCATTTCTACCTTCTTGCAACAAAAAGAGCCAAATCTGATGTCTAATGTCTATACTTTGCTGAGGAAATATATGAGAAAAATAGGTATGCAAAACAAATATTCCTGCATCCATTTCTCAAAAAGTCATCAAGTAGCCTAAGGTTTATCTAGAAATCCTCAAAGGTAAAAAATAAAAATATTGCCGTAGACTTCTGTGACATATAGAAAAGGTATTGGAAGTGGTTTCGGATAACTAAATTTTATTTTATTTTTTTTTAATATTTCATTTACTTATTTGACACAGAGAGAAAGCACAAGCAGGAGGAGCAGGAGAGGAAGAAGCAGGCTCCCTGCTGAGCGCTGTCCCAGGACCCCAGGATCATTACCTGAACCGAAGGCAGACACTTAACCAACTGAGCCACCCAGGCACTCCAAGAACTACATTTTAAACCCAGGTCTAACTACAATGCAATCTGTGGGTAAGATACTTAACCTCTGCTTTCTCATCTGTAAAATAATATTCTCCTCTCTGGGTTTTTATAAAGGTTAAAAAATAATAATGCACATGAAGCTAAGTGGCACCCTTTAAAAAAGTCAGTTTAATTAAAACCAGAAATATTATGTTAAATATGTTTCTTTTTTTTCTTTCCTTTTAACAGGAAAAAAAACCCCAACAGATATTTAATAACATGTATACCTCCTGTATACATGGGAGACACCAAGAGACACTAAGTAACCCCAAAGATGTCTCTTTACCTGCCAATTTGTTTTAGAAAACTAAGACTTATGAAGAAATAAGATCTTTGTTTCTTTCTTTGGCCCCTACCTTCCTGGCGTTCTGATTTATATAAAGAGTTTCACCATTGAGGAAGTCTGTGTGAGCTTTACATCCCTTCCAACAGGGCAAAATGCCCACGTCCTCATGTAAATACATGAGAAGAGTATCATGTGTCAGCTTATATAATGAGAATTCATCCCACTGTATTGCATTTTCTTAGAATCTTTTTTATTTAATGAAAAGTTTTTTGACTTCTGAATTATGACTGGTCTCATTCAGTTTTACAAGGTTGAACAGCAGATGTCTTTTTTTTTTTTAAGATTTTATTTATTTATTTATTTATTTGACAGAGATAGAGACAGCCAGCGAGAGAGGGAACACAAGCAGGGGGAGTGGGAGAGGAAGAAGCAGGCTCCTAGCGGAGGAGCCTGATGTGGGGCTCGATCCCAGAACGCCGGGATCACGCCCTGAGCCCAAGGCAGACGCCTAACCGCTGTGCCACCCAGGCGCCCCGAACAGCAGATGTCTTAAATGTAAGACAAAAGATGACACCCCTCGCCCCCATTTCTATTTTTTTCTCTCTTCCCCTGGCCTATTCTCGGAGCTTAGAATGGACCACATTACCCCTTAGACTGACACAGTGGACTAGCCAACTCTATGAAAAACTGAGGTTTCCAGCTTGCTGATTCATACCTTCTTTAAGCAGAGATGATTGTTTCTAACTTACGATGTTTTTTTCTGATGCCTAATGAACTTCAGTCAACCAAGAACCTTTTTATATCACACAAGTAAATACTCAAATAACAGAAGAAATGACAATGTCCAGAAAAGAATTCCAATTTGAGATATTTTTTCCCTTAGGTAAGCCAAAATATGAATTATTCTGTTCATCTATAATGAAAAGTTAACCGAACTCATGCTGGTTTGTCTCTAATGGCATTAGGTTGCCACTTTTTGATGAAGTTCAGTAATTCAGTCCTGCAGCATAATGGCAGGATCAATGGACAAAGAGTTAGAAGACTTGGACTCTATTTTCAGTTCTAGCTCTGGCTCATTACCGTTTCTTTGCCCTGACCATCCTCTATTATTACTCGGAATCTCAATTATATTAGCGATGCAGAAAGATTTAGAAAAACCACTCTGTAAGCTAACAACTAAGACAATGCAGCGGTCTTATTTCTGCAATTGGTGTACCGTTGTGGTCTCAGGCAAGAAATTGGCTAACTTGGCGCCTCGGTTTCTTTATCCGTGAAGACATGATAAATTATTTGTTCCTCTTTTCCCACCAGTTCCCTCATAGAAATGCAGTAATGGAAATGGTATTGACGCTGTAAAAGATTTTGTTCTCTCTGGGCTGTTGCTACGTAAGGAGAAAATCTTTTTTATATTTCAACTTGCATTTTCAGGTACTTAGTGCTCCCTGAGTTTGCACCATATCAATTCTATTTGGAAAAGATTACCATGTATACTGTTATTCTTTGCAGACCTTTGCAGAAATAAAACGGGTCACGAAGATTATGCTTTAAGAAAACAAAATTATTTCACAAAATTTGTGATTGTTGGCTGTTAAAAATTCTTCTGATTCAAATTATCACCCTAATCACCTTTTTTTTTTTAGATTTTATTTATTTATTTGAGAGAGAGAGAAAAGCCAAGTCGGGGGAGCAGCAGCCTCCCCTGTGGGGCTCGATCCCAGGACCCTGAGATCATGAGAAGGCAGATGCTTTAACCACCTGAGCCACCCAGGCACCCCTCACCCTAACCATCTTAACTTGAAAGAGACAGCTTGTTCATTCAGAGCTGTCTATTGCCATGTTGTCTAGGTAGCAAATACCAGCTCAAAAATGAGGCTACCACTCAGCTGATCCTAGTTATTCCAGGGTTTTTGTAAAATATCTGAGAAAAGCATGTAGGTAGTTGACAGATAGCTTCTAATCTTGGTTTTGCATGTGTCAGACCTAAGAATGTTATTGGAATATTCGCCTATCTCGCGTAGATAATAGGAGCATTGATAGATAATAAGTATATCCTGTCTAATTGCTAAAAGAATGATTATCCTTACAATGCCCATTTTAATTTTTGAGGGCTGTGATGGTAATATACTTTGTTTTACCATCTCTCTCTCTCTCTCTCTCTCTCTCTCTCTCTCTTTTGCTGTTGTATTCAAAATGTGTTAATTGGGATGGTTTCCCACTCATCTTGATTCAGGATGCTTTTAGTGCTACTTCCACCTGAAGGAGCATCCTTCTCTAAGCGTTGCTTTTCCTCTTGTAGCCTGGCAGAGGACAGTGGAGAAGCCAACACACAAACTACTGTTTGTGCGTGGCTAACGATGGTGGTGATTTTATAGCATCCTGGGCATTCCATGACCATGAAGTAGGAATCGGGCTCTGCACCAGGCGTTTCTTCTTGTGTTTCCTCTTCTCCTCTTCTGGAATGGGAGGGAGAAGATCCTTCTCAAGGGGCATGTTCTCATTGGGAGGTCATCTCTGCTGGAAAGGCTGTTACACAATCTCTTTGTCACAGAATACTAACAGATCCAAAGCTCAGACAGTGAGGGAAAAAATTCTTAGACTGAGACATGAAATTGTAATAATTCAAAGACAGGTCTGAAACTGAAAGATCAATTTATAGGGTAAAAGGAATAGAGGAACGTATGTACCAAAATTTGCAGCCAAGGAGGACCCCAGATGTAAAATTGAGCTGCTAACTGACAGAGAATAGGCAAGGAATATAGGAATAGGCAAGTCAGAACTGCATGTGCCTAGCAACAAGTATTGGGGATTAGTCACTAGGAAACCGGAATCCAAAGGCAGGAAATCCAGTTACTTTGGTTACAAAAGATACACATAGAAAACCTATAAAACTCTTTGAGATCATTCGTTCATTCAATAAATATATATTAAGCACCTATATATGCTAGACACTATTTTAGACACTTGGAAATAAGCAGTGAACAGAACAAAGTTCACTGAACTTGTGTAGCTGGTTGGGGTGTGGGGGGAGGGCAGACAATAAACAAATAAGTAAAATACATAGTTTGTCAATAGAAATAAGTTTACGGAGAAAATTTAAGTGGGGAATTTCTGGGCATGGGAAGTAGGGTTACAATTTTAAACAGAGTGATAGAGAAAGCCTCACTGAGAAGATGGCATATAAGCAAAGACTTGAACTTGGCAAGAGGGAAGGAGACAGTCATGCAGATATCAATGGAAGAGTGTTCTAGGTAGTGAATAGAGCAAATGCAAAGAACTTGAGGCAGGATCCTGCCCAGCACATTTGAGGAAAAGCCAGGAAGCCATTTTGGAGCAGAGTGAGGCAAAGGGAAGAGTAGTGGATGATGTCAGAAAAGTAGTAAGAGAGGGGCGCCTGGGTGGCTCAGTCATTAAGTGTCTGCCTTCGGCTCAGGGCGTGATCCCGGCGTTCTGGGATCAAACCCCGCATCAGGCTCCTCCGCTGGGAGCCTGCTTCTTCCTCTCCGACTCCCCTTGCTTGTGTTCCCTCTCTGGCTGGCTGTCCCTCCCTGTCAAATAAATAAATAAAATCTTAAAAAAAAAGAAAAGAAAAGTAGTAAGAGAGACACCAATTATGTTGGGCCCTGAAGATCATTTGCGAGGCATCTGGCTTTACTTTGAGTGAGATGAGAAATTATCAGAGAATAGTGAGCAGAGAAAAAGCACAACATGACTTCTATCTTAAAAGGTTGCATCTGACTATTGTTTTGAAACTGGACCATAAGGGGGCAAATATGGAAGCAAGACCATTTAGGACGCTATTCCAATAATCCAGGGAAGAAAGAATAGGAGCTCAGACAGGCTATTATGCTAAAGTGAGAAGTGATCAGAAGTGATTCTGAAGGTAGAGCCCTCAGGATATGCTAATAGACTTGAAATAAGAAGGGAGAGAAAGAGAGGAGTCAAAGATGACACCCAGATTTTTGTCCTGAAAAACTGGAAAATGGAGATGCTCTTTATTGATATAGGGAAGAATGTGGGAGGAGTCTTAACCTTCTTTGTGTCCTCATGGCCCTAAAACAATGCCAAACACGTGGGAATGTTCAGTGAATACCAATAATCTAATTTGAATCTAGTTTCTGTGTATTTGAGATCAGAGTTGCTCTAGATACAGGAGTGACTCGTTGGAGTTACTCAACTAGGGCTTGGTTCTAGACTCTGGGACGAGGTTAAAATCATTGACATGCTAAAGCTAACTTGTACTAGCTAGCAAGAACCAACTGCTAATTTTTGAGATACTGCAAGTCAGGTGTTAAACACAGTTGTTTTTTAAACTTGTTATATACACTTACAGCTGGTAATTAAAAACAAAGGTAAAAGTACCTAAAATTCATCACTTCCTAATTATTTTACTACATTTTACTATTATCTGCGCCCTTGAGGTTATTTGTGTGTGTTCTATCCATATGATAGAAATACTGTACAATGGCGGGCTATGGTACATCTCTTCCCAACTCTGTGCTCAGTGATGTTATGTCAGTCGCTCTAAATCGGCCATGGTCTGAGTATCTACAAAACAGAAATTGGCAAATACTGCAAATGAGGGATCTCCCCCCACCCTTCCTTTCCTGCCCCAGGGCTGGTTAAATCTGTAAGTGTAAATTTAGTCATGCCAGCTTTGAAGGCAATGATAGGGGATGAGCAAACTGTTATATATTTTGTACATACACACAGGTACGGGGACTGCACACAGAGTATTATAGTATGATTGTGCAAGAGGTTTTCCCTGTTCTAGTGAGGGAGGGTTGGGGGCTGAGGAAATTGTAGTAGGAGAAAGACACACAAGGAAATTCCACATAGGGAAAGAAAGGCCTTAATGATTGACCAAACTAGGAATTGCTGAAAAAGATTAGCATCTACGGTCAATGGATGCCTTAATAGAATACACCTGGAGCAAATTACAAACTGTTAACAGAGGAGATTAACAGCTTTGGACGGCTTATTTGTTTATCTGATATTATAAGGGATCAGGAGAAAATGGGGACTAGTCAATGCCAGCGACTGCATATTTGCAAAACTTTCCTGTATTAAGAATCTTATATTTTGTTAGGCCTTGTAAAAAAGAAACATCAAGGACACTAAAGACACTATCTAATTATTCCTATGAGACAGCTAGAAAAACAACACAGTTTAGTTTTGTCATTTTTATTTTACAGAGAAGGAAGCTGGAATCCAAGGAATGTAATATAAATGGGTTATCGAGGATAACAGAGTGAGTGAGACAATTTGGGGGGAAGTGTATTCATACATATGTGTGTGTATGTATTTTATATATATATGTGTGTGTGTGTATTTTATATATATATATATTCTCACAATGAAAAAGCCCACAGCATTTAGTGATTCATTTTTCAGGAAAGCAGTAATAAAAATATGTATATTAATTACAAATATGGCAATTAAAACAACAAAAACGTGGAAATGACAAAGGAGACTATGAAAAATACATCTTCCATCTCCAATTTTCCTCAAATCTTTCAACTTCACTGATTCTAAATGGTTCCAAAACTGTTCTTTTTTCCTATTCCTTAAATATACTCATTCTTCATCTCCCATTCTCCCCCATTGGCTTTTTTTTTCAAAGCTCAATCTTTTTTATTTATAATGTTTTCACGAAGTTGTTTTGCATAACACAGTAAGACCTCATATTTAGCAGAATCACTTGGTTTGAGCATTAGTCTTATTTCCCCAGACAAATTTACAGATGTGGGGATGTACAATTACTGGGTAAAAGAATAGGAACATTTTGAAGGCTTATGGGTTTATCAAAACTAGTGATATATGAAAGTACTCTGACTTATTTGATCTGATTGTTTAAAATATTTACTAAGTTCCTAAGTGAAAATGGACATTTAATTATTGTTTTAGTTTTCATTTCTTTGATTACTAGTGAAACAATATTTTTTTTCATTTTGCTCACTAATATTATATATCTTTTACTGCCCCTTTCTTTGAGGCCTAGTGTGCTTTTTATCTATTTGTATCAATTTCTTTATATAAGAAAGTTAACAGCCCCTTAAATTTGGTAGTTTTTACAGATATTTTCCCATTCTATTGTTGCCTATTCACTTTGGTTAACTTAAAAAAACTCAGATTTTCTTTTGAGTTTTAAAAAATTGCTGCTACAATGTCCACAATAGCTAAATCGTGGAAGGAGCCGAGATGCCCTTCAACAGATGACTGGATTAAGAAGTTGTGGTCCATATATACAATGGAATATTACTCAGCAATCAGAAGAACGAGTTCTCAACATTTGCTACAACATGGACGGCACTGGAGGAGATAATGCTAAGTGAAATAAGTCAAGCAGAGAAAGACAACTATCATATGATTTCTCTCATCTATGGAACATAAGAACTAGGATGATCGGTAGGGGAAGAAAGGGATAAAGAAAGGGGGGGTAATCAGAAGGGGGAATGAAACATGAGAGACTATGGACTATGAGAAACAAACTGAGGGCCTCAGAGGGGAGGGGGGTGGGGGAATGGGATAGGCTGGTGATGGGTAGTAAGGAGGGCACGTATTGCATGGTGCACTGGGTGTTATACACAACTAATGAATCATCGAGCCTTACATCGAAAACCGGGGATGTACTGTATGGTGACTAACATAATATAATAAAAAATCATTATAAAAAAAAATAAAAAAATAAAAAATTGCTGCTAGGTGTATAAAATAATCACCTTCCAGAGGCTTATTACATATTCTGTTATATTTTCTTCTGATTTTTCCATTGTTTAGTATTTTATACCTCCTCTTTAATTCATCTGGAATTTGCTTTGATGTATAGTATGAGAAGATGATCTAAACTAATTTTTTTCTTTTTTCTAAATTTTAAAAAAGATTTTATTTATTTATTTGACAGAGAGAGCACAAGCATGGGGAGGGGCAGAGGGAGAGAGAGAGAGGGAGAACCAGACTCCTTCCTGAATGCAGAGCCTGACAGGGGGCTCAACCCCAGGATCCTGAGATCATGACCTCAGCTGAAGTCAGACTTATAACTGACTGAGCCACCCAGGTGCCCCAACCTAATGTTTTCTAAATTGATAACCATTTCGGGGGCACCAGAGTGAGTCAGTTAGTGGAGCATGCCACTCTTGATCTTAGGATTGTAAATTTGAGCCCCATGCTGGGTGTAGAGATTATTTAAAAATAAAATCTTAGATAAATAGATAGATAGATAGATAGATAGATAGATAGATAGATAACTATTTTGGAATGGTTCTTCCTTTCTTGACTAATTTGTGAAATCCCCTGTATTACACTTTTTTTTTTTTTAAGATTTATTTATTTGAGAGAGAGAGAGAGAACAAGCAGGAGGGGCAAAAGGAGAGAAAATCCCAAGCAGACTTCACACTGAGTTTGGAGCCCCACATGGGGCTTGATCTCACAACACTGAGATCACAACTTTAGCCAAAACCCTGAGCCAAAACTGAGTTGGATTCTTACTCAAATGTGCCACCCAGGCACCCTGACCCCATATTACACTTTAAATTCCAATGTTTAATGGACTATTTCTGCACTAGGCTTTTTCTTTTTTTACATGTACTTCCCTATAGTAGCTTTGGAATATTATTATATTCAATTGATTTTGTCCTTTTTCATAATTAAAAAATGTCTCTTCTATTATCTGCATTCTCATTCTCCTAGATCAAGTTCTGAATCATTGTACCCTTTATAAAGACTTTGGTAGTAATGACAGTCATTTTGCTTTGATAGAACAATAGTTACTTGCCTAGTATTACTGATCATATTAACACTTATTAATTAGGTTAACCATAAAGAAAGAAGTTTATAAAGTTAATTCATGCTATTGAAACCTATAGAACTGTCTGAAGTACTTCTAGGTCTCAGAATTTGGATGGAAAAAGATTTTTTAAGACTTTAGAGTGACAGGGGCACCTGGGTGGCTCAGTTGGTTAAGCATCCAGCTGTGGATCTCAGCTCAGGTCTCAATCTCAAGGTCATAAGTTCAAGCCCTGTGTTGGCTCGGTGCTGGGTGTGGAGCCTACTTTACGTAGTTAGTTTTAAAGATTTTATTTATTTATCAGGGAGAGAGTAAGTGAGAGAGAGAGAGAGCACAAGCAGGGGGAGCAGTAGAGGGAGCGGGAGAAGCAGACTCCCCGCCAAGCAGGAAGCCTGACATGGGGCTTGATCCTGGGACTGTAGGATCATGACCCAAGCAGGAGGCAGATGCTTAACCAACGGAGCTACCCAGGCACCCCTGGAGCCTGCTTAAAAAAAAAAAGAAGAAGACTTAAGAGTGACAAAAACAACTATGCAAAGTTCTCCCTGGGAGACTATTTAATGATTTGGAAGGAGAAATATTTCTCTTTGAAACAAATAAATATGAAGAATATAAAATTCAAAGCGATTGAAAATATAAATTTACATGCCTTTGAGCATATTTTATATCTTACAATAAACCTTTCACAATGCTTCTGAAATTTAAGCCTAAGCATTATGAACAATTTAACAACAGAGTTACTTGTACTCATTGTTCTAATTCAAGTTCTTGTCCACATCCATTAATTTGCCTAAATATTACTTAGAGCCTCCTAAAAGTTAAGATTTTCTTTCTCAAATTTATTTATTCTTAAAAAATAATATAATTCTAAAAAAATAATATAATTCTAAGAAACCATATAAAAAATGAGTTGGGCCACTTGGGCGGCTCAGTTAGTTAAGTGTCTGACTCTTGATCTCAGCTCAGGTCTTGATCTCACCATCATTTATTTAAAAAAAAAAATAGAAGTTGAGAACCTGTATAGACTAATTCTGGTAAATATTTTTTGGTACTTAAAAAAGTAGAATTTGCATTTCTGTGTTCATTTCAGCATTATTCACAATAGCCAAGATAGGGAAACAACCTAAATGTTCATCGATGGATGAATGGATAAAGGCGGTGCATATATAGACAATGAAATATTATTCAGCCTTTAAAAAAGAAGAACATCATGCTAAATGAGATAAGCCAGATGCAGGAAGACGAATACTGCATAACCTCACCTACATGTGGTATCTAAAATAGTTATACTCAGAAACAGAAAGTAGAATGGTGGTTGTTTGGGGCTGCAGGGGGAGAGAAATGGGGAGATACTGGTCAAAGGATACAAAGTTTCACTTATACAAGATGAATAAGTTCTGAAGCTTAATGTACAACAGTGTAACTATAGTTAACATTATTGTATATTTGAAATGTGCTGCGAGTATAGATCTTAAGTGTTGTCACCATATATACACACAAAACGTAATTAGGTGAGGTGATAGATTATATTAATTATCTTGATTGTGGTGATTACTTCACAATGTATACATATATCAAATCGAGCTGTATACCTTCAATATATACAATTTTTTTGAGAGAGAGCAGGGGAGGGGGAAGGGAGGGGCAGATGGAGAGGGGGAGAGAGAATCTTAAGAAGGCTCCACGCCTAGCACAGAGCCCAATGCAGGTCTCGATCTCATGACCCTGAGATCATGACCTGAGCCAAAATCAAGAGTTGGACGCTTAACAACTGGGCCACCCAGGTGTCCCCATACTATTTTATTTTATTTTATTTTATTTTATTTTATTTTAGTATTATTATTTTTAAAGATTTTATTTATTTGACAGAGAGAGAGACAGGCAGCGAGAGAGGGAACACAAGCAGGCGGAGTGGGAGAGGAAGAAACAGGCTCCCAGTGGAGCAGGGAGCCCAATGTGGGGCTCGATCCCAGGACACTGGGATCAGGCCCTGAGCCGAAGGCAGATGCTTAACGACTGAATCACACAGGCGCCCCGCCCCTATACAATTTTAAAATTGTCAATTATACCTCAATAAAGCTAGGGGTGGGGGGAGTAAAAATTAAATGCCATTGTCCTAACAAGAACTACTAAGCCTTCATGCTTTTAGGTGGTTCTCTACAGGGCTCCACTATGCGAGTATAACTCAGATGAAAGGTAGCAGAAATATTCAATTTGAAGTATTTTCCTAGGAGTCTATGATAATTCTTTAGCATCTTATCTGCAGTTGTTCCTAACAATGTTTCTTCATTATGTGACAAAGGCATTAGACTTCCAGAAATAACTAGGAAACTGGACTTGTCCAATAGCAACAGAGCCATTCTTTGTAAATGGGAAGCAGAAGGCATGAGTGGGAACTCATAAAAAACCATCTTCATGTGTCCTACATTTCTTTTTCAAAATGATTCTATCAAAAATATTTTATTATAATCTTGGTTTCTGTTATAATCGGTTCCCATCGCAAAAGAAGCTAGCCATGATGGAAAGAATGTCAAGAGTATCCAAGGTTATTAATTTATATGTTCCCTTTTGTCATCTATAAAGTCTTTTGAGATATGATTTAATTTTCTCATCTCGCTTTTCTGAACTCTTGCTTATCAAATATATATCTTCTACCTCTGATTTGCACTGAATATTTATACATTTTCTAGATCTCTGTAATGACTTGATTTCCAGTTGCTGAGCCTTGCTTTGTTATCTTAATAAAGCATAAATGGTGTCTGCTGTGAAACTGGGTTTACTCAGGCCACTGAATAACCACACCCTTATAATTAGAGATTTGGGAGTCACCAGAGAGTGGTACAGTCAGCACTAAAATATTATGCCACAGGCATTTATGTAAACACTATTTTTGAATGAATCTGGAAACCAGCCAAGAGAGTCACTAAACACCAGGGACATGCTGCTTATTCTTCCTCTCTATGAAATTAATAAACTAATAATTTGGTAAGAAAGATCTCACTGTTACAAAAGTATTACTTTTTATGCTTTCCACAGCTCAGAGAAAGTCGGCTTCCTCTTTCCGCATGTTAACTAATAACCTGCAACCGTTTGAATTATGCTGGGAAAACTTAGAATGAGGGGATTCTGGAGGGAAAGTGATAAGAAATCAGTCAATGTCAGCTTTAGTGCTTTTTCAGAAAACAGTCAAAAGCTTTTAAGAGCTATCTGCAACAACAGGGGTGGTTAAGTAAACTATAATTTACACAATGGAATATTATATAGTCATTAAAAATAATGAGTAAATCTGTCTGTATCGAATGGTGAAATATTTATAACACATAAGTTGATAAAAGGAGCTTATAAAAACATGATCTCACTTTTGTTTAACTTAAGAAAAAATACTTATATATATGCATGAAAAGATATGTATCAGGGGCGCCTAGGTGGCTCAGTCGTTAAGCGTCTGCCTTTGACTCAGGGCGTGATCCTGGCGTTCTGGGATCGAGCCCCACATCAGGCTCCTCTGCTGGAAACCTGCTTCTTCCTCTCCCACTCCGCCTGCTTGTGTTCCCTCTCTCACTGGCTGTCTCTCTCTCTCTCTGTCAAATAAATAAATAAAATCTTAAAAAGAAAAGAAAAGATATGTATCAAAATTATAGTTTGTGGGTATTGAACTAAATATAATTTTAATTTTCTTAAGGTTTTTTGTATTTTCTGAATTTTAAAAAATGAACATTTTATTACTTTCATCATCAGAAAAGACAAGAAGGTTAGTTCTATTTTAAAAAATAATATATATTAATTGTTTGCTGATGAGAAAACAGGTTCTATCTCACTTTCTCCATCTTCCAATTCTGCTTGCCTCTAATTGGTGTACAAGTACATACAGGTTCTAGTCCCAAAGTGAGAAAGATGACTGTTGCTGGCCCCAGACTCCAAAATGGTATCCACAATTAAGTCCAGCAGATAGAGACAATCTCCCCTATGAGCTCCGGCAGAAAAATCGTAGGGCAGAATGATTGTCTTGACATGAATTAGGAACCAAACTTGGAGACGAGTGGGTGGGAGTGAATAGATGTAATTTTCTGATGGGACAGGTCTTGGCCACATTACACCCTCTATGGCCAGGGAGGAGAGAGAGTACGTTGGTTTCGTTCCCAATAGGAAAGAGGGGTTTTACCACCTGAAGATGAGAGGTGGAAATGATGTTGAGGAGACTAAACTAACAACTATCCATTCCAATACCCATTCTAGACACTCATAATAATGATAATCAAGATCTTAAAAATTACCACAGGGACGCCTGGCTGGCTTAGTCTATAGAGTGTACTCTTGGTCTCAGGGAGGTGAGTTCAAGCCCCACATTGGGCATAGCAATTACATACATATGTAAATATATACATAAGAGTTACCAGAGAGTTTTTCAGTGTTTGAGAATTGGAAACAACTCTTCAGTACCTAAACAACAGTACTTATTCATTCAATAAACGTTCATCAAGTATCTACTATGAACGTAATTGTCTATATCCTACTGGGATGAGCAGTAAACAAACAAACAAAAACAAAATACACCTGCCCTCGTAGATCTTACACTTTCAGACAACAGGAACAACTCTAAAAAATGAGTCTGAAATTGGCCTCTGGCTGGAAATTTTACTGCAGTAGTTATGATTTAAAAAAATGTAATTTGGCTTTCACATAATTTTTTTTTCACTTGTCTATGGTAAGATCCTTACTCTTGAAAGAAATTAAGCTGAGTCATGAGATTTACAAGCAAATGAGAAGAGTATTGGCTTTTGATATTGATGGAAAATTACATTATCTAGACACACCTCAAGGTGTTCTGTAGCATCCTTGAGCTTTCATTTCTGTGGTACCTTACCTGCCTTTACAGTGACACTGGGCAAACCAATCTCATGGTACATATTTAAATTTGCAAGCAAAAAATCTTGTTGCAGTTGACTGGTAGCAATGAGCAAACTTCTTTTTGCAGGTCTATGGGTTAAGGTACATGGATCAGAGCAAGATATTCTTGCTCTGTTTTGTATCTTGTTAGTGTTTATCTGCTATAGATGACAAGTCTGTGTCCCCATCTCCCCCAAATTCATATGTTGAAACCTAATCCCCAATGGACAGTATTTGAAGATGGGGCCTTTGGAAGGTGGTTAGATCATGAGGGTGGAGACCCCATGAATGGGATTAGTGTCCTTTATATAAAAGAGATCCCAGAGAACACCCTTGCTCTTTCTGCTTTGTAAGGACACAGCAGAAAGACCGGGAGCAACTGACAAACCAGGAAGCGGTCTTCGCCAGACATTAAATCTGCCAATACTCTGATCTTGGACTTCCCAGCCTCCAGAACTGTGAGAAATAAATTTCTGTTACTTAAGCCACCCAGTCTATGATATTTTGTTATAGCAGACTGAACAGACTAAGACATTATTCCTGGTATAGCAAACACCTAACACTGAATTTAAAAAGCTTTGGAAGCAGAACAAAAGCAAGTTTTGGCAAACGTATCTTTACGCTTCTCTCTCTTTTTTTTTAAACCTTGAAGAGCATAACAATTATAACTCCCTAACACAGGAATTCTCAACTCTGACTACACATTAGAATCGCCTTTTAAAAAATACCGGGGTGGGGCGGTGAGGGATGGGGATGGAGGTTGGGGATGGAGCATTGATAATCTAATAAAAAGTACTTTAGTTGATTTTAATATGCAGATAGGGTAGAAAACTACCTAAACAATAAGACATATCCATTGGGGCAGTGGTGGATATTTTTAATCTAGAAACTCTTGGGTATGTTCATTTTATTGCCAGTCTGTCATCAATGAATCACTTTAAGGCTTACCATTTAACTGCCTTTAAAAGCAGGATAAATGATCCTACATACATTCATCCATCCCTCTTCCTTTCATTCTTTTTCTCTCTCTCCTTTCCTCTTTCTCATTCATGTATTCATTCAATGGCTCATTCATTAAACAAATATTTATTAGGGATAAGTACAGCGCTAGGTACTAAGGATAGAGAAATATAATTCACACTTTCATTCCAGTATTATAATACTAATCAGGTAGCACACGTAAATTAATGATCTTGAGATTCTCAAGTAAAGTTCAATTAAAAAAAATAGTTGCAAAAAAACACACACTAATCTTTTCCCTGCTTGATTTACTTTGTAAAAAACTGTGCTGAAGCTTGAGTTGCTGTGTTAGACAAACATCAACATTCCTGACCTTCCGTGCTTTCAGTAAGCCGTATAGTAAGCCATCTATCTGCCACCGTGGAATTTTCAATCTTTCATATACTGAATGAAAGAATGTAAATGCCTATAATTCATTAGGTTCTACATAAGAAAAGATTCAGATACTATCAACTTTAATGAGAAATTATTCTTACTTAAGACTATTCAGACATCTTTGGAATATTTTGTGAGGTTCTATTCCTTCTGATATACCAAATCCCATGCAGGGTCCAGCCACATGTCTTGATCTTTGACTCCTATCCAATTCCCAAAGCAGATCCCTACATATTTAAAGATAAGCAGATACTTTTTCTTCTGGACTCTTCGTGCCATTTTCCCCATTTTTAAGCTCCAGGTTGCAGTATAACAGCTGGTCAAAAAACCACTTCAGTGGCCAACTCTGAGACTAGGACTGCTAGATCCCTCTTGGGAAGTTGGACATTATCATACTACTGAAATAGTTCCTGACACATATTTAAAGCTAAGAACAAATGCAGGCTCACCTCACCCACAGAAGCACTATAATCATTTATGATGCAGTAGCGCTCTCACCTAACTCCAAAAGACAAAAGAAAAATATTTTGAATTAAAATCAACGTCAGTAGGAAAACAACAGCAAGGAATAAAGGGAGAACAATCCTCCTGCCAAAGGCAAATTCAAAGCTACTAAGTTCCAAAAGAGCAAGCCTTATCCATAACATAAAGTTCTCTGTAACCAGGAATTTGATAATGGTACCACCACATAATTGTCATTATTATGAAGGATGAGTTTGCTCAAAAGAGGAGAAATGCAATCAAAAAAGAAAAAGGAGAATCAACATGAAGGGAATAAAGTAGAAGGGAATAAAGTAATTCAGACATATTTACACTTCTGAGATCTATGACCATTCAGTACTCTCCATGAATAAACCACTGTGGCCTACGAAATAATAACATTATTACTAATAATAGTAAGAATAGCTAACAATTACTGAGCATTTATTTATATTATGCCAGGCAGCATTAGTGCTTTACATGCATTATCTCATTTAATCCTTACAACAACCTTATTTACTATTATTCCCATTTTCCATATGAGAACAATGAAGCTGAGAATTTATGTAAGTTGATTAAGGTAACACAATTTATAAATACTTAGGCTGTGATTTGAAACCTAGGCCTGTCTGAATCCAAAACCCATGTTCTTAGCTATCACGCAACCCACTATCCTAATTTACCACTAGAGATTATATAGCTACAGCCATCTGGGACTTCTTAAACCTTCTGTATCTTTGCAACTACTCTGGGCCTTTTGCAATGTATCTGTTACCAGCAATAGACAGATCTCTAATGGTGATATAGTGCACTGGCAGGAAGTTGCAAACAGAAAGCAATTTGTAGCTGCTGAGTGAGTACTGCGCAAAGTTAGTTGCACCCTCCCGTTGGGTGCAAATGTGAAACAGTAGGCAAAACCCATCAATATATATTGTGGTAACTAATTACAAGGAAGAATATAACTAAGACTAATTCCTCCTCTTTAAAATAAAAAAAAAAAAGTTAAAATGGTTATGGGTTGAAAAAAACTATTTGCTCTCCCTTTGTATTGAAAAGTAGTAAATACACACACACACACACACACACACACACACACACACACACACACAATGTCCAGATTGTCTTGGATATTGTTAGCTTTATGGGGATATAAGGTATGTTGAACTGGTGTAACAGCTTCAGCCTCTGTTGGGAGAAATTATCCTCGTAATGTGATAGGGAAGTAGTTGATTTTCAGGGAAATTTTTTTAAATGAAGATTTTTCTGGCAATACCAACTCTTTTATTATATTGCACCAAATGGAGCTGACTTCATTAGGAGTTGATTGTGAGTTGCTAAGGACAGGTTCTGGCCACAGTATATATTTCCATATGTTTTCAATAGCCT
This sequence comes from Ursus maritimus, assembly GCF_017311325.1. NCBI lineage: Eukaryota > Metazoa > Chordata > Mammalia > Carnivora > Ursidae > Ursus > Ursus maritimus. The sequence continues at coordinate 52,859,587 of NW_024426885.1, forward strand.
GCATACATCCGATGTAGATCTCTATATGACTTGTTTTAAAATTCACCGCTCATAACCTTCAGTTTAACAATGATACTTAACTTCCATGCATATAGTTGAAGGTTTAAAAAAAATCACTGAATCAGGAAAGGAGGGGGGGACATTCTGGTGGTAAGCTTCAGGAGATATAAATATGCAGATGTGTAACTTGCTTTGGGAACCCCTTGAAGTGTATCTACATGAACATTTCCAAATAATATAGGAAGGTTTGGCTAATATTTATAGGCTACCTACCCTCTGTTGGCCATTGTGTCAGAAAAACAAGAGTCATATCCCCAAAGTTTATATTGCTGCTGGGTCTCCCAGAAACACAGTTGAATCTAAGTGTGGTCACGCACAGATACCACAGTTCGGCAGTGGTTTCTAGCAGCTGCAAGTGATCTAGTGTTAGAGCATCTCACACTTGACCGTGCGTGAGAACCACCTGGAGAGCTTGCTAGAGGCGGTCTTAACCCCAGAGTTTCTGATTCTGTAGGTCTGGGGTCATGTGGGAAAATTTGCATTTCTGATGAGCACTTAGGTGAGAAGGAAGCTATCTATAGATAAAGGACCATGCCTCGAGTGGTACTAAAAGTATCTGTGAATAGACAAGTTCACAAATTCTGACTGTTAATCTCATTCCTGTTCGAGTACAAATCTGAATGCTGTACAAGGTAAATTCCAGAGAAAGTAGAAACTGGCAAACCGTGTATATCCTTTGGCTGGTTAGAACCATGATTCTTCAAACAATAAAAAGCTATTAAGTATTCAATAGAGACCCTCCGTGAAACAGTCAAGAAAGGCCCTTTTGCTATCTGATGATGCTGGAATGGTGTATACAGAAACTAATGAGAGTGTTGAGTTGATGCGTTTAGCCATAAGTTAAAGAAATAATTTAGCTTGAAGCAAATATCCTGAGTCTAAGCCCTTCACAGTCATAATTTCATGATCCTGGGCCAGTGGTCACTAAACCTGCAGCATCAACATCACCTTGAAATTTGGTAGAACTGAAATCCTTGGGCCACCCCCCAGACTTACTGAATTAGGAACTCTGGGGTGGGGCCTAGCACCCTGTGGTGTATCAAGCCCTCCAGGTGATTCTAATGCATACTAAAACTGAGAGTCACTGCTTGACTAGTGATTCTCAAATTCACTGTGAATTAGAATCAGAATTAGCTGGGAGTTCTTGTTTAAGACATAAATTTCTGTTCCTTCCTCAATGGGGGCCTAAATTTTGTACACTTAGGGATTCCAATGTAAACAACATTTACCGAACAGTGCCCTAACCCAGAGGCTTTCAAACTTTGTTGACCAGGACCACTATTTACATGAGGACTCAATAAATATCATATTTGTAACTAAAACAGGAGTTTCATAAAACAATACCCTTGCACATGTAATACACTCTAATATTTTCTGTTCCATTTCATTTTAAAAATGCTGGAAATGAAAGAACTCCCAACCACCTCCCTTTTGACCTCAGGCTGTACTTTCTAATTGATTAAGTTCTTCTCAGTGTATCTCCTAACTCAGTAATGGGAACTGAAACCACTCCCTCAAACAATAACAACTGCCCTGAGCCAGAAGACCCCTGAGCGATTGACCCCAAGACAATGACTGATGTGACCTTTACTGCTTACCTGCATGTACCCACCAACCTTTGTCCCACATTTTCCTTATATACATCTAGAAGTATTTTCAGTCCTTTAGAGACAATCTTTGAGATGTCATCCACTGTCTTCCCGTTAGTGGCCTTGTTTCACCGCTATTCATTTCTCTGACTTTGGATTTTGTCGGTGGCAAGTGGCCAAACCTGGTCTGTTTGGGACTTCTGAAGCCAGGAGCTCTTGTACTCTTGGGCCCCAGTTACAGTGGCAGACCTACTAGATTGATTTCCTGAGCCATTAGTGGGCTGCAACTACAGATTGAAAAACACACCTTGGATCAGTGCTTCTCAAATGTTACAATACATTCGATTCACCTGGAGACCTTGCTCTAATGTAAATTCAAATTCAGTAAGACTGGGATGGGGCTTGAGATTCTGCATTTCTAACGGATTTCGAAGTGTTGCAAATGCCCCTAATCCGTATATTACTCTTCCAGTGGCAAGGCCTGGACCATGAAAAGTTCAAGTGTTGCAGGATTTTTTTCTCCGTCGGTGCCTTCAGTAATTGGTCACACAGCTTCGAAGAATGAAGAGGTAAATCAGAGTGATGGGCAGCAAAGCAAGGTTTATTGAGCGATACTAAAAAGTTCCCAAAGAGGGAGGGGACCCAAGAGGGTTGCCACCGGAGTTTCTTTCTTTCTTTTTTTTTTTATATTTTTTTTGCCACTGGAGTTTCTAAGTCTAGGGGTTTTTATGGGCTTGTTGGCCTGCTGTTTTAATCTGATTAACCCTCCCTGCACCAGTCATCCAATCAGGTTTTTTTCATCTATCTATCATATGGAAAAGGGTGGAGGGCTCCTTCCAGGGTGGTGTAAAATCCTTTCAGTGGTGTAAAATCCTTTTAAGGGTGGTTTCCTCTTAGGGTGGGGGCCTTTATCCCTGTCTGCCTGCCTTCCAATTATCCTTCATCACAAGAAGCTAACAGCAAACGTGATGCCTCTCCCAGTCATGAACCTATCTCTCTTTATGATAGCAAGCTTTAGAAGAAATTGCAAGTAGACTGTGGCATTTATCCTGCCTAGATGTAATGGATAGTGAGTTGTCCTTAATATCATTGTCAGTACTTATGGGGCTCAAATTCTCAACCTACGTGGATGTAAGTAAGCACTGATTCACAACAGATCATGTCAGATTAGTCGGTTTGTGGAGTGCCTGGGTGGCTCAGTCGAGCCCCATGTTGGGCTCCCTGCTCAGCTGGAAGTCTGCTTCTTCCTCTGCCTCTCCCCCTTCCACCCTACTCATGCTCTCTCTCAAATTAAAAAAAAAAAAAAAAGAAATCTTAATATCAGAATTGAAAAAATAAAAGACTAACTAGGATCATTTAGTTTTAGAACAATGATATGTGTGTCCTGTGTCACATTATTAATATATCCCTTCATATAGGTGAGGAAGTTTAAAGGAGAAGGTGATATGTAGAGAGTTCAGGGTATTGCCAAGGCAATGCTGGCTGACTGACCCCTATAGGTGGGCACCAACTGGGTAAATTCACAAGCTAGTATCTAGCCCTCAGTCTTGAAGACTGAGAGGCCTGAGATGTCAGCCACAAAGTTATGCCAAGACAATATATAAAATACAAGTGCTGGATTGTTTATTTTACAGTAAAAAGTATAATTGCCAAGAGGACTAACTTGTGTCTTTAGGTGTGTGTCCTTTCTCTTCCTTTCAGAACTTTATATGGGAAGGCAAATTATAATTACAGAATCAGAGAAAAAGATGTTCAATAAATATTTCAAATGTTTATACATCATCTCCAGAATATCACACCTGCTACAGAGCACCTTTTCATTTGGCCAGACTTTAGCGGCCAAATTGTCTGTCTCTGGAAGGCTCTGTTTTCTAGACTCCTGCAGCTGACTGATTCCCATTCTGACGGAATCTTCAGCACATTAAGTCAATACATCAAGTATTCTGTATCTTTTAGATACATGTCTCTGCTCTAACCCATAATTACATGTTATTTGTGTTCTCTCAGAGAGTGATTTAATTTCCATTTTTTTGATGGACATCTCATTTACTCCTTTTTATTAACTACCCATAGGGTTAACTATCAGAGTCAAGGAAATATCATTATCTGCCTATTTCAGTCTAAATATTTTCCATTCTTTTTAAAACTTTTATTTTTCTTTTTATCAAATGAAGATAATACATTGCATAGATTTAAAAGGCAATAATACTAAAATGATTGTAACAAAAAATGGTGGAACGCTGTCCCTCCCCTCCCAACGCTTTCTCTGAAGCTTGGTACCCAGAGAAGCCATTTTCAACTTTTAGGATCTATTTCTACTGGCACTTCCCCCCATCCATGTTTCTAAATAATATCTTTAGGCTGTTATTTCTCGAGTTTTCTATTCTAGACATTGTTGACTGACCTCTTTCTATGGAAGATGAGAATTTGGAAATCTTTTACACCCACACTTTTACCTCTCTTCTTTCTCAACTCTAAATTTAATGATATCCTGATGTTTTCTTAAGTCAATAATTAGTGTTTCCATTATTAGGATTATATAAATATTATCACCGCTGTGCCATGAGTTTGCTATGAGAGTGTTTCCTTTCTTGTATAATTTCCAGGCTTTCCTGAAGCTAATGATTGCCTCCCACTCCTGAAGTTAGCTCTTTAAAAACCAAACAGACTTACAAGGATTTTAGATTTACAGAAGAATTATAAGGTCAGAACAGAGGGTTCTTCTATACCCTACACCAGGTTTCCCCTACTAGTAATATTTTATATTAATGTAGTACTTTGTTACAATTAATGAACCAATGAGCTAGAGTTCATACTTCATTCAGATTTCCTTAGTTATTACCCACTCTCCTATTCCTGTTCTAGGACCCCACATTCTATTCTTTTTTAAGATTTTATTTTTTTAAAGATTTTATTTATTTATTTGTCAGAGAGAGAGAGAGCGCGCGCACAAGCAGGGGGAGTGGCAGGCAGAGGGAGAAGCAGGATGCCCCTGACGAAGGGGCTTGATGTGGGACTCCATCCCAGGACCCTGGGATCATGATGTGAGCCGAAGGCAGGCGCTTAACCGACTGAGCCATCCAGGCATCCCAAAGATTTTATTTCTAAGTAATTTCTACACCCAATTTGAGGCTTGAACTCACAACTCCAAGATCAAGAGTTGTATACTCCACCGACTGAGCCAGCCAGGTGCCCTGCCCACATTCTATTTTGCAGTTGTCTCCTTACACCTAAGTCTGACCGTTTTCCAAATATCCATGTTTCTGATGACCTTGACAGTTTTGAGGAGTACTGGTAGAGTATTTTGTAGAATGTCAGTCAGGGTTTGTCTGATATCCTTCTCATGGTTAGACTGGGGTTATGTTTTTGAGAGGAAGATCGTAGAAAGAAAGCGCCATTTTCGTCCTTTCAGTATAGTCACTGTGTCTGCTTTGTTTTGTTTTTCCCTCCTGGAGGCATTTCTTCTAGAATCCTCTGCCCTGCTCCGGTATGGATTTAGTGTTGCCTGCTAATTGTCATCCGGAGATTTACCTTCACATTTCTCCTTGAGATTCTTTTCACTGTTCTTCTGTACTGGATTTCTGTTCCCTGGATCTCTTTTCTTTCTCCTCCCCTCCCCCTCTGACAGGATGCAAACATTCCAGGAGTTGAGTGGGAGACCCAGAAAAGGGAGGGGCGGTCTCAGGATTTGGGAAACTCAATCCCCTTTTCAAGTTTTATGTCTCATCCCTGCTCTCTACTTTGCCTAATTATCTCTGACCTCAAGGCCTTTCTAGTTCAGTTCAACAGGAGGTTGCTAGAGAAGGGATTCTCGCGCGGACCCTGCCAGGGGACAGAAGGGATCTGTGGGCCCGACATTCTTTATATATTAGACTATCAACTTACCTGTTTCCAGCTCACTCTTCAGCTTCTAACACACCCGGTACCTTCAGTAACTGATGTTTTTCAGTTTCTGCAACAATGAGCTTGCAGCTTGTTGGTTTCTCCTTTGGCAAAAGAGATTTCAGTTTCCCTTTCTCTGTTTTACCAAATTAGGGACTAGTCTTCCATCTATTTTGTGTCATTTTGGTCTCTTCCCTTTCTGTCTTCATCCACATATAATAAATCATTTGAACCTTTTGATTCCACCTCCTAATTATCAATGAAGTTTACTCTGTATCTGTCCATTCTCATTGTCATGGTTTTAATGTAGGCCCTCATCATTTCTCTCCTATACTGTTACAGTAAAAGTCTGTGTGTTCTCCACGTTTTTCATCTTTTTCCATATCCACTGTTCTCCCCATTTTCTTTCTAAAACATAATCTGATTTTTTTTGCTTCTCTGTTAAAATTCTTTGAAGTATTTCCTGTTACTTGCTAGAATAAACTCCAAACTCTTCAAATAGAATGCTTCTTCAAAATCTGGACCGTGCATACCTTTTCCAGTCCCATTCCTTGCCACCATCCCCAACATGGTATTCAAAATTGCAGGGCAAACTATTTTCTGATATACCTTCAGAATTTTTCATAACTCCTTTCTTCTTCCTAAATACCCTTCCCTTTTCCTCTTTCTGGAAAAGTATTTACTCATCCATCCAAGCTCAGATCAAACATCACCTCAGAGAAGCCTTTCCCAATCCCCAAAATGAATGAAGTCATCTCTTCTCTATACTTTCATAGCACCTCTTACAAAACTCTTTTACAGTCTTTTTATATCGTGTGGTGATTGTTTATGAGTCTACTTCTCACACAGCCTATCCTACTCATCTTTGTACCCTTCTTTTTCCTACCCTCCCTCTACCTCTCAGCTTATAGCATGATACCTAGAACACAGTAAGGCAACTAACATGTATTGAGCACTTAGGCTCTTATTAAATATTTGTTGAATAAATGAAGGCAATACATAAGAGATTTCAGGAAGTGTGAGAGTCACTATTGATGCTGTTTCCAAAGGTTGGTGACGTCCGGAGAAGACCCCTTTGGTGCAAAAATGTGGTTTTATTAAAGCACAGGGACAGAACCCACGGGCAGAATGAGCTGCTGCACTAGGGTTGTGAGGAATGGCTGATTATATACTGTGGGATTGGGGGAGATAAGGAAAAAGGGAGGCGTCCAAAAGGACTTTCATATACTAAAGAAGACCCTCACAATACAGGAGGCCTGGCTATTATCAAGCTAAGGTTGTTTTTCCCCTCTAGCCAAACATTAACATTTAGATAGTTGGAAGAAGGGGTGCCTGGGTGGCTCAGTCAGTTAAGCATCTGCCTTCGGCCCATCCTGGGTTCAAGTACCGCATTGGGCTCCCTGCTCTGAGGGGAGTCTGCCTCTCCCTCTCGCTCTGCCAGTCTCTCTCTCTCTTGCTCTCTGTCAAATAAATAACATCATTAAAAAAAAAAAAAAGATAGCTGGAAGTTTCCCGGAGGAATGTCACACATGTCCCACCCAGGCGTGGGGTGAGGGGGGTGGCAGGGTATCAGCTTGTGCTTTGTCCTCAGCTGGCCTTCTGCTCCTTCATCACATACCCTTAGGATTTTCTGAGGTCCTTATTTTAGGGGTTTACACGAAAATACACTTGCAGGCTCAGGTGTGCCTTTCCTTAATTGTGACTAATGACAAGATAGGCATATAAACTTCAGACCAACTTAGGCAGGCTTGCCTGTAAGACATCTTGAAGCTGGCTAGAATGTAATCTCCAGAAGGTAGGAATTTTTATCTTTTTGTTTACTGTTGTATCCTCAGTGCCTGGTACATAGTAAGTACTTGTATTAGTCAGGGTACTGACAGGAAACAGATGGCACACTCAAAATAGGATAACTCGAGGGGAGACCATTTATAAAGGTGTAGGTGGAGTGTAGGGGAATCACAAATGATAGCCCAGGCTTATAACAATGAGAAGCTGTTACACCAGCCTAGGTCTAAAAGGGAGAAGTTATGTAGAGTCGCTACCCTGCCCTTTAGGACAATGACTGGCAGTCACGGCCACCTGGTTGCTGGAAAGGCCACCCTCTAAATCACAAGGTTCAAAAGCATGTAGAAAAACTCAGGCTTAATGGCTGGCATTAACGCAAAAGGACTCTAATCTAGTATGGGGATCAAGCGGCAGGAATCTCTAAGCCAAGGTTGGCAAAGGTATGGCATACATGCCACCACCTTTTCCTTCTACATTTCCCAATCTTGCCCTGAAGGAAGACTTTCTTTGTCAAGTCTGGTTCTCTTTCTTACTTCATCCAGAAAAGGCCCCACAGTACTTTCTAGCACAGTGCTCCAGGCAGTGAGCTGCTGCAGGTAAATTGCTGTTACCTGATACGAAAACTATTTGCCAAACTGGCTCAGGTCAAATAAGAATACAAGTAGGGTTAGTAGGGTCTTTCCAGTTTGAAATAGGTCCCTAGCAATCAGCTGGGGATACAAAGGTTGGATCAGCTCCCAGGAGTCAAAACTGCTAAGTGCTAGACTAGGCAGATTTTGGGGGGGCCCCAGACAGCCAGGCTAGGGTTCAAGTTAGGATTCTGTTCCTAAGGGAGGAAATGATGCAAATCACCAATCAAAGTAAAAATTCTACAAACTGGTCAAAACAATCGAGAGTTGAAGAAAAGGCATATAGTAGGTAAATAGGATATATTTTTCAGAGTAAGACTGATTTCAGACTCATTTGCTGGTGGAAATGAGATTTCTAATAAACCATTAGGGATGGTGTGGATTGACTCTGGAATTTGGTATGACTGAATTCACGACAATCAGATCTTAGGTACCTGCAGCTAAGCAGGGAAAGATAGGGAAAGGAGTAATAACCTGCTTTTTCTTCTCCCCTCCTTTTATTTTTATTTTTAAAGATTTTATTTTATTTATTTATTTGACAGAGAGAGACAGCCAGCGAGGGAGGGAACACAAGCAGGGGGAGTGGAAGAGGAAGAAGCAGGCTTCCAGCAGAGGAGCCTGATGTGGGGCTCCATCCCAGAACGCCGGGATCACGCCCTGAGCCAAAGGCTGACGCTTAACTACTGAGCCACCCAGGAGCCCCATCTTCTCCCCTCCTTTTAAAAATGATTCTAAATTAAGCCAAAAGCTTTTGCTGTGAATGTTTAATTAAAACAAGCATATGAGATCATAATAACTACTATTTACTGAGTACTATTTTATGCTTTAGATATATTCTCATTAATCTGCATAACAATTCTATAAGGTAAATATAATTATATGTATTTTATAGATGAGGAAATGGAAGTTTAGAGTAATGAAAGAAATAAGTTGTAACTTTAGGGTTTCAATCCAAGCTTACTTGGCTTTAAAGCCTGAATTATTTCTGGTAGTTCAACTGCCTATGCTATTCTGTTGAGACCCATGATTTCAATCAACCTCGTCTTGGATTCCTCTGGGTCATTATAAATGATGAGGACAAGCAAACTTAATGTGATAAGGCCATAGGAGGATAGATATTAGCACATTACAAAATATTAGCATGGTTAAGAATAACCAGGGTATTTTATTCATCTTTAAATTTTTTTATATTAAATATTGTGTCTGCCCATAGTCAAAGTGCTTTCTAAGAGAAACCATCTCACTCATGGTTTCTGAGGACAGGGTAATTTGTACTATGCTATTTTTCTCTTCCATACTTCCTCCCCCTACCCAGATGTGTGGCCCAGAGACAGGCAACTGACCTAGGGGCTGCCAGTCCTTCAGCTAGCCTGTGACCTCCGACACAGCCTGGCTTGCAAAAACAAAGTCAGCCACTTGCCTGAGATTTTCTCACTTAGATATTGGAATTTGCAAATACAGAGAATGTTAGGGAAGGGTAGAATTGGAGCCTTGGTGGATCATGGCAAACCAAAGTAGAAGCTGTGAAATAAAACACAAAAAACCCCAAGATAAACAAATAATGTAACTCAGGATTCTAACCAGAAGCGAGAGACATGTGCAAATGATAAGTTGAGGAGAGTTTATCTGCAAAGAAACTAATTAGAAATATGTGGGCAGGGTGTAAGGGAGCTATAGTCATAGTAGAGGAACTTGATCTGGGTAGCAAGGGAGCTATTATCACCACTAGACCTGAAGAGACAAGGGAAAGAAGAGGTTGGAAGGGAAAAGTTGTGTGGAGTGAGTCATTCTGAGAGGAGCAGTGATCTTTGGATAAGGGACAGTGTGCCTAAAGTGACCTTGCAAGGAGGGAGCTAGGAGAATAAATACACGGACCTCATTCTGTTGACATAATCGGTACAGGCCAGGCTTCTAGGAAAGAGAGCTCTGTGAAGGATGGAAAGTGGATCTGGAGGAGCAAACTGAAGATACTTTGGAAAAATAAAACAATGAGTAGAGGGAGGAGAATAAAATAGACATGTAGAGAGAAAAAGTTCCTTAAAAGAAAAAGAGACGTTACCCATAAGAAAGACTGAAACAGAAGCTAATTCCTAGAGTTGCCTCAGATCTTGATGACTTTCCAGCTGAAATCTAGTTCCAATTTTAGTTTAAGCATAGCTTCACAATAGACTCTCTTGCTTTAAAATAGTCTATGAGCAATTCATGGTTTCTTGTAGCCCTAATAAAATGCTGGGTATAGTGAGAGTAGTTTATTCCTCTTAGAAATCCTGCACACAGGGGCACCTGGGTGGCTCAGTCAGTTAAGTGTCCAACTCTTGATCTCAGATCAGGCTCTGATCTCATGGTTGTAAGTTCAAGCCCTGCTTTGGGCTCCATGCTGGGTGTGTAGCCTACTTTAAAAAAAAAAAAAAAAAGAAAGAAAGAAAAAAAAAAAGAAATCTTGCAAACAAAGGCATTTGAGACACGTAGGCCACTTACTGAGAAAGAATCATGACACTCTCCTCGGCCTTTTTAAAGTGCCCAGATTTAAAAATAAAGGTGTCAGTGTTGTGAAAACCACTGACGGTCAAAATTGAGAAATTATAAAACTGACCTAATTAAGTGAACTCTCTTGAATTATGGAAAACAAGCTTCTCTTTGAAAGAAACACAGACCATTCTACAAGAAATTAAAACAACTATTTTTTTCTTTAATCACCTCGCCACCAGCTTTATTATCAATATACCAAACTACTCATATTTAAAATAAAAAAATTTGATAGATGTAATGTCAATTTTGATATATGTATTTATCACCACAGTCACCATAACATTTCCATCCTCTCCAAAATCTTCTTGTACCTTTTTGTAATCTCTCCCTCTACTTATATACCCAGGAAACTATTAATTTACTTTCTGTCACTTTGCATTTTCTAGAATTTTATATAAATAGATCAAGCTATATGTTCTTTGCCTGCCTTTTTTTTTTAAAGAAGAATTTATTTTTGAAAGATTTTATTTATTTATTTAAGAGAGAGAGCATGCACATAAGCAGGGGGAGGAGCAGAGGGAGAAGCAGACTCCCCGCTAAGCAGGGAGCCTGATGTGGGGGATCCTGACCTGAGCCCAGGGCAGACACTTAACCAACTGAGCCACCCAGGTGCTCCTTACCTGCCTTTTTTCATTTTGCAGAATTTATCTGAGATTCAACTGTTTTGTCACATGTACCAATAATAATTCTTTTTTATTTCTGAGTAGTTTGCCCTTATATGAATATACCTCAATTTCTCCATTCATGTCTCTCTCTCTTTTTTTTTTAAGATTTATTTGTTTATTTGAGAGAGAGAGGATGTGAGGGCACATGGGTGGGCATGGGGGGGAGAGAGAGAGAGAGAGAGAGAGAGTCTCAAGTAGACTCTGTGCTGAACCTCATGTGGGGCTCAGTCTCATGACCCCAAGATCATGATCTGCACTGAAAGCAAGAATCAGACGCTTTAACCAATTGAGCCACACAGGCTCCCATTCATGTCTTTTTAAAAATTAGGGTATAATTGACATACAAATTACCTTAGTATCAGGTATATGACATAACAATTTGGTATTTGTATATACTGCAAAATTACCACCACAATAAATCTAGTTAATATCTGTCACCACATATAGTTACATAATTTTTTTTCTTGAGAGAAGAACTTTTAAGATTTATTCTCTTAGCAACTTTCAAATATGCAATATAATATTATTAAGTATAGTTGCCATGCTGTACATTATATTCTCATGACTTACTTATTCTATAACTAGTAGTTTGTATCTTTTGACTCCCTTCACCCAATTCACCCACCTTTCACCCCCTTCCTCTGGCAACCTAAAATCTATAAGATTATTATTTATGTTTTTAAAGATTCTACATATAAGTGAGGCAGTGTGCCCAGTGGTCCTGTGGATCTGTCTCTGGCTTCGACAGTGTTTGGACAGAACAGACCCAGGGTTGCCCCTTCTACCAGCCTCCGACCACCCTCTAACCTTTTTTCCAGTGTTAACTTTCAGAGCCATCGTCTTGGTTATCCTCTGCCTCCTGGACCAGCCAGCACCCTATTTTGAGCTTAGCTCCTTATTACCCATCAAGCATGAGCACTGAGATTTGTCAGAATTATTCCACCAAGGTGCACGCTGCCATCAACTGCCTGGTCAATATGCATCTGCAGGCCTCCTACACCTACCTCACTCTGGGCTTCCATTTTTACCTTAATGATGTGGCTGTGGAGATGTGGGCCACTTCTTCCACGAGTTGGCTGAAGAGAAGCACGAGGGCGCTAAGCATCTCTTGAAGATGCAAAATTAGTGCGGACAGGCCACGGCCTCTTCCGGGAAGTACAGAAGTGGTCCCAAGATGAGTCGGGTAAATCCCTGGTTGCCATGGAAGCTGCCCTGGTTCTGGAAAAGAGCCTGAATCAGGCCCTTTTGGATCTGCATGCTCTGGGGTCTGCCTATGCAGACCCCCATCTCTGTGACTTCCTGGAGAAACACTTCTAGATGAGGAAGTGAAACTCATCCAAAAATGAGCGACCACATGACTAACCTCCGCAGGCTGGCCGGTCCCAGGAAAGTAGTTCTTCGAAAGGCTCACTCTCAAGCATGACTAGGAGCCTCTGGAGCTCAGCAGCCTTTAAGGGGCCCCTCTGGCGTCGCCCTGGTGCCAGGGCTTGTGCCTGAGCCTCTCCCTGCAGCCACTAGGCAGCTTTTCTTCTTTTTTTAAAAAAGATTTTATTTATTTATTTGACAGAGAGAGAGAGACAGCGGGAAAGAGAACACCAGCAGAGAGAGTGTGAGAGGGAGGAGCAGACTCTCCATTGAGTAAAGAGCCTGACGTGAGGCTCGATCCCAGGACCCTGGGATCATGACCTGAGCTGAAGGCAGATGCTTAATGGCTGAGCCACCCAGGCACCCCACTAGGCAACTTTTTGACCACTCTTGGAGCCCTCTCCCAAGCCATGGGCCAAATGGAAATAATAAAGCTTTTTGCAGAAAAAAAACAAAAAAGATTCTACATATATGTGAGAGTGTAGGGTATTTGTCTTTCTACGTCTGATTCATTTCACCTGGTGTAATGCCCTCAAGGTCTACCCATGCTGTCACAAAAGGCAAGATTTCATTCTTTGTTATGACTGAATAATATTCTACACCACATCTTAATCCATTCTTCCATCAAAGGACACTTAGGCTGTTTCCTCATCTTGGCTATTTGAAATAATGCTGTGATAAAAGTGAAGCCACATCTACCTTTTTGAGTTAGTGTTTTTGTTTCCTTTAGATAAATACCCAGACGTAGAAATTACTGGATCCTTTGGTAGTTCTGTTTTTAATTTTTTGAGAATCTCCATATTGTTTTCCATAATTGGTTGCACCAATTTACATTCCCACCAACAGTGCATGAGGATTCCCTTTTTCTCCACAGCCTTACCAACACTAGTTATTTCTTGTCTTTCTGACAATAACCATTCTAACAGGTGTGAGGTGATATAGCTCATTGTGGTTTTGACTTTAATTTTCCTGATGATGAGTGATATTGAGCACCTTTTCATATACCTTGGCCATCTCTATGTCTTCTTCAGAAAAATTCCTATTCAGATCCTCTGCACATTATTTAATGTTTTTTGCTATTGAGCTTTATGAGTTCTTCCTGTATTTTAGATTGTAATTCCTTATTAGATAAACAATTTGCAAATATTTCCTCTCAGTCAGTAGGTTGCTTTTTCATTTTGTTGACAGTTTCCTTTGCCGTATAGAAAGGTGTGTCATCCCTTTTATTTTATTTTATTTTTAAAGATTATTTATTTATTTATTTGATAGACAGAGAGGCAGCCAGTGAGAGAGGGAACACAAGCAGGGGGAGTGGGAGAGGAAGAAGCAGGCTCCCAGCGGAGGAGCCTGATGTGGGACTCGATCCCAGGACTCTGGGATCACGCCCTGGGCTGAAGGCAGACGCTTAACGACTGCGCCACCCAGGCGCCCCGTGTCATCCCTTTTAATGTGTCATCCCACTTGTTTATTTTTGCTTTTGTTGCCTTTGCTTTTGTGTCAAATCCAAAAGATCATTGCCAAGACCGATGTCAAGGAGCTTACCACCTATGTTTTCTTCTAGGAGTTTTATGGTTTCAGGTCTTATATTCAAGGCTTTAATCCATTTTGCATTACTTATTGTATATAGTATGAGATAGTGGTCCAGTTTCATTCTTTTGCATGTGGCTGTCCAGTTTTTCCAACACCATTTATTGAAGAGCCTGTCCTTTCCCCAATGTGTATTCTTCGCTCCTTTGTCATAAATTAATTGACTTGGTTTTGGTTTATTTCTGGGTTCTCTATTCTACTCCATTGATCTATGTGTCTGTTTTTATGCCAATACCACACTCTTTTGATTACTGTAGTTTTGTAGTATAGTTGAAATCAGGGGGCATAATGCCTTCAGTTTGTTCTTCTTTCTCAGGGTAGTTTTGGCTATTATACAACTGTTAATTTTAAGGTAGGAAATAGGAATAATATTTTTATGGAAGGCCAAAAGATGTTAGAAGCAATTGCTTCAGTAAATGGAAATTCAAAGCTCTAGACCTGGAGTCAGTGATCTCAGTTGGTCATTCATATAACTTCAAACTTGCTGAGCTTTGATTCCCTCATCTGTAAAAGATTAACAATACTTGCCTTGTATGGTTTTGTGAGGATTAAATGAGATAATTTATATATTTAACTTGGTTTAAATATTAACTTTCGATTGCTATGAAAGTACAGGCAAGAACATTAAAAAGTTAGGTCCTCTTTGTGGACTCCTATATTGAGGGCCAAAAGACATGATCAAGGATCACGGCTCTGAGCAAAAAGATAAAATATGTTGATCAATGTTTCTTCCTTCCTTATCCTCCACTTCCTCCTGGCCGTCTTCCCCTACTACTCTTCCCCTTCTCCCTCTCCCTAGCTGTTTGTCACTGTTGCTTCAGGGTGTTTCTTTCTTCTTGAGGGCAAGATCCATTTCCTTTCTTCTGCTATCATATTACTTAACATATTATTCTTATATCAGGTTCTCCACGAACATTTATTGAGGTAATAATAAATACTTGTGCAGTGTTTTATAGATTACGATGCATTTTCAGATATATTATCTCATCCTGACCCTCAAAATTTCCTGGGGAAGTGGAGATAACAGAGAATGTTACCCCCATTGTCAGATGAGGTAACTAAGGCTCAGAGAGGTGAAAACTGGCTAATAAAGTAGTTCTTTCAATGTCAGCTCAGAGTGACTTCACCTTGGCATACTGCCTACCAACATTCTTGACAGGATTCAGGTGGTTTCTTCAGCCTCCAGTTGATACTAACACATAAAATCTTTGCTGGATAAGACTGAACTTTATTTTTAGAGAACTAACAGTGGCATTTTGATGCTTACACTGCAATATATGTTTTTATAGGGAACCACACGAGATCTGAAGTTTTCAGGATATAGTATTAGGACTTTCTTCCCCCTAAACACAATTCTGAGCAAAATAAGAATTTACCGTAAGTACTCCATACCAGTTAAAAGTATTTTCTTTCTAGAATATTGTTTCTAATTTAACCAGTATGCTAAACATTGCCTGAGAATTAATCATATCCGCTTGTTCTTATCTCCTTTTATCTAATCTTACTGAGGACATGTTGGGTTTTTTTTAAGATTTTATTTATTTATTTTAGAGAGAGAGAGAGAGCACAGGGAGAAGGGCAGAGGGGGAGCGAAAGGGAGAGAATGTCAAGCAGATTCCCCACTGAGCGTGGAGCCCTATGTGGGACTTGATCTCATGATTCAACCCGGAGATCATGACCTCAGCTGAAACCAAGGGTCAGATGTCCAACTGACTGAGCCACCCAGGCATCCCGACATTTTTTTGACCTATTGCAAAGATGTAATAATTTGCAGCACATACTATATCCATTTTGCATTTTTATCTATTTAAAAAGTTGAGGGTTTTCATTTTCTTTTGGGCTAATCTTGCTTCCCCTAACTCTCTCCTAAAAGAGATTTTTTTTTTTTTTTGTCCTTTAGATAAAAGACCATGAAATGACTGGGGATGCTTCTTGTACAATCACTTTGTATTTCTATTGCTTGATCTTAAATTAGATGTTATCTCATAGGATCTAAATTGGTACTTTTTATGGTTAGCATATGACAAAGAGCTCGGCAAATGCACATGACATGGGATAAGCTGAACTGTGTACTCTTCATAATTAAAGTTGTTAATGTTATTACTGTAACTTATTTTGAAAATACAATAAACCTATTTATTATAAAAAGGGACTCAATCTAGCTGGATTACAATAATTCTAGCTCCTCTAATAAAAGCGAATTGTTAAAGAGGTACAAAAAGATAATAAAGACTAAGGTGAATATTTTTCCATTCATTTTCATATAAATGAGATTTTATATTTCATAGTCTGAGTTTATAACGAGGCTTGTAGTATACTAAGTTTTCTCAAAATCTGGAAACTTATAAACTTAATTTTTAAATTTTTGATTAGTTTGATACTAAATGCTCTATTAATTAAAGAATGCTGAGAGTTTTTAACTATAAGAATTATTGGCTGTGGTTTATTTATTTATTTATTTATGAGAGAAGGAGTGTGTGCATGCATTTGAGCAAGGGGAGGGGCAGAGGTAGAGGGGGAGGGGCAGAGGGGGAGGGTGAAGGACCAGCAGACTTGGCGCTGAACACAGAGCCCTACACGGGGCTCAGCTCGATTCCACAACCTGGAGATGATGACCTGAGCCAAAATAAAGAGTCAGATGCTTAACCAACTGAGCCATCCAGGCACCCTGAGAATTTTTGGCTATATTTTAAATGTACTAGGTAGTGCACCTGTCTTGTTCTATAGTTGGTATCAATCGTACAACACTTTAGACTGGTGAAGTTCAAAATTAAGCAAACCAAAATTGATAGATTAAGAAAGACAGACCTAAGTGTATCATTTAGGATTCTAAAAGTAATTACTGGGGCATCTGGGTGCCTCAGTCAGTTAAGCGTCTGCCTTCAGCCCAGGTCATGATCTCAGAGTTCTGGGATCAAACCCCACGTCTGGCTCCCTGCTCTGCAGGGAGTCTGCTTCTCCCTCTGCCTCTGCCCCTGCTCCCTGTTGGTGGGTTCTCCCTCTCTCTCAAATAAATTTTAAAATTCTTTAAAAAAAAACAAAATAAATAAAGGTAATTACTAGAAGAAAACAAAAACTGAGGGGAAGAGTAGAGAAGGTGAAGTGAGAAGTAATTTAAGAGTGCTAAATTTTTTACCTTTCATAGTTACTAGCAAGCAACAGATGTTGAAAGTTGAAAAGTCAAGAAATATAAATATCTTTTTTATTTTATAACTTGCAGTCCTGTTTTAAAATGTTCAGTCATGTGCAAACATTACTTATATAATTAAAAAATTAAAACAAGGCATAGTACTATTTTTAAAATACCACTTAGCTAGAACAAGTATTTTGAGCTCTAGTTCTCCATCCCTAAACTGATTCAGGAGACAGGAAAGCAGCTTCCCAAAGATGTGCCTGTACTTGACTGCTGCTATACTCTGATATAATACCTAGGCTGTGGAGTTATATTCATTACTCCTCACTGAGCAACTAAAATAAGTGGACTCTTTGTACCTACAGCATAAAGGTGGAAAGCAGGGAGACAAAAGGAGGGGATTTGCCAGCCTTTGGTCAAGTAGTAAAAGTCCATTGAAAGAAATATTTATCGCACTTAGGGAGACATAGAACATTCCAGGATGGGAGTCCCTACCTTTATATAGTTAACATAGCTCATTAAATGCTTTAGCAGGAAAGCAGTTAGGATTTGAAGAGGCTGGAACCCTAGCACAATATTTTGCACATAGTGAGCACTTAGTAATTTTATATTGAACCGAGAGAGGAATGCATAATGATAGATATTCATGGTAATGCTGAGCCCATCCCTATGAATTCAAAGTCATTTGAACTGAGAAGCCAGCCTGGAAAAACAAAACAGGGTGATGAGGAGAAGCCACACCACTTGCTGAATTGGAAGGAGAACGCTCCAACATGGAAGGTGCCCAGAGGACCTAATGTTTGTTATTCCTTCTATTTTTATGAAACTTCCTTCTGATATAATCTAACTAGTATTCTGACTACCTGATAAATAGATTTCCCAAGCATCTGGATGGAAGTTCACGCCCAGCGAAGTATAACACACCCATAAAGTGTATCATAGTTCCATGACTACCTCTGACCCATGAGTCATTACCGTAATACCTTATTGGTATGTGTACTTATAACTATTTACACTGTGTACATTCTTGAAAACATGTCATCAAAATTTCAGTACAATTAATTACTGGTTAAGGAAATTAAATCAGTCTAATTTTAGAGTAAACAACTGTACAGAATGAAGCTAAGTTTACCATACTACAAAGTATGGTAGTTCAGTCCATCATGCTTAAACAACTTTTATATTTATGAACAAAGAGATTATGTTGAGGTAAGGATGCCCTAATGCTTCATTGTCTTCATTTGGGTTCCCCTATAAGCATGCCTAAGAAGATTCAAATGCAAGTAGTTTATTTGGAAGGGCAGGAGAATGGGGAAGTAAGACAGGAAAAGGAAGGCAGTCAATGAAGGGTGCGTTATCAAGGTGGCTACTGAAGTCATATGGGAGGGGCACCAACAGACAATGAGACCAAATTTCCAACTAGCTTTCAGAACTGGGCTATGACTTTAATTTATTTTAAACAACTAGTGGATCATTTCTTGTTCATCCGAGTTTGTTGAGTGAGATTGATACTCATTTAGTTCACCTTCTAGTTAATACTTGTTAATATTATTTAGTTAAGAAATAAATTAAGTTTTGAAGACGTTGGAACCCTAGCACAGTATTTTGCCCATCGTGAGCATTTAGTAATTTTCTACTGAATTGAGAGAGGAATGCATAATGATATATGATGATACCAACACTGGGCCCAACCCCATGAATCCAGAGTCATTTGAATTGAGAAGCTATCTGGAAAAGATGGGGGTGGGGGCTGGAAGCCCCACGCCATAAGACTTATTCTAGACCCTTTATGGTTCTGGATCACATCTCAGGGTCATCTTACTAAGTACGTCAATCGGATTTATGGCAAAATATTCAAGTGTTCTTTTCTCATTTTTATTTCAGGCATTTCTTATTATTTTTTTACATTATGAAATAAATCAAACATACAGAAAATTATACAACAGACACCTATATGGTCACCATACAGATTTTACTTTATTTGCTTCAGAATTTTTTTTAAATAAAAAGCTCTAGATAAGTTCAAGTACTGCAGCTGCATCACCCACCTGCTTGTATTCACTAACCTTTGTCTTACATTTTTCCTTAGGTCTTCTTTCAGGCTTACCTCTTAACTCGGGCAAATGAAACCTGAAACCACCCATCAGGTGATGACAGCCGCCCTGACATGACCTCCCGTTGGCTCAGAACACCCAGGCCGTTTGAGCTAAACCCCTGACTCACGCCTGTGCAGATGGATGATGGGGTGACCCCTGGAATGACCGGCAATTGCCTTTACGTCATTATGTTACTAAAATCTCCACCCAAGGAGGAGTATCAGCCTCATTTCCACAACATACGAACAGCGCACGGATAGGCATGTTTCCTTAAGGTGCATGTGCAACTTTACGCCTGCCTCTACATGCCAGACAAGGCTTCCCTATCTAAATATTCATCCCAACCCTAAACGAAAGTTACCCATTCACACTCTCTCGAGGACTCCTGGCTTCTTATTTGCTGCACATAAACGTTTTCTTTGTGCAACAACTCAACCTGGTACAGCGTCTGACTCAGCAAGGAGTGAACTCATGTTAGTTCAGTTACAGTAGGTATGTTTGTTTTTATACTTCTTTTTTTTTTTTTTTGTAAGATTTTATTTTTTATTTGACAGAGACAGCCAGCGAGAGAGGGAACACAAGCAGGAGGAGTGGGAGAGGAAGAAGCAGGCTCCCAGGGGAGGAGCCTGATGTGGGGCTCCATCCCAGAACGCTGGGATCACGCCCTGAGCCAAAGGCAGACGCTTAATGACCGCGCCACCCAGGCGCCCCTCTTTTTATACTTCTACCTTATACGTATCCATCAACAGCCTAGTATTTTTTGCGTTTTTGAACTTGTATAACTGGCATAATAATTTATATCACCTTTTGAAACTGAACTTTTTAACACATACTTTAGAGATTTATCTGTGTTGTTATATTTGGTGCTCTGTAGATTTCTACAGTATGAATAAATTACACAGGTTATATTCTTCTACCTGTGGCTATTATTTCCAATTTTTGCTATTATGAAAAACGCTTCAATGCATATGTGCTCAGTTTTCTGTAGGGTATCTACATAGAAATGGCTTGTCTTTTCATGCAGATTATAATAATTTTTGCAGGATGAAAGTTTTACCTTTTAGGTGTTTTTCTTTTTTTAAATAAAGATTTATTTATTTTGAGAGCGAGAGAGCGTGCGTGCATGCACACACGGGTGGGGGAGGGGCAGGAGAGGAAGAGAGAGAATCTCAAGCAGAATCCCCGCTGAGCTTGGAACCTGATGTGGAACTCGATCTCATGACCAGTGAGATCATGACCTGAGCGGAAATCAAGAGTTGGATGCTCAACTGACACAGCCACACACGTGTCCCAACCTTTTGGTTTTTAACCTAGTTGGAATTTATTTTTGCTGTGGAATTTATGTATGCTGTGAGGTAGAGATCTAATTTTATCTTTTTCCATATGGAAAAAATATGAAAATTTCCCATTTTTTCACATTAAACTGATATATTTCAGATAAAGACTAAATACAAAACAAAACAAAAGTGGAATACCTATAACCACAATGCCATTATCACACCATATAAATTAATAATTCCTTAATATTATTTTATCTCTCATCCATGTTCAAATTTTCTCAAATATCTTTTCACAGTCAGTTTCTTCAAATCAGGATTCAAACAATGATCAACACATTTTATTTGGTTGGAACACCTCTTAAAACTTTAGTCTCTTACAGTTCCTCCTCTCCCAATATTTTATGCCATTCATTCATTCATTCATTCATTCATTCATTTTAACTCATTTATTTATTTTAGAGAGAGAGGACATGAGCAGGGGGAGGGCAGAGGGAGAGGGAGAGATAGAATCTCATGAGCATCATCTCCCTGATGAGCAGGGAGCCCCACTAGGGGCTTGATCCCACGACCCTGAGATCTTGACCTGAGCCAAAACCAAGAGTCAGACGCTTAACTGACTGAGCCACCCTGGGGCCCCTATGCCATTTATTTATTTAAGAAACAGAGTCATTTGTAAAAATCCCACATTCTGGATTTGGTTGATTGCATCCTTGTGGTGCTGTTTCACCACATTTCCTATAAACCAGTAATTTGATGTAGATGCTTGATTAGATTCCAGTTTGCAGGAATACTTTGTAGGTGGTTCTATGTAACTCCTATTTCATTACATCATGAGGAACTAATATCTGGTTGTCTAATTTTTTATTAATAGATTTTACTTTTTGAAACTGTTAGGTTTACAGAAAAACTGGGCAGATAGTAAGTACAGAGTTCCTGTATTTACCACCTCCACACTCTCAGTTTTCCCCAATTCCTAACATTTCTCATTAATCTAGTATATTCACTGTAGTTAGTGACTAATATTGGTACCTTATTATTAACTGAAGTTCATAGTTTATTCCTATTTCCTTAGTTGTTTTGTTTTGTTTTCTAATCTAATGTCCTTTCTCTACTCTAGGACACGAACCAAGATATCAAAACTATCTCACTTTTTCCCATTTACAATAGCACCAAAAACCATATGTTACCTTGGAATTAACTTAACCAGAGACGTAAAGGACCTATATTCTAGAAACTATAAATCACTCTTGAAAGACATTGAGGGGGAGTTAAGATGGCGGAGGAGTAGGAGACACCGTTTTCAGCCGGTCCTCCGAGTCGAGCTGGATAGGTACCAGACCAGCCTAAACAACCACGGAACCAGCCTGAGACGCAGGAAGACGCATCTGGATCTCTACAAATGAACATCTCCAGCGCTGAGTATTGAGGTACGAAGAGGGGAGCCATGAAACTGTGCACAGATATCGGAAGATAAACAGAAGGGGGAGGGAGCCGCCGTGTTCGGGCGCCGGGAGGCGGTAGCCACTTGCACGGGAGAGCGGGCGGGGCTCACGGTCGGCACCCGCAAAACAGCAGACTGAGACCGTGAGCCGGGTGCGCGCCACCAGGCATCTCGCGGAACCCCGGAATCCCGGTGCGCTCACTGGATCCAGACTGAGACCGGGAGCTTCCGGAGCGCGCGCCGGGCGGCTGGCGGCTGGCGGCATTAGAAACACAAAGGACAGAGACGCGCCGGCCCTGGAAGTGAGGGCTGGGACGCCGGGTGTGGGGCGCACATCCCGGGACGCTGCAGGGTTGAGCAGCACCAACAGAAACAGAGTTAAAGTGGCCAGAACATTAGTAGAGAACGGGCCGCAATCCTTCTGTTCCGTGACAGAGGCTGAAATTTGGCCGCTGCTGCTCTGACTCTCAGAAGAGGCACAGCAAACCGCCAGGGAAAGCCGCCAGAGAACAAAAGCCTGGAAATACCGGCTCAGGGAGTGCCCATCCCCATCCCCCCTCGCAGGGGACACGGAGACTCTACCCAAACAGGGTTGCCTGAGTATCGGCGCGGCAGGCCCCTCCCCCAGAACACAGAAGGCAGGCTGAAAAATCAAGAAGCCCACAACCCGGGCGCCTGGGTGGCGCAGTCATTGAGCGCCTGCCTTCGGCTTAGGGCGTGATCCCGGCGTTCCGGAAAGGAGTCCCTCATCGGGCTCCTCCGCTGGGAGCCTGCTTCTTCCTCTCCCACTCCCCTGCTTCTGTTCCCTCTCTCGCTGGTTGGCTGCCACATAAATAAATAAATAAAATCTTTAAAGAAGAAGCCCACATCCCTAAGATCCCTATAAAACAAGGGGCACGGCCTGGGACCCAGTCAATAATTTGGGCTCTGGAAACCCCGCAACCTCTCTTCATCAGAATGACAAGAAGGAGAAGCCCCCCCCAGCAAAGAAAAGACAGTGATTCTGTGGCCTCTGCCACAGAAATAATGGATATGGATGTAACCAAATTATCAGAAATGGAATTCAGAGTAACGATGGTCAAAATGATGAGTAGAATTGAAAAAACTATTAACGAAAAGGTTACTGAGAATATAGAATCCCTAAGGACAGAAATGAGAGCGAATCTGACAGAAATTAAAAATTCTATGAGCCAAATGCAGGCAAAACTAGAGGCTCTGACGGCCAGGGTCGCAGAAGCAGAGGAACGGGTTAGTGAATTGGAGGATGGGTTAATAGAGGAAAAAATGAAAATAGAAGATGGTCTTAAAAAAATCCACGCCCACGAATGTAGGTTACGGGAGATTACTGACTCAATGAAACGATCCAATGTTAGAATCATCGGCATCCCCGAGGGGGTGGAGAAAAACAGAGGTCTAGAAGAGATATTTGAACAAATTGTAGCTGAAAACTTCCCTAATCTAGCAAGGGAAACAAACATTCGTGTCCAAGAGGCAGAGAGGACCCCTCCCAAGCTCAACCACGACAAACCTACGCCACGTCACGTCATAGTGCAATTCGCAAATATTAGATGCAAGGATACAGTATTGAAAGCGGCCAGGGCAAAGAAATTTCTCACGTACCAAGGCAAAAGC
Source organism: Ursus maritimus (assembly GCF_017311325.1). Lineage (NCBI taxonomy): Eukaryota > Metazoa > Chordata > Mammalia > Carnivora > Ursidae > Ursus > Ursus maritimus. Next base: position 52,883,260 of record NW_024426885.1, read on the forward strand.
ATCAGAATTACGTCAGACCTGTCTACACAGACCTGGAATGAGAGAAAGGGTTGGGGGAGCATATTTAAAGCTCTTTCAGAGAAAAACATGCAGCCAAGGATCCTTTATCCAGCAAGGCTGTCATTCAGAATTGATGGAGAAATAAAGACATTTCAGAATCGCCAGTCACTAACCAATTTTGTAACCACGAAACCAGCCCTACAGGAGATATTACGGGGGGTTCTATAAAAGTAAAAAGGCCCCAAGAGTGATACAGAACAGAAAGTCACAGCCAATACAAACAAAGACTTTACTGGCAACATGGCAACATTAAAATCATATCTCTCAGTAATCAGTCTTAATGTAAATGGTTTGAACCATCCCATAAAACGCCACAGGGTTGCAGATTGGATAAAAAGAAATGACCCATCCATTTGCTGTCTACAAGAGACTCATTTCGAACCCAAAGATGCATTCAGACTGAGAGTAAGGGGATGGAGTACCATCTTTCACGCAAATGGACCTCAAAAGAAAGCTGGGGTAGCAATTCTCATATCAGATAAATTGGATTTTAAACTACAGACTATAGTTAGAGATGCAGAAGGGCACTATATTATTCTTAAGGGAAGTATTCAACAAGTGGATATGACAATTATAAATATATATGCCCCCAACAGGGGAGCAGCAAGATACACAAGCCAACTCTTAACCAGAATAAAGAGACATATAAATAAAAATACATTAATAGTAGGGGACCTCAACACTCCACTCTCAGAAATAGACAGAACACCCTGGCAAAAACTAAGCAAAGAATCAAAGGCTTTGAATGCCATACTCGACGAGTTGGACCTCATAGATATATATAGAACACTACACCCCAGAACCAAAGAATACTCATTCTATTCTAATGCCCATGGAACATTCTCAAGAATAGACCATGTTCTGGGACACAAAACAGGTCTCAACCGATACCAAAAGATTGAAATTATCCCCTGCATATTCTCAGACCACAACGCTCTGAAATTGGAACTCAACCACAAGGAAAAATTTGGAAGAAACTCAAACACTTGGAGACTAAGAACCATCCTGCTCAGGAATGACTCGATAAACCAGGAAATCAAAAATCAAATTAAACAATTTATGGAGACCAATGAGAATGAAAATACAACAGTCCAAAACCTATGGGATACTGCAAAGGCAGTCCTAAGGGGGAAATACATAGCCATCCAAGCCTCACTCAAAAGAATAGAAAAATCTAAAATGCAGTTTTTATATTCTCACCTCAAGAAGCTGGAACAGCAACAGAGGGACAGGCCTAATCCACGCACGAGGAAGCAGTTGACCAAAATTAGAGCTGAAATCAATCAAGCAGAAACCAGAAGTACAGTAGAGCAGATCAACAGGACTAGAAGCTGGTTCTTTGAGAGAATCAATAAAATTGACAGACCACTGGCAAGACTTATCCAAAAGAAAAGAGAAAGGACCCAGATTATTAAAATTATGAATGAAAAAGGAGAGGTCACGACGAACACCATTGAAATTGGAAGGATTATTAGAAATTTTTATCAACAGCTATATGCCAATAAACTAAGCAATCTGGAAGAGATGGAATCCTTCCTGGAAACCTATAAACTACCAAGATTGAAACCGGAAGAAATTGATTCCTTAAACAGGCCAATTAATTATGAAGAAATTGAGTCAGTGATAAACAACCTTCCAAATAACAAAACTCCAGGCCCGGACGGTTTTCCTGGGGAATTCTACCAAACATTCAAAGAAGAAATAATACCTATTCTCCTAAAGCTATTTCAAAAAATAGAAACAGAAGGAAAGCTACCAAACTCATTCTATGAGGCCAATATTACCTTGATCCCCAAACCAGGCAAAGACCCCCTCAAAAAGGAGAATTACAGACCGATTTCCCTAATGAATATGGACGCCAAAATCCTCAACAAGATACTTGCTAATAGAATCCAACAGTACATTAAAAGGATTATCCATCACGATCAAGTGGGATTCATACCTGGGATGCAAGCGTGGTTCAATATTCGCAAATCAATCAGCGTGATACATCATATCAACAAGAAAAGACTCAGGAACCATATGATCCTCTCAATCGATGCCGAAAAAGCATTTGACAAAATACAGCATCCTTTCCTGATTAAAACCCTTCAGAGTGTAGGAATAGAAGGTACATTTCTCAATCTCATAAAAGCCATCTATGAAAAGCCTACTGCAAATATTATTCTCAATGGGGAAAAGCTGGAAGCCTTTCCCTTAAGATCAGGAACTCGACAAGGATGCCCACTCTCGCCACTATTATTCAACATAGTACTAGAAGTCCTTGCAACAGCAATCAGACGACAAAAAGGGATCAAAGGTATTCAAATTGGCAAAGAAGAAGTCAAAATGTCTCTCTTTGCAGATGACATGATACTCTATATGGAAAACCCAAAAGAAGCCACTCCCAAACTATTAGAAGTTATAGAGCAATTCAGTAACGTGGCGGGATACAAAATCAATGCTCAGAAATCAGTTGCATTTCTATACACGAATAACGAGACCGAAGAAAGAGAAATTAGGGAATCCATCCCATTTACAATAGCACCAAAAACCATACGTTACCTTGGAATTAACTTAACCAGAGACGTAAAGGACCTATATTCTAGAAACTATAAATCACTCTTGAAAGACATTGAGGAAGACATAAAAAGATGGAAAGATATTCCATGCTCATGGATTGGAAGAATTAACATAGTTAAAATGTCCATGCTACCCAGAGCAATCTACACTTTCAATGCTATCCCGATCAAAATACCGAGGACATTTTTCAAAGAACTGGAACAAATAGTCCTTAAATTTGTATGGAAACAGAAAAGGCCCCGAATCTCCAAGGAACTGTTGAAAAGGAAAAACAAAGCTGGGGGCATCACAATGCCGGATTTCGAGCTGTACTACAAAGCTGTGATCACAAAGACAGCATGGTACTGGCACAAAAACAGACACATAGACCAATGGAACAGAATAGAGAGCCCAGAAATGGACCCTCGGCTCTTTGGGCAACTAATATTTGATAAAGCAGGAAAAAACATCCGGTGGGAAAAAGACAGTCTCTTCAATAAATGGTGCTGGGAAAATTGGACAGCTACATGCAAAAGAATGAAACTTGACCACTCTCTCACACCATACACAAAAATAAACTCCAAATGGATGAAAGACCTCGATGTGAGACAGGAATCCATCAAAATTCTAGAGGAGAACATAGGCAGCAACCTCTACGACATCGGCCAAAGCAACCTTTTTCATGACACATCCCCAAAGGCAAGAGAAACAAAAGATAAAATGAATTTATGGGACTTCATCAAGATTAAAAGTTTCTGCACAGCCAAGGAAACAGTCAGAAAAACTAAGAGGCAGCCCACGGAATGGGAGAATATATTTGCAAATGACACTACAGATAAAGGACTGGTATCCAAGATCTACAAAGAACTTCTCAAACTCAATACACGAGAAACAAATAAACAAATCAAAAAATGGGCAGAAGATATGAACAGACACTTTTCCAATGAAGACATACAAATGGCTAACAGACACATGAAAAAATGTTCAAAATCATTAGCCATCAAGGAAATTCAAATCAAAACCACACTGAGATACCACCTTACGCCAGTTAGAATGGCAAAAATAGACAAGGCAAGAAACAACAATTGTTGGAGAGGATGTGGAGAAAGGGGATCCCTCCTACATTGTTGGTGGGAATGCAAGTTGGTACAGCCACTCTGGAAAACAGTGTGGAGGTCCCTTAAAAAGTTAAAAATTGAGCTACCCTATGATCCAGCCATTGCACTACTGGGTATTTACCCCAAAGATACAGACGTAGTGAAGAGAAGGGCCATATGCACCCCAATGTTCATAGCAGCAATGTCCACAATAGCTAAATCGTGGAAGGAGCCGAGATGCCCTTCAACAGATGACTGGATTAAGAAGTTGTGGTCCATATATACAATGGAATATTACTCAGCAATCAGAAAGAACGAGTTCTCAACATTTGCTACAACATGGACGGCACTGGAGGAGATAATGCTAAGTGAAATAAGTCAAGCAGAGAAAGACAACTATCATATGATTTCTCTCATCTATGGAACATAAGAACTAGGATGATCGGTAGGGGAAGAAAGGGATAAAGAAAGGGGGGGTAATCAGAAGGGGGAATGAAACATGAGAGACTATGGACTATGAGAAACAAACTGAGGGCCTCAGAGGGGAGGGGGGTGGGGGAATGGGATAGGCTGGTGATGGGTAGTAAGGAGGGCACGTATTGCATGGTGCACTGGGTGTTATACACAACTAATGAATCATCGAGCCTTACATCGGAAACCGGGGATGTACTGTATGGTGACTAACATAATATAATAAAAAATCATTAAAAAAACAAAAACAAAAACAAAAAACTATCTCACTTTTAATGATGCTAATTTTGACCAGTGGGTTCAAATGTTTTCAGGTGGAAAGATTTGTTATAAAGGTCTCCATTCTTTCTTTCGATGGTTTTAGCATCTATTTGTAGTTATTGCCTAGGTACATTATTTCGTTAGGAGTAGCAAAACTGTAATTTTGAAAATTCTATGATTTCTTCTGCAGTTATTGCCTAGAATTCTCCTACCAAGAAGAACTTTGCCTTTTCAGCCATTTAGTTACCTTTGAGATACTGTACAGTTTATCTTGCATAGATTTCAAGAATCTAAATATTAATGATTCTCACATAACTACATGATATATGTGAGAAATTCCAGTTACTTTTAATTTTTAAATTATTTGCTCAGAAGTACAAAGAAAATATTTTATATTGCTAAATAAAAGCTATGGCTCTCACCTTGAAAGTAATTTCTGTCATTTATGCAGACTTCATAAAAACATGTTGAAAGGCTAATTAAAATGCTTTAAAATAAAACTATTATAACATATTTGTTTTGATCCTAAAAATTTCAGGCACTTAACTGGCATTAACAATTAGTCCTCATAGTTTTTTTTTGAAACCTTGTTATAATAAATTCTATTCCTAATTAATATGCTGAGGAACTGAGACACAAAGGTTAAAGGAAGTGGCCTGAGGGAATAAATAATTTAAATACACAGACCTATTAAAGAGAATTAGCAATGAAAATACAAAAGGATGTGTCTCCTTCTACAAAGGTATGGCATGTTAGTTATTTCCCTTCTCCCAAATACAATCTACTTGTGTAGAGCAAACTTAATTTTCTTTTTTTTTTCTTTCTTTTTTTTTAAAGAGAGCTAGAGGGAGGGGAGGGGCAAAGGGAGAGGGAGAGACAATCTCAAGCAGATTCCATACTCAGTATGGAGCCAGATCTCACAACCCTGAGATCATGATCTGAGCCAAAATCAAGAGTTGGATGCTTAACCAACTGAGCCATTCAGGTGCCCCAAACTTAATAGTGAAAAAAAATTACATAATATTAGCACTATAGAAATACCTAATAATACCTAATAATCAGTCAAAGCTTGTTTCCAATAAAACACACTGGCCTGTTGGGTTCTAATTAAGAAAATATTCTCCATGATTCACTATCTATTTTGCCCACAAATATCAATATCACAACTGTTTAGAAATTAAGACAGCATGATCCAAAATTTTAAACAGACATGTAAGGGGTTGTTGGCTAGTTCTTGAAGGAACATTTCACACTATCCACTCATAAACATATTATCAGAATGTATGTTCCTAAAATGAGACATATACTCCATTGAATACACTAGACTTACCTGATTCATGTCAATGACCTATGGAGCTAACAGCTGAAGGTGAGAGAAATGTGGAGTGGATAGTGAAGGAGGGAAATGATGAATACCCGCTGTGGCCTGCAACTAACTGCAGGGATGGGAGACCATAGCTCATCCCACTAATCTTCCTTTTCTAAGCTTCCTCTTAGGAAAAGAAGCCCACAGGAACCATGGCACATCTGCTTCCTGAACATATATGGAGAGATGGATCAGGACAGAACAGGAAGTGGACTGTAGTGGTCATGGGGGTGTCCCTCTCAGATCTCCCTTCTACAGATACTGCAGGGAGCTTAGCTGACTGATAGCAGACACACTTTGGCCTCTAATGCATTCATGCCAGGCCTTGCTTCCCCTAAGCTTCTCCCAGTCGATGAGTGCAGGAGGGTAGAAGAACCAGTCTATTGCTGCACAAAGCACGATTCCTATAATTGGCAACCTTATCTCAGGGACTTCCCATTGGCCTGGGTAAGATTTTCCCAGAACTGCTCTACAGTCTTTGGCTCTTCTCATTCAATTCTTCCTTTCCTCTTTCCTGTCATAGGTTTTAAACCTGTATCACTTTAACTGCCTACTCCTACTCCCTTGACCTTTCTTTCATAAGCACTCCCTCCACTAAATCCCTTGAACATCTAATCTTGGTCTCTGCTTCTCCATAGATTCAAATTGATACACTTACAGAAGAATTTTGTCCATTAGATTAAACTTACAGCTGTTTATAGCAAGTACAAATTTCTTGAAAACCTATATAGATCAATAGGGTGGTTTATAATTAGAACACATACTTTAATTTAAAAATTAATATTAATGCACATTTACATGTAAATTATTGAATGGTTTTAGGGTCTTAATGAGCAGTCAGAATTTCTCCAGTGTTTTTGGTCTTAGAAGTTACGTCTATCCACTATGTAAGTGCTATTCTCTCATTTGGGGATGGTGTGATTATGTACAGAACTTTCCTTCTAAAACTATTTATGAATTTTATGATAAAAGCAATTCATAATTCAAATTATACTTTTCCACTTGTTTTTAGTTCTTAATGGTGGTTGTGAAATATTAAGGACCTGTGTTTCTGTGCTGTTTAGGAAAGCATATTGGCAGAAGTAGAAACAGAAAGTAAAAGAACTACAGAAGCAAAAGAACCATAGTTCATGGTTTATTAATATTTTGTCTAATACTAGCAGCAATACTATAATTTTGGTGTGCTTTATTTTTAGTGCAAAGCAAAAATAAATGGAAACCTAGGCATCACCAAAGCCAACTGATACTGGATCAAATTCACCTACCTTGTGTCTCACATACCCTTCTATACCATGCTGAGAAAGCTGTGGATTCCTTGAGTATTTTTGTTTTGATTTCCTAAAAGAAAAACTAAAGTTGTAGTCTTTGGCTTTCAACATAATTATATGATGTCCATCAAGAACAATAAAAGGAAGTTTGATTTGGGGAAAGAAAAGTATCATACACTTTTTTGGCTTAACTTTTAAGTCTTACACCTTAGAAGATAACTTTTAAGTCTTACACCTTAGAAGTCACTTACGGGACTCCTGCAAGGTTCTGTCGGTTAAGCTTCAGACTTTGGCTCAGGTCATGATCTCAGGTTCCTGGGATCAAGCCCCACATTGAGCCCAGCATCGGACTCCATGCTCAGCAGGGAGTCTGCTTCTCCCTCTTCCCCTCCCCCACTCGTGCACATGCACAAGCTCTCTCTCTCTCAAATAAATAAATACGATCTTTTTAAAAAAGAAGATATCCAGCACTTAATAAAAAGGCGTTATCTATATTACGCTGTCGACAATCTATCAAAAATCAAAATGATACTGAAATGTTGAAATATCAAAAATGACACTTTCACATTGCTGTAAAATAGTTCCATTTTCTCCAGACTGATTGTGAACTGTGACTCCAGGTTTACAGAAAAGTAAATGTAACAAAAATGTAAATATTAGATCTTATTAATTTTAAATACTTTTAAGGGATAAAAATTAGGGACTTTCCAGAGATAATGCTGCTTGGGGTATGTGTGCAGTGTTTATTTACTACTATTTAATGAATGTGTTTAAGTGCAAATACTTGCAAAGGACATCTATTTATTCCATTAATATTTACCAATTTCTCGCAATGTTCCAGGCACTTTCTAGGTTTTAGAACATTTGAAGATCCTTAAAAGGGGAGATGATTCCCTGTTTGGCCTTAGAGACACCTTTAGCTCAGCTGTTCTTAGAAAGTGGCATCCTACTAATTTTGCCTTTTGATTGAGAATTTTATGTTATTAAATCCTGGAATATGTTGTTTCTTTCAGTTCTTTCTGTACTATTGTGCAAATTATGTCTAATAAATAACAATTTAGACACCAATCTGCTGAGTGCTTTTTTAAAAAAGTTACCACATCTGAAAAATTCTAGAGATAAGAGAGAAAATAAATAGGAGGAAATTATCAAACAAATAAATCAAGAAGTTTTCTTGGAACCAAAGGACAGAAGTCCTCTGATAAAGGACCTATTGAATGGCCAGCAAATTAAATATTAAAAAGGGCCACAACAGGGGTGCCTGGGTGGCTTGGTCAGTGGAGTGTCTGACTCTTAATTTTGGCTCAGGTCATGATCTCAGGGTTGTGAGACTGAGCCCTGCATTGGGTTCTGCACTCAGCATGGAGTCTGCTTGAGATTCTCTCTCTCCCTCTCCCTCTGCGCCTCCCCCCACTCATGCCCCCCTCAGATAAATAAATAAAATCTTTAAAAAAAATTATTTTTACGTAATCTCTACACCAAACATGGAGCTTGAACTCACAACCTTGAGATTAAGGGTCCCATGTTCCTCTGATTGAGCCAGCCAGGCACCCTGGAAAATTATTCCTAATCTTGAATTTTATGCCTTGTCATACTATCAATTAAGCATACAGCTGAACTAAAGACAATTTCAGGCATATAAAATCCCAGAAACTTTGCATTCTTTCTTAGGAGGCTGCCACCAAAAAGAAAGAAAAAACTATGAAAAAAGAAACACTATTGAAAAGAAGGAGAAAAGGAAGAAAGACAAAGGGTCTAGGTACTAGAGGAGCTACCATAGGAGAGAGGTGAAGACGGCACGCAAATTGGTAATGGCAGGTTCATAGTTGACAGCTGTATAGGAAGACAAGAAAACAAGCAATAGAGATGGGGAAGGAAGGGTCCCAAGAAGCACAAAAATTGGAAATGATAGCTTTTCTAATAAGTTTGAACATATTAAGGGAAAATATATTCATTCATAATAAATATTTTAGTGATTACCTTGAGCCACAAACACTATTCTCATTGAGCTTTCATTGTAGCATAGGGAGTAAGATAATAAACATAATAAATACATTCTATATTAGAAGGCAATAGTATCGATGAAAAAAGAAAACGTAAAGCTGGGTAAGGAGGATTAAAATTGCTATAGATGGGGGAGAGGAGGGTGTGTATTATAATTTAAAATAGGGTAGTGAGGATATACCTCACTGTAAAGTAACATTTCAGCCAAGACCTGAAGGGAATTAGGAAATTAGTCATGTGGCTATCTGGCAGAACTTTCCAGGCAGAGAGAACTGCCAGAGGGGGTGGAGAAATGTGAGAGGGGTAGATGCCAGAGCAGCAGTAGGAAAAGAGGTCAGAGAGGTATAGGGTGGAGAATATGTCATGTAGGGCTTTGTAGATCACTGTAATAACTGATGTTTCTGCCCGAGAAATGGGAATCCATCATAGTGGAATGGCTTATGTTTTAAAAGGATCACTTTGGCTGCCTGTGTGAGAAAAGACTCTGCAGATAAGGGTGGGAATAGGGAGATAATAAGGAGACAAATGGATTGCCTTAGGAGGCAATTATTCCTGTAATTTGGGCAAGAAATGTTGGTAGCACAAACTACAGTGGTCCGTATGTTGAAGGGCTGAAAGAAGAATTAGTGACAGCATTGCAAGATTTTTTTCTCCATCTGGTGCCCACAGTCTTTGGTCACACCGCTTTGAAGAATGAAGAGGTAGACCAGACAGAACGGTTGGCAGCAAAGCAAGGCTTATCAAGCGATAGCAAAGTGATAGTACAAAGCTCCCGAGGAAGGAGGGGACCCAAAGAGGTTGCCACGGGAGTTTCTAAGTCTAGGGTTTTTTATGGGCACCTGTGATCCAATCAGATTTTTGTCACCTATCTATCAAATGGGAAAGGGTGGAGGGCTCCTTCCAGGGCGGTGTAAAATCCTTTCAAGGGTGGTTTCCTCTTATGGTGGGGGCCCCTTATCCTTGCCTGCCTGCCTTCCAATTATCCTTCATCAACGGTCATAAAAAACTAAGCAAAGTCAGGAAATGAGCCAAGTATTAACAATGGGGAAAACAGCAATGGTATAAGAAAGGAACGGTAATTATAGTAGTCCTAATGACTCAGTTGTGAACAATGTTTTGTAGTGATAATCACCTAAACCCAAAATGTTAATTTAGCCAACTATTACTATATGGTTATATTGGAAAGGTATGTGGTGAGAGTATGGCTAGTTTCCCTAACAATGAGTCCCTAAATATCACTTAAAAAAAAAAAAATCAACCCAATAGGAAAATGTGTGAAGGATAAAAACAGACAATTCAAAGAAAAAAAAAGGACAACTGGCTCTTAAACTTTTAAAAAGTTCAACTTCCCTCAAATAAAAGGAAGGAAAATTAAAACTACAATGAAGTATCACTTTTCACCTAATTAGATTGGTAAAGATCCAGAAGTTTGATTAACACTCTGTGTTGGAGAGAATATGGGTAAACAGCATTCTTAAACATTCCTGATGGGAATATAAATCGGTGCAGCAATTTGGCAAAAGCTATCAAACTCACAAAATGTAGATACCCTTTTGGGTTAGACATGGAGGTGGGACACCCAGGTATCCCCCTTCAGGGAAGTTCTTGGTGTCCCAGCTGCTAGAAGTTCTACAACAGACAATCTTCAACTGCCAGCCCCTTCAAGTTTTGCCATAGCTGCCAAGAGTTGCCTTACCCAACGTCATGCCTTTAAGGGGCAGCCCACATCCAGTGTCTGATGGTGGAGGGTTATAAAGGCCAAGCCGTTTCTACCCAATGCAGGCTGATTCTGATAGGTCCTCAGCCCCACACTTCCCTATGGGGTGGCTGAAGCTGCATCATGTGCCTCAAAGCTCAACTTCTGCCTGACCCCACTTTCTCCTTCCTTCCACAGCTGTTAAACCCAATGTTACTCCCTAAAAAGAAAATCCAGAATTCTGAATTTCTGTCTTGGAGTCTGCTTCCCAGAGAGCCTAACTTGTGAAACTTTTGACCCACAACTCCATTTCTAGGAATTCATTCCACAGACTAGTCACACCTAGTCAAAAATGTATATTCAAAGTTATTCATAGCAGATTATTTGAAAGAGCAAAACCTGGAAACACTCTGAATATCTGATTAAATAAATCAGGTGACTGATTAAATAAAGGCATGTCTATATTGTGGAATACCACACAGCTATGTAATAAACTGAGAAAGCCCTTTATATAGTGATGAAAAGATCTTCAAAACATATGTGTGTTCATATGTGTGTATTTGTATACACAAGAAGGATGCATAAAAACTAATGTCATTTGTTGCCTATGAGTAGATTTGGGTGTCTCAGGGACAGAGGTAGAAGGAAGATTTTTCATAGTGTACATCTTTGTACTTTTTGAATTTTAAACCATGTGAATGGGTTACATAATGAGTAGAAAAAACTTTCACTAGTTGAATTATTTGTCTACGTATAGAAAACTACATATGCACAGCTTTGAGAAAATAAAAATTAAATTTAAAAAGACCTGTTACATAAGAAATAAAAGAACAAATTGTGCAGAATGATTTCCATTTTAGAAAAAACTGTCCACATATAGAGATACACACATTGATATAAGCATGAAAAAGGGTCTATGTAAGAGTAATCAAAAATGTAATGGTAGTTGTTAATTCTCAATTGTTTGAATTTAAGGGAATGTATATCTTTGTATTTAAAAAATAATTTTTAAGAATTATGAGACAAACTAAAACTAAAAAATAGGGAAAAAACCCTGACTTACCAATTATTTTAGAGGAAACTTTAGATGATGCTTATAGGAGGTTGAAAAATTAATGATTTGAGGAAAATGAAACAAGTGTACTACCTTTGCTTTGTGTTGCTTAACATTAATTCAACTGAATAATTGGCTGAATTAGTCCATTTCTTACAACATCTAGAATAAAATTTCAGTTGCAAATATAAAAAGTTCCTGCAACTGGGATTGGGAAATTTTTTGGCCTTTTATAAATTCAGCTGCTTTTCTTCTTATTGGCTATATGTAATCAACTAAAATTATAAAATATAACTACCACTTGACTCTAATAATGATAGTGGAAATACAAGGACTAAAAACTGAAAAGATTCATGATGAATGTTCTGGTCCATTTGGAAGGAAGTCTAAGAGAGAGAGAGAGAGAGAGAGACTGGAGAGCCCTTAATTGTTTTCTTTTTAAAAACAATTTAAACATAGGGGGGCCTGGATGACTCAGTCAGTTAAGTGTCCTGACTCTAGGTTGCAGCTCAGGTCATGATGTCAGGGTCATGGGATTGAGCCCTGTGTGCAGCTCTGAGCTCAGCGTGGAGTCTGCTGGAGATTTTCCCCCTTTCCCTCTGCCCCTTCTCCTCTTTGTATTTATCATGGGCATTCTCTTTTAGGAACACTTTAAATAAATAGATAGATAGATAGATAGATAAATACAATCTTTAAAAAAACAATTTAAACATACAGAAAAAATGCATGAATAGGACAGAGAACTCCTGAATACCATTTATTCAAATTCACCAATTTTTAATATTTTGCTGCATTTGCTTTATCATTTTCTTTCTAGGTATTTGGCTTTATTTTTTCCAAACCATTTGAGAATTGATGGCATACACCATGCCCCTTGAACTCTTGATACAGTAGTATATATTTACTAAGAAAAATTATGCTCTTTTATATAATTATCACACAGTTAACAAATATGGAATCTACTTTAATCTATGGTCCATATTCCAATTTTGTCAATTGTTCCAATAAGTCTTTTCTAGCATTTCCCTGCAACTGGTACAAGTTCTAGTTTAGGATCATGTATTAACTTCAGTAGTCAAGTCTTTATTCCCTTTTAATATGGAAGAGTTAGTTCCTCCGCCTTTTTTTTTTTCTTTTTTCTTTCGTGATGGTTATTTCATAGGAGGTTCCTAGTATGGGTTTGGTTGATGTTTCCCCATGATTAGATTCAAATGATAAGTCCTTCTCAGGGTATCACATCAGGAGGCACATGATCGCTGATGAAAGTGTTGCCTAGTTTCTCCGCAGTATAGTTACTATTTTTCCCTCCCAACGAATACACAGTTTGTGGGGAAATACTCTGAAAACATGAAAATATGCTGCTTCTCATCAAGATTTTCCCTGGATTAAGAATCCATTGATGATGCTTCCCCAAACCAATCGCTTCTCATAGTTGCAGAGCAGCAAATTCTCCAACTCCACCACTCTCTTTGTATTTATCATGGACATTCTCTTTTTAGGAACATCCTTCCCCTTCCCCCACTTCTCTCTCTCTTGAGTATAGACTCATAGATTTGCATTTTATTCAGTGGATCATAATTCATCATTATTCTTATTTTGATACTCTAGTTATCCCAGATTTGGCCAAGGAGAAGCCCTTTAAGCTGACTCTTGTTGACATGCCTCCGTTATATTTTCTGAGCATTCCTTATTTCTGGATTCCTCATCTCTTGAACCTTCCTGCCCTAGCCCTGAAATCAGCTGTTTCTCTAAGAAGGCCTAGTTACTTTTCATGGGGACACGTAAGAAATAAAGATATGGGCAGGGAACCTTTAATTTTGAAGTTAGTTTATATTACAAAAATCAAAATGAATATATATCGATTTTTACAAATCGCATTTATGGCTGATTTAGCTATTTCCTTTTTTTCCCTTTGTGGTAAGAAAAAAAGAAACTTCAGCTTGTTTTTTAGATTTTTCTTATTTGCTTGAATTTAATTAATTCTGGCTACGATTATTAGCAAAGAACACTCACTGCAACAGCAATTACAGATCTTAAGTCTCTAGATAGCCATTGGAATATAATGTATCATCAAAATAAATTTGTGATGGAAGACTGCATAGGTTTTGAAATACTATAACATAATCTGTGGAACCCTGATGTTAAGTGTAATGAAACATGGGACATCTCACTGAATTCATTTTAAAGAAATTGAATCAAAACTCTATAAAATAATACTTTCTGCCGTCAGGTGTTTGTTGCAAAAGATGTTTTGCTTTTTACAGTGGTGTGATATGTTGAAAACTGCTGTGGTAATATCTCACATTATTATTTTTATGTGATAAAGGCAAATGAGCTATAAAATATTTGAAATAAGTACATGAATTTCTATTTTAACTGAAATTAAATATGTACTCTGTCTCTTGATAATGCAGGTCTTTCAACAATGACATACTTCTGAGTTATTAAAGATGAAATAAAGAGATATTTTATGTGTGATAGTACTGGGAGCAAAGACCAAATTCATTTGTTTGTTGCTTGTATTTCTCATTGCATGGGAATCACCTGGTTCACTTTTGAAAAATCCAAATTCCTTGGGGCGCCTGGGTGGCTCAGTTGTTGGGCGTCTGCCTTTGGCTCAGGGCTTGGTCCCGGGGTTCTGGGATCGAGCCCCACATCGGGCTCGCTGCTCTGCTGGGAGCCTGCTTCTTCCTCTCCCACACCCTCTCTCGCTGGCTGTCTCTCTGTCAAATGAATAAACAAAATCTTAAAAAAAAAAATCCAAATTCCTGAGCCCCACCCTGGTCCACTTAAACAGTATATCACATGATCCAGGAATCTGTATTTTAAAAATCTCCCCAGATAATTCTGAAACATTTGATCATTAAGCTCATTTGGGAACTATTAGACATAGCAAAAAAATACATTTATACCAGGATGTAAGGCTCATTATATAAATAAGCTGCCCAAGGGCAGGAACTGTGCTTATAAATTTTTATAAGCCCAGCACCTATTATGAGCCTTGCATTTAGTAGGCATTTGATATATGCTTATGAAAAGAATTTTGACTTCAAATTTTATTGGAGTCTTAATACCTACTCTGTGCATGGAATACAAACTCACATTAGGTATATTCTGTATTCATGTGAGAGGAACTACTTTGCACAGCAGCCTGAAAGACAGTATTGGATTGGTGGACTGATTACTAATGTAGAAGTAGCTGTGTTCAGTTATAACTCTGAATTCTAACTTAAGCTATGCTTCCGAAAAATGAAGAAAGAATGCTTACATTTATGATTGATCTAGTCTATAAATTTTCTGTCTTGTTCCTCTTTCCACTGAACGTTCTCCTTGTTGCCAACATGGCTAGACAAAAAGAAAATAGTAGCTAACATTCGTATGGTACAAAACAGTGGTTCTCAAAGTGTGGTCCAAGGAATCCTGGGGTTCCTGAAACCCTTTCTTGTGATCCATAAGGTCAAGACTTTTTTCCTAGTAATAATAAGCTGTTATTTGCCTTTATCACTCTCATTCTCTGAGTGTAGGGTGGAGTTTTCCAGACGCTACATGATATGTGTATTGAAACAGATTAGGCGTGCCTGGGTGGCTCAGTCTGTTAAGTGTCTGCCTTCAGCTCAGGTCATGATCCCAGAGTCCTGGGATTGAGCCCCACAGCTGACTCCCTACACAGTGGGGGATCTGTTTCTCCCTCTGTTCCTCTCCCTGCTCATGTGCATGTGCTTGCTCTCTCAAAAAAATAAAATCTTAAAAGAAACAGATTAAGATATGAAAATTAGCTGTCTTCTATAACCTGGACATTAAAAAAAATTTGCAGGAATGTAAAACCATGCTTTTCTTCTAGGTTTTTTGGAAAATGTAGTTATTATTCATAAAAATGTTATTTATATCAGCATATAATGGGTTTATTTTTAATGACTAAATATTAATTCTAATTTCTAATATGTTGTAATTTCTAATATGTTAAGTATTGCTGGGTATAACACACATACACAAGAGTTGCTTGGATTCCTCAATAATTTTTAGGAAAGTAAAGGGGTCTAAAAAGACCAAAAAGTTTGAGAACCAGTGATTTATGTTTTTATATGTTAGTTTTATATAGACAAATATTGCCTAAAATTAAATTACACCAAGTCTTATTAGTGGATTTTTGCTCAACATCTATGTAATGATGATTTAACCTCCTTTTTCCCTTGTTCTGAGAAATGGTTTACTTAGCTACTATTTAACGTTCTATGGGACCCCCAAGATGTTCCACAGTAATCTGTAACACAACTTGAAATTTCCATTATGAGAGTTAACGGACATGCTGCCTGGGAAGGACACCATGATAAGTGCCTGCTAATAAATGGGGAAGCACTCTTTCTTTCTTTCTTTCCTTCCTTCCTTCCTTCTTTCAGATTTTATTTATTTATTTGAGGGAGAGAGAGAGAGAGCATGAGCAGAGGAGAGGGGCAGAAGGAGAGGGAGAAGCAGACTCCCCACTGAACAGGGAGCCCAACATGGGGCTTGATCCCAGGACCCTGGGATCATGACCTGAGCCAAAGGCAGACGCTTAACCAACTGAGCCCCCCAAGGTGTCCCTGGGAAAGGCTTTACCAGATTTTTTCATTTAACAGTAAGCAGGCTCTCTAAACGGTAAGAGAAATGGAAAAGGTTATTTTGATAGTCGAGAAGCAAATAAGCAAAGATTCCTAACCCCTGTGGCAGGTAGATCCAGAGGACAACAGATAGAAGAATACTGCTTATGAGTCCAGACCTTGGTGTCCTTCAGATCAGAACTGTGTCCCAGTTGCAGAATTTACTGCATTACCTAGAGTCTTAGCAAGCTTCCCCACCTGCAATTGAATACAAACTATCCACCCCACAGGGTAGTTGTAAATAAATATTGGGTTGTATGTAAAGTGCTAGCACAGTGGCATGAACACAATGATTTGTTTTTCTTAGGTTAGTGGGGAGAGAAGGTCCTCTGAGAAGAAATGGAGAAAATAGTTGTTTTGCTTACTTCACAATTTAACCCAGTGATAGTTCTGTCTGCCGCCTTTTGCTTCCATGGTTGTAGCCTTTTTCACAGCTCTGCTAAGGAAACTCTTGAAGAGGAATTTTTTATTTGCAAGTCCTCTGGCATCATAATCAAAATATTTTTATTCTATTTCTATGGCAGGAGAGACGATCCGTTTCCATCCCCAATACTGACAGCAACATCTTCGTTGAAAAACACATTATTAGTAGCTTGGGGGCTAAACTCTCCCACAGTGTTACTTTGCAAATAGAACAGCTGAAAAACCCACAGAGTAGAGGAAGTGGTGAGGTTTCTCAATTCAAAGAAGCTTCAAAGTCAGGAAATAGAGAAATTTTACTAGAAGCCTAAACCTAAATACAGTTCAAAAGGAACAATTCCCAACTCACTGTTGTCCAGTTTTCTTTTCACTGACTCCTTTACGCTTAGTCAATAAGTAAACGGGTACCGGCGACATGGCAGCAGGCACAAAAAGTTCAATTTAACACTTTTTTGTGTACACTCGTGTGTTGGGACGAGGAGAGCAGAGGGAAAGGCGGAGAGCTTCTGGCATTCTCCCGCTTTCCCGCCTTAACACTAAGGAGGCGGGGCCCGAGGCCGGGGCGGGGCCCGAGGCCGGGGCGGGGCGGGTTCTCCGTGCCCCTCCCACACGTATTTCGCCACTATCCCAACAGGCCCAGCGGCTAGGAGAGTCACGTGAGGGTGGGCGGTGGAAGTGGAGGTTTTTCTCCGCTGGTGTTTCGTCTCTATGATTGTCAGAGGCGCGCGGCTTTGACCCAAGAGCTTTGTCAGCTCTAGTGTGGACAGGTGAGTCCTGGGCTGCGAAGGGACAGCCATTTAGGGAAAACGAAAGGGTAGGCAGGGCGAAGAGGTTTAAGGGATATGACCTCCGGGGCCGGCCGTTTGTTGGCTCTGGGATCCGGCGACTTCTCAGGTCTGACGGTATAGCTCTTTCCTCATGCGCTCAGCTCAGGGGCCTGAGAGGAGTCCTTAGTCGTGTCTGCTTCCCGTCCTCCGCTTTCCTTCACCTCACCTCGTACCTTTTCGCTGTCCCAGAGATCTCCCAGTGCCCAACCGCAAGGTTCACTCGGGCGCCGTCGTCTCTCGCTTCTCGGGCAACCAGGAGACGCACAGGTAGATTTGACTGGTTCCGCTAGGGTTTGTGGATGTGGATGGAAGTGGGTGATGGAGTTTACACTTAGATCTCTGATGGGTAGAAATATTAATCATTAAATCGAAAAAAAGTAGAAAATCAGTGGGGACCCGAAGGAGCAAACCAAAGTGCAGCCTTCTTGGACTGTTCAGTTTTTATCTATTCCAGTGCCTTCCCGTTCTCATTCTTACTCAGGTTTCCCTCCGCGTCCCATCCTGGCCCACCATAAAATGTTTTGAGAATGAGCTGAGTGTTACTTTGTGTGAATGTTGAGAGAAGACTTTAGAATGGGCTGTTCATTAAGTTGCTGTCTCTGCAGTCTTACGGTTTCTTTTACTTCCTTTTCACATGCCTGAAGAGTATTGTAGGTATTTGTAAATATAAGGAGAATAACCATTTTGTGGCTAAGGGACTAGTTTTAATATCCCACCTGTCGTATCTGGAAAGACCCCCCCCTTTTTTTTACTTTCATAAATGTTTTTATTTCAATTTTTAAGGTGGTTTGGATATACCTTTATGTTAAAGCATTCCTTGGGTCATATGTGCAAGTGATCTAGCAATAGAAGAAAGGAGTTTGCAGACAAAGTGAACCAGTTTGGGATTTGATAGACGTGGGAGAGTTAAGGTTTAGAGTTACGTTAAACCATATGGTTGATTAATAAAACGTCTGCATCTTGAGGCATAGGTATTGCCCAGGTGACGAACATGCTGTTTTTCTCGTGTGGGACAAGGTAATGAGCTTGTTGAATATCACCTTATCTTAAAAATTTTTAGAACCTGCCACTTTTTTGTAAGAAGAAACCTCTGGCCTCCAGCTGCTCTCTATAATCACCCTTGATAGGTGATTATCTCTTCCGTTTAAGAACATCACTCTCTTAAAGATAGAGAACAAACAGGGTTGCTGGAGGGAGGGTGGGGGATGGGCTAGATGGGTCATGGGTATTACAGAGGGCACTTGTTATGATGAGGACTGGGTGTTGTATGTAAGTGATGAATCACTGAATTCTACTCTTGAATTCAATGCTATACTATGTGTTAACTAACTAGAATTTAAATAAAAATTTGAGGGAAAAAAAAACATCACTCTGGCCACCTAATTATGTCAAGAAAGTGTCATTGGCGCTTTCTAAGTATCCTTACTGAAGATAATAAAACACAGAGTAATAGTAACAAAAAGAGAAGATTTTGGAGTGGGTTCTGTGCTTGGGAAAAAAAGGGAAAGCTAACAAAAACTAACAAAAACAAGAGAACAAAAGCATGTATTGCTATCTTCCTTTATAATTTATAGACCATTTACTGTATTCAGTAGACCTTTTACATTCCCAGAGACTGACTTTCCTATATTTAAGAAGAAACAATGGTATGTAACTTCTCCCATAATGCAATATTATATAAAATAATTATAACTGAAAGATTTAACTGACCTTTCAGGTCTTATTTAGAATTACAGGATTAAAGTAATTGATAAGTGACCAAATTAGGTTTAATTTTTTTTTTTAAGTAGGCTCCCGTCCAGCGTGGAGCCCAGCTGGGGGCTTGAACTCATGACCCTGAGATCAAGACCTGAGCTGAGCTCAAGAGTCAGAAGCCTAACCGACTGAGCCACCTAGGTGCCCCCTAATTTGGTCACTTTTAATCTTTAGTTTTAGTAAGTAATTTTTATAGTGGCTGTAACACTTGCTGAATGTAACCAATTTTTTCCATATAGAATTGTTTAATGTATTCCTTTTAAAAAGAGAACCTTTTTTTTTAAGAGAGCCAATTAAAAAAAAAAAAAGTTTTATTCACAATCCCTCCCCCCACTCAAAACAGAAATAGCTTGGTTCTGTGCCAAGTGAAAAAGTTGATTGCTTTAAAATAGATTTTCTCTATACTTTGAAAATTATGATAAAATTGTTAATGCTTTTAAGACATTAAATACTGATATCTGAACATATTTGAGAAGAAAACACAGGGGCAGTATTTTTAAATGTTTTGTATTTCCTATTATAAAAGTGTTTGTGCCTATTTTTGAAAAATGGAAACGTTATGGAAAATATAATATTGAAAGTCAAGATCCTAGTTTATCTTTTACCCTGCCAGCAGATAATCACTAGTTCCTTTTGCGTGTTTGGGAATCAGTATGGAAAAGTAGAGTCTCAAGTAAAACTCCCTGGGAGAGGTGGTACTAATAGCACCAGGCTTACATCCTACAACCTTAGAAACTCCAAAAGAGAAAGAACTTCCCTTTCTCTGTGATTCCAACAGACTACTGTATGGGAATTTTATTAACCCGACTTGTCTTATTGCCCATCCTAGAGGCACTCTGTATGGCCAGAGTGACGGGATGCTTTGTGTGGTTAGGATTGGATCTTGTTCTCACCATGGAGTGGGGTGTAGGGGCATATAGTTTTAAACCACCTGAATTAAGAGTAAGCAACACCAGGGTGCTTGGCTGGCTCAGTCGGTAAAGCATCCGCCTCTTGTTGTGGTCATGAGTTTGAGCCCATGTTGGGTGTAGATTTTACTTAATAAAAGTAGGCAACAAAAGTATGGTTCCTCTTTAGGAAAACTGAGGTGTCATTTCCTGAAGAGGAGAGAAAGGTTGCTGGACAGACAAAAACAACATATGTTCACTGAAATAATTTTACATGTATTTGTTTTTTTTTAATTTAGAGAACTTGCTTTCCTTTCCCAATATAAATTAATTGTATTTTACAGTTTATTTTTTTAAATGTCTATTTTTTTTAAATGTCCATTTTATTAACTAATGGAATTTGAAATTTAAACTCTTCAAGTAGCATATGTTTGTTACATGTTTAGTACATGTGGTCTGGAGTACTCAGCTTTTCTTTTTTTTTTTTTTTAAAGATTTTATTTATTTATTTGACAGAGATAGAGACAGCCAGCGAGAGAGGGAACGCAAGCAGGGGGAGTGGGAGAGGAAGAGCGGCTCCCAGCAGAGGAGCCTGATGTGGGGCTCGATCCCATAACGCCGGGATCACGCCCTGATCACGCCCTGAGCCGAAGGCAGGTGCTTAACTGCTGTGCCACCCAGGCGCCCCAGGAGTATTCAGCTTTTCTAATCTCTCTCCCTACCTAGCCCCACCTGTCCCTTACTCATTCCTCCCCCTGGAATAGTAACCCTAACTGCCGTTAGGGAATGGGACGATGACCGCTGTGGCTGCTTCCTGCTGAAATGGGGCGGCGGGCTGTGTGGCAGTTAGAATCTATCCAGGGGTTGGTTCTGGCGCTTGTGGTGTGGCTCCAGGGGGTTATGATGGGCAGCAAACAGTATATGCATCAGCACATGCAAAAGGATGAACATGAAATAAGTATTAGGCCCAAAATTGTGATCACATTCCTTAGATAAGATCCCCAATTACCAATTTTGTCAAATAGATCAGTGGATATCTTGATCTTATTTAATTGATCACACATGTCCCCTATTATCTGGGACATCTTGCAGGAGTTAACTGTAATGTTAAAACAATACATGTGAGGAAATTTCTCACACCCCAAATGGTGTAGCAATAGTAGACTGTCAATAGTGGCGCAGTTCGAGAAGTCCTACTCTGACTTTAATTCTTGGATGACTGCATTCAGTGCCTGGGTAGTATCATTTAGAGTCCTGGTGAGCAAGCATACTGTTTTGCTTATTTTATTTTGCAGTCCTAACATAAGTCCTGAAAGTCCTATAGTGAGCTTTGAGGCTGTTTTTACCAGGAGGGCTGTTGTATGCTTGGTTAAAGCCTTTGTTTGCAATCCTATTGTCAGTAGAGGGGCTTCTAGGATGAAAGACTATGAGGGATGAAACCATCAAGAAGCCCTTTTTGTTTGAGGTCCAGCCTTAACACTATCCTAATTACAAGGAATCACTGGCAAGTGGGAGAAGACTTGTCTCAGATAAGGGTATCCCCAAGTGCATCATCCAATCTAATCATAAAGAAAGTGGGGCCATCCATTATCTCCGTGGGGAATGCACTGGCTTTTAAAGAGCGATTTTGTCATCCCAGCCACATAGAATTGGTAGAGGTAATAGCTGAGTTACACAGTTGTTAGGGAATCTGTCCCATTTCCCAGTTGTTCAGGTAATCCTATGCCCATGGGGTCCTGTTATCTCCAGAGAATAACAAGCAAGGAGATTGTCTATACATGAGCTATTATGGCAATTTCTCTGAAGTTTACTACAAGTTGTCTAGCTTAAGCAAACAACATTCAAAGACAATCAGAACTAAAATTTAGCATCCACAAAGGTGTATTGTTGAAACATAATTTTTCTCTATAATAACCCTCATTTCCAGATACCCAAATAAGACTAATTTGAAAAACAAGTCCAGTTTTAACAAACAGCATAATTATTTACATAAGCTCAGCAAGAATGATTGATCACATAGATCTTTTAGAATCTGCTTTGCTGGAACTTTTATAAGGAATCTCTAGGTTGGACTAGCTTTTCTAACTTTAAGTATTTTGTGTATTTAGCCCTTTTGTTAAAATCATTTATTGATAAATATTTTTGTTACTGTGGATAAACTTGATTAACAAATTTTAGTTTATAAATAGTAAATAAAAATGTTCCGAGTAATTTAAGTATATGTAGTCAATATGGTTGAATGCTTGATTCTTTTAATTATTTGTTTGAAAATCTGTTAGTATAGAAACCACTTCATTTTGAGCATTGTATGAAAAATAAACCACTATAATTGTCACAAATTGCGTCACTGGGTATTAACTTTAAAACTATAGTTAACAATCTCTGCTTTTGTATCTTTATGGATTATTCTGATGGTTCATTATATTTTAAGAGAAAATATAATTGAAGTAACATTGTTTACTCCACTATCTTGATTTTGTTTAAAGAAATGTTAGCAGTTCAATTCAGTGGAAATTTGAGCTTAATTGTTAACATTGGTGTCACAGACTAGTTTAGACAGATTCATATCCTAAAACCAATTCCGTCACTTCTTGATGTTGATCAAGTTATTTAATCTCTCAGAATTTGAGTTTATTCCATTTGCAAAATACAAATAATAATAATACTTAACCCAGGGGGTCTTGTGAAGAGTAACTTAATGTATGCCAAGTGCCTAGGATATAGTAGATTCTCAAAAATGTTATTGTTAATAATAACAAGAAATAGTGTCTAAAAAGGTTTTATCTGCCCAACTTCAGAATGTTTAGCCCCAGGAGTTTAAATGTATATATAGGTGTTAAGGAATTAATCAGGTTATTCTTTCTTCAATTTGTCTTTATTTTAGCAGGGTCGTGGGTGTTTTTTTTTTTCTTAAGTAGGCTCCATACCCAGCGTGGGGCCCAGTGTGGGGCTTGAACTCAAAACTCTGAGATCAAGACCTGAGTTGAGATTAAGAGTCAGACACTTAATCAACTAAGCCACAATTTTATCAGATTTTTATTTTTATTTTATTTTATTTTTTAAAGATTTTATTTATTTATTTGACAGAGATAGAGACAGCCAGCGAGAGAGGGAACACAAGCAGGGGGAGTGGGAGAGGAAGAAGCAGGCTCACAGCGGAGGAGCCTGATGTGGGGCTCAATCCCATAACGCCGGGATCACGCCCTGAGCCAAAGGCAGACGCTTAACCGCTGTGCCACCCAGGCGCCCCTATTTTTAATTCCATGTTGCACATATAGCAATAAACTAGAAAAGTTTGTTTAAACTACAGAATTATTGGTGGGTTGCCCAAGTATTTGAAGATTGCCTGGTCTAAGTATGATGGCTGTTAGCCTGGAGGAATTGAGAAATTTTTGCACAAATTCTCAGGGAAGTTTAATATTAAGTAAGTCTCACATTCCTTGACTATGCAAGGGGAGCTAGGGTTGAGCACCTTGGGTGTTCAGAGCAGAATTTATGGTGACTTGTGGTAGTAGGCAGAAATAATAAAAATGGATTTGTTTTTATTTTAAAGGATAAGTTCAGGGTGATACTTCTGTGAGGTAATGCTTTAAGAACATGTTATGTTGGATACCTGCGGGTGGAAGAGTTTGGAATGTTACTTGAAAAACCAAAAAAGGCAACTGTGAAATTGAATAACTGTGAAAAGTGATTGACATTATATATACTTAATGATCTGGCATTGGGAAGTTGGTAATTGCCATATTGGGAGGAGAGGTGTTTTGGCCCTATTTATGAGAAAATAAATAGCTAGAAATGGATTAATCTTTTTTCCCCCAAACTAGTAGAATAACCAGTTTTTTTGCAAATTGTAAACATTTCCTCGCCTATAATAAGTTCAAGGTGGGTTTTACTGACGATGAGAAAATTGAAGCTTTAGTGTAATCTCGGAGAAATATATTCCCATAATTCATGTCAGGTATACAAAGAATATTTACATTTCTCTTCAAAGTGATTTAATGTTGGTCATTTAAAACTTAAAGTACCTATCCTAATCCCTCCTTGTTCAGAGTTGGACAGTTACTTGGTATCTATTATAAGCGCTACTTACAATTTTGCTTTTGCTTTTTAAAGTTTGTTCATTGAGTAATGGAATTAAATCTGCCTGCCATTTTTTTTCCTTTTTTAAAAAAAATAAACATCAGTACTTTGTTTACTGTCCTGTTAGGATTAAGTGAGCATTCTATAACATGACACAGAGCATTAGAATTTAGCTTTAATATAGATCTTCCTTGACTTATAATGGGGATATGTTTGATAAAGCCATTGTAAGTTGAAAATACCACAAGTGAAAAATGCATTTAATACACCTTGCCTACTGAACATTATAGCTTAGCCTAGCCTACCTTAAACATGCTCGGAACACTTACTTTAGCCTACGTTGGGCAAAATCATCTAACACAAACCCTGTTTTATAATGAAGTGTTGAATATCTCATGTAACTTATTGAATGCTGAAAGTGAAAAACAGAACGGTTGTAAATGTGTTGGTTGTTCATCCTCATGATTGCATGGCTGACTGGGAGCTGTGGCTTGCTGCCACTGCCCAGCATCAGGAGAAGTTATCGTACCATGTATCATTAGCCTGGGAAAAGGTCAAAATTCAAAATTAGAAGTACGATTTCTACTGAATGTGTATCACTTTCGCACCATCGTCATGTTGAAAAATCCTAAGTCACACCATCGTAATTTGTGGACCATCGGTATATCTTTCTAGTTTAGCTCTTATGACTCTACCATGCCTTCCCTCATGTTCTAGTCATAGTGAACTGCTTTTGCTCCCCCCAGCAAGCCATGTCTTGTGTGTGTGGTTGTTGTGGTTGTTGTTGTGGTTGTTGTTTTTGCCTTTGCATAGGCTGTTATTGTGTTTGGAATGCCTCACCACCATCTTTCAACTGGTGAGCCGCTGTTCATCTTTACATTAGATTGAGTTGTTCTTCAATTTGTAAAACTTACCCCTACTCTCAAGTGGTTATTTTTTTTGGTGGTTCCCATAATAATTATTTTTACCTTTTAAAAATATTCTTATTTCGTGGGACAGTTGCATGTATTTTCTATGAGATGGAGTGATTCTTGATGCCAGAAACAAGTCTTATATATCAAAATATCCTGAACATGCAACAGAGTGCCTGTAGTCTATACAAGTTCAGAACATGTTTGGGGAATATATGAGTAAGATATTTCATCTGCTTTAAAAATTGAAATAGATATAATCCAATAGATTAAGTCTGCCCACTGTAACCTGTATCAATCTGATGCATTTAGAAAACTTACTTGAACACATCTGGTCAGTTCCATCCGCACATTCTACTACACATCAATAAACGTGTTTTTTTTTTTTTTAAAGATTTTATTTATTCATTCGACAGAGATAGAGACAGCCAGCGAGAGAGGGAACACAAGCAGGGGGAGTGGGAGAGGAAGAAGCAGGCTCATAGCGGAGGAGCCTGATGTGGGGCTCGATCCCGTAACGCCGGGATCACGCCCTGAGCCGAAGGCAGACGCTTAACCGCTCTGCCACCCAGGCGCCCAATAAACGTGTTTTATCTGTCTAATATATACCAAGGCACTGGAGGGGGAGAGAGAGAGAGAAGAAAAACATTCCATTCATTAAGGAGCTCACAGTCTAGTGGTAGAGGCAGACAGATGAATTGTTAATTACAACTTAGTTTTATGCTAATTGAGATTCAAATTAAAAACTCAGTTTATCAGTTTCAGTAGACACATTTCAGGTGCTCAGTAGCCACATGTGGCTAGTGCTTATTGTATTGAACAGTAGATATAAAACATTTCTATCATTGCAACACATTCTATTTGACAGAGCCGTTGTAGAACATTATACGCTTGAAGCTACATTCTGTAGTTTCAGAGGATAGTCAATATTCATTTCAGTCATTTTTTGTTCAAATTAAACTTGCTTTTAGATTTGAAAGTTGTATTTTTAAAAAAATTATCAAGTGGATTTTGTTATAATACACTTCAAATAAAGCAGCATTGCTCATTTTTTCAGGTCTTTGATCTGTGATAACATTTAAATTTTAAGTAGTTTCAGAATTTGATTTTTAACTTCAACGTGTTAAGATCTGACTTTCTATCCTAATAATTTCTGAGATGGCAGTGAATCATTATAATGGTTAAGAACATTGGCTTTGGGATCAGAGAAACTTTCCTCTGTCATCTTTTGGCTGTGACCTAAGGCAGATTTCTCAAAAGCATTGAGCTGTGGTGTCCTCAGTGAAATAGGAGTAATAATAATACTTGCTGCAAAGGTTATAGAGGATTAAATAAGGTAACAGATATTAGGCATTTAGCATAGCACCCCTCACAGAGTAGTGTTCGTTAAATGCTAGCATTAAAGAAAGTTTTGAACAACCAGATGTTTAAAAGAAAACAACTTTTTGAGGAAGTTGGAGAAATTGAAATAGAGACTGGGTATTAGAACATACCAAAGAATTAAAGTGAAATTTGTTAACTGTAAGAGTGACATGATTGTGTGGAAAGAAAACTCCGTATTTTTGGAGATATACTAAAATACATAGCAGTGAAATGATAGAATGTCTGAGAGTTGCTTAAAAGTAATTCACAAAGACATAAGAATAAAGGGACAGAAAAATTGGTTTTAATATCCATTTCTGGTGAAGAAGAAATAACAGGTACCATATTTACCCTCTTGCCTGAAACAGTTTAAAAGGCAGACAAGGTGTACAAAACAGTAGTTTCCTAGATTTTGGACATTGTACAGCAAAGGAAAGTGATCCCTGATAGATGGGAAACAAATGAGGTGAACTCTGACTGCTCTGGTTTGCTGCCTGGAAAGTTTCCCACCTGTAGAGCAGGGAGGGGTATCCCGTACAGAGAGCACGGTGGTCTCCTTGAATTGAGACACTTTGGGGAGGTCAAGGCAGGAGAAGTTGCAGGGCAGAATACTACAGATGAGAAAGCTAAAAGGGGTCTCCCCCTCAAGTATTCATTTGAGAACTGATCAGTGCACACATGTGAGGAAACTACTTAAGCTAGGAATAGAACCACCAGAAAAGAATAGAGAACAGTACTCAAGAGTTTTTGCAGAGGCAGAAATAGTGTTTTTTCCTACCAGCCAGAGTGGAAATTGTCCTAATAGGTCATCATGTGGACTACTCAGGAGGACTTTGTCTTAGTAATGGGATAAAATTAGGTGCTCCAGCCCAACCTGGAAAGCTTAAAAGCAAGACCTGAGTCAGACTGTTTCCAGGAAACTTAATCATGTCCAAGAACTAAGCTCAAGAATAGATATAGGAATACAAAAATATCCAATACGCACCAAGGTAGAATTCACAGTGTCTGGCATGTAATCAGAAGTACTAGGCATGCAAAGGAGCAGGAAAATATGACTGACCTGTATGATGGCAAGGAAAAAGTCAGTCAAAACCAAAATAAGTGACAGGTGATATAATTAGTAGAGAAGATATTAAAACAGTTTTTATAATTGTACTTCATATGCTTAAGAAACTAGAAGAAATATTGACTTTTTTTTCTTTTTGGATAAAGAATGTGTACAAGCAGGGGGTGGGGGGGAGGGGCAGAGGGAGAGGGAAAGAATCTCAAGCAGGTTCCACGCTCAGCACAGGGCCTTACTTGGGGCTTGATCTCAGGACCCTTATTAGATCATAACCTGAGTTGAAATTAAGAATCAGACACTTAACCAACTGAGCCACCCAGGTGTCCCCAGAAAGATTGAATATGTTAAATAGAAACATGTAAGATAAGAAAAAGACCAAAATGTGGGGGAGGTTGTGCTTGTGCATGTGCAGGGATAGGGGGTATATGGGAACTTCTTGTACCTTCCACTCAATTTTGCTGTGAACTTAAAACTGCTCTAAAAAATAAATTTTATTGGGGTGCTTGGGTGGCTCATTCAATTAAGCGTCTGCCTTCGGCTTGGGTCATGATCCCAGGGTCCTGGGGTCAAGTCCTGCATCTCTCCTCCTGCTCATACTTTTGTCTCTCAAATAAATAAAATCTTTTAAATAAAGAAATTTTATTAATTAAAAAGAAAAAGACCAAAATGGAACTTTCGGAGATGGAAACTATAATGTCTGAGATGAAAAATACACTAGATGGAATTAATGGCAGATTAGACATTGGGGGAGAAAATTTATGCCAAATCTCATAAAATACACAAAATAATCTATGAAGAGTTCTTGCTAAAGGTACTTAATTTGACTTTGATCGTGCTTTTATTTTTTTTTAAAGATTTATTTATTTTTGAGAGAGACAAGGAGCAAGTGAGTGGAGGAGCAGAGGGAGAGGGAGAGAGAGAATCTCCAGCTGACTCTCCCCTGAGTACAGAGCTTGACATGAGGCTCGATCTCATGACCCTGAGATCATGACCTGAGCTGAAAGCAAGAACAGACACTTAACTGACTGAACTACCTAGGTGCCCCTCTAATCATGCATTTAGATGTAACTTGAGTATATAGGAAATAAAGGGACTGGAGAAACATTTAAACCATACTAGGAAGAAGCAACTAGATAAATCCAGAATTTGAGAAATGATGCAATATAGTTTCCCTGTTCTCTGAAAATTAGAATTGTGTTGTGATTACATGACATGGTGGATATACTTAATTGAATTGTGTACTAAAAAGTAGATAAAATGGTAAGTTTTATGTATATTTTACTACAGTTTTAAAAAATGTACCATTTTAATCATTTTTAAGTGTACTGTTGGGAGGCATTAAGTATATCTGCATTGTTGTGCAACAGTCACCACCAATCATTTCCAGACCTTTTTCTTCTTCCCAAACAGAACACTATACCCAGGAGATGGTAACTCTCCTTTTATTCCTCCCCCAATCACTGGCCTCATCACTCTACTTTCCATTTCTATGAATTTCACTACTATAGGTTCCTCATATAAATGGACTCTTAACAGTATTTGTCTTTTTGTGACTGGCTTATTTCACTTAACATAATGTCTTTAAGATTGATCCATTTTGTAGGATGTATCAGAATTTCCTCCCTTTCTTAAAAAATTGTTTTCATTGTGGTAGAATACTCAACAATATAAAATTAACCATCTTAACCATTTTAAGTGTACAATATTCAGTGGTATTAAGTACATTC
Source organism: Ursus maritimus (assembly GCF_017311325.1). NCBI lineage: Eukaryota > Metazoa > Chordata > Mammalia > Carnivora > Ursidae > Ursus > Ursus maritimus. Next base: position 52,912,747 of record NW_024426885.1, read on the forward strand.
AGATTCTTGTGATACCATCACCAACATCCATCTCCAGAACTTGCAAACATATTATAATACATCTATTAAGTAGTAATTCTATATTACCACTTCCCCCCAGCCCCCGATACCCGTGATTCTGCTTTCTGCCTCTGTGATTTTTGACTAAGTACCTCATATAAGTGGAATCATACAGTTTGTTTATTTTGTTGAAACTTACTTTTTTTAAATTAGCATAATGTTCTCAGGATTCATCCATGTTATATCGTTTGTCAGAATTTCCTACCATTTAGTTACTGAATAATATTCCATTGTGTGTTTAAACCATATTTTGTTTATCTGTTCATTTGTTGAAGGGCACTTGGGTGTCTTCCACTTTTTGGTTATTGTGAATAATGCTGCAGTGAGTATGGGTGTACAAATACCTGTTCAAAGTCTCTGCTTTCAATTCCTTTGGATATATTCTCCAAAGGAGAATTGCTGCATCATATGGTAATTCTATGTTTAATTTTTTGAGGAACTGCTGTACTGTTTTCCATAGCAGCTGCGCTGTTTTACATTCCCATCAGTGGTGTACAAAAATTACAATTTCTCTAATATGTTTTTTCTGTTCATTTCCCTGATTAGAATAGCAAGGTTTATGGTTAGAGTCTTACTTTGCATTTTAATTAAGTGTTTGCATTACAAAGAAGGTATTTAGGAAGATATGTCTTAGTGAAATTTATGTTACATAATACGGTTTTTATTTGAATTATCACCATCAGCAGCATCCTGTTATTAACTTCCAAAGAAATATTTTTTCATAATTTATTGTGTTAGACACTGTGCTCAACTTTATACAAGCATTTTCTCATGTAATCCTCCTCATAGTCATTTGCAGTGAGTATTATTATCCCTGTTTTATGGAAGCATAAAGTTGCCAAGTCAGGAATCAAACACAGATCTTACTGACTTCAAAATTAATGGCCAGTAAGAGGTCAAGTTAGTAAGTTCAAGTGTCTAAAATTAATGAATTAGCTAGATTACCTTGACACAACTTTCTGATCCTCGGCTTATAAAAACAAAAGAGAACAAAACAAAATACACAACAACAATACAAACTTATCTACATGTTCAGTAAAGCTTTAATTTACGATCTAATTTTGTGTTAATTAAATCCTAAAGTTGAAAATAACATCTTCAAGTAAGCAAGGGAAAATCTAAAAGGAAGGAAGGAAAGAAAGAAGGAAAGAAGGTAGTACCTGGGGAAATAGAATTTGGAGTAAAGGTAAAGGCAGGACAATATGCAGTGAAATATCTGATATTGCTGTCAGCCTAGCAGGTTCATTTCTAGAGAGAACATAAATACAGACAGATTGTTGTAAAGGAGTATCTATAAAGATGTCTGTCATGAAGACTAAAAAAAATTCCACTGAAATTGTTATTTATGTAGAAAGAGACTTCCCTTGGCGGAAATATATATTATTCTTACATATTGGTCCATAGCACTGATCAATTCTTTGCTGTTGAACGGGACTCTGAGTAACATATCATGGGCCCACAGTTGAGTTCTGACATGGAATTACTGTTCATTTTAATCCTGGTGCCCCATGTTCCATATCTGAAAATCAAATATAGTGCAAATGAGAGAATATTCATTGGAGCACTTATAAAATACAGAGTTCTCTGCAAATGCAAGGTGACATGGTTATTAAATATTAATTCCTTTGTTCTGTCTTCACATATCATTTCTTTTTTTTTTTTAAGATTTTATTTATTTATTTATTTGACAGAGATAGAGACAGCCAGTGAGAGAGGGAACACAAGCAGGGGGAGTGGGAGAGGAAGAAGCAGGCCCATAGCATAGGAGCCTGATGTGGGGCTCGATCCCATAACGCCGGGATCACGCCCTGAGCCGAAGGCAGACGCTTAACCGCTGTGCCACCCAGGCGCCCCTTCACATATCATTTCTATATCACAGTAGGATTTAGAGCTTTTAATTTAAATAGGGAAGCCTGTAAAGTATCCTAACTGTTCTGTGGTGCTTGTAATGCACTATTGTTGATCAGAGTTTTATATTTTCCTTATTAAAAAAAAATTTGCTCTTACAGCAGTCAGTCTCACACTTTTGTAGAGTTAGGCTTAGTCAACTGGTACTTTTATGATACATTCCGATGTTAAAGCTTTATGGACAAAGCAAACAGACTTAACAATGAATGAATTAGCTAATCAGCAAATTACAAATGTGGACATGGTTTCAATAGACCATTTAGTTTTATGCTGTTGTATGATCAGATTAACTCAACCTAATAACAGCTTTTTGAATGTTTGAGTGTCATTCAAAGAATTTTATATATATTACATATAAATATAGCATATATGAAGACTACATGAAACATATATGTATACTTTAAAGAATAATTGTAAAAGTGAATCATGTACGTAACCATCACCCAAGCCAAAAAAAGAACATTCTCATCACCTGAGAAGTCCCCCATCTGCCTTTCCCTAATCATAGCTCTCTTCAGGAGACAATAACCACCCACAATTTTGGTGATAATCATGGTTATGTGTGTCACTAAACACCTTATTAGTTTTGCCATTTTGGGGGCCATATCTATATGATTTCATATAGATGAAATGTAACTATATATATTCTTCATGATTTGCTTCTTCACTCAACATTATATTTGTGAGACCATTTGTTACTTGTAAAGCATTTTTGGAGGGATGCAAACTTTCCTAAAATTAATTTTGTGATTCTCTATTTTCTCTTTTTTCTTGTAAGTTTGTTTATCTTTTAGTAATCTCTATATCCATTATGTGGCTCTAACACATGACACCCCAGATCAAAAGTTGTAAGCTCTTTCGACTGAGCCAGCCAGGTGTCCCTCAATTTTTTTTTCTTTTTTAGAAACTATTAATAGGGGCGCCTGGGTGGCACAGCGGTTAGGCGTCTGCCTTCGGCTCAGGGCGTGATCCCGGCGTTATGGGATCAAGCCCCACATCACGCTCTTCTGCTGTGAGCCTGCTTCCTCTCCCACTCCCCCTGCTTGTGTTCCCTTTCTCGCTGGCTGTCTCTATCTCTGTCAAATAAATAAAATCTTAAAAAAAAAAAACTATTAATAAAGTTTGGTTGTTAGTCCTTTGATGGTTATATGAGTAGCAACTGTTTTGTCCCTCTCTGGACTTTGAAGTGTTTTTTGATGTTGTCTTTTATATTGTTTTTATGGTAACTTTTATGATGCATTGTGTGTTGTTTTTATGGTTGCTTTTAATATACCTTATCAGTCTTTTAAATTTATTTTTTTCGATTGTGTAAGTTTTTTTCCTACTGTGATGTCATAGAGATGTTCTCTTCTATCATCAGCTAGAAACTTTACATTTTTCCTTATATACTGAATGTTTAATCCACTTAGAACTGATATTTGTGTATTGTGAATCCATTTANTTCTTTCCCTATGCATACTCAATCTTCCTTGTCCTGCTGATTTGGTATCCCACCTCTGTCATGGTTGAAGTATCTATTTATGTGGATATGTCCTATTTTTACTGTTGTTCTATTTGTACCTCTGTGGTAATATCACATTGTCTTAGATACTAAGATTTGTAACTAGGCTTAATGTTAGAGTGGGTTCTCCTACCTTGAAGTTTTTTGTTTTTTGTTTCTTCCTAAGCATGTCTTAGTTTTTCTTGGTTGGCCACTTTTGTCCTTCTGTATTCATTTTAGGTTCAGTTTGTCAAGGTCCAGTAAAATCCCATTGAGATTTTCATTGGGGTTGCATTGACAGTGTAGTTTAGTTTGGGGAGAATTGCCATCTTTACAAAATTTTGTTTTTCAGTTTAATAACATGATACTACATTTATTTAGGTCTCCTTTAAGGAGGTCTTTCAGTGAAGTCTGCTAATTTTCTCTATCAGTTCTGGCACATCTTTTATTAGACTTATTCCTAGGTCCTTTATATTTTTGCTTTTTCTTCTATTTTAATTTAATTTTATTTTTAAAAAATTATTTTATAAAAGCAGCTATATTGAGATTCATTGAAGTATAGTTTACTTACAAATAAAATTTACCCTTTTTTTTTGTACACTCAAAGTTTCAGTAAACACAGTCATGTATTCACCACAATAATCAAGATATAGGGCAGTTCCTTTCACCCCCCGAAATTGTCTTATGGTCCTCTGTAGCCAACATCTTCCCCTAACTTCCAACCCTGGCAACCTGGTTTGTTTCCTGTTGTTAGGGTTTGGCTTTTTTACAGTGTCATACAAATAGTATAATACAGTATATAACTTGGCTTTTAAGACTGGTTTAAGGGGCACCTGGGTGACAAAGTCAGTTGGGCATCCAACTCTTGGTTTAGACTCAGGTCGTGATCTCAGGATCCTGGGATGGAGCCCTGCCTCCGAGTCAGTGCTCAGCAAGGAGTCTGCTTATCCCTCTCCCTTTGCACCTCCCCCCAGCTCTCTCTCTCTCTTCCCCTCTCTCAAAAATAAATAAAAAATAAAATCTTTAAAACTGCTTTAAAATTATCATATAGTAAAATTAAGTTTTAAATTTTAAATTTAAATTATGAATTTTAATAATATAGATTCATTTTACTACCACCTCAATAGGATACAGAAGAGTTCTCAACCCCCTCATACCCTCCTCCACTTCTTGTTTCTTGGCAATTTACTGACAAGTTCTCTGTCGATAGTTTTTTCTTTTTAAGAATGTATGTATATACGTGGAATCATACAGTATGTTATCTTTGAGACTGGCTTCTTCCAATATAATGCCTTTGAGATTCCTCCAACTTGTTGCATGTATCAAGAGTTCATTCCTTTTTAATTGCGGTTGTATTCCGTTGTATTGTTAAGCTACAGTTTGTTTATCCATTCAGCTGATGAAAGATATTCTAGATTTTGGCAATTAAAATAAGTGTAAACATTCAAATACAGGTTTTATGTGAGCACAAGTTTTCATTTCTCTAGGGCAAATACACAGGGTCATATGTTGGGTCATATGATAAATATATGTTAAATGTTATGAGAAAATCTCAAACTGTTTTCCAGAATGGAGGTACCATTTTGCATTTCCACCAGCAATGTATGAAAGTTTCACTTGTTTTGCATTCCTGGTGCATGTAATATTGTTAGTAATTTTTCTTTTAACCAAATAGGTATGTAATGGTATCTCATTGTGGTCTTAATTTGCATTTTGCTAATGGCTAATGATGTTGAATACCTTTTTATGTGCCATTTATTTAGGAATAGAGCTGCTAAGAACATTAATTTACAGTTTTTTGTGTATGAACATGTTTCATTTCTCTGGTGATTACCTAAATGCAGCTAGAATTTTTCATACATTGCTAGAGATCAAGTTTGAGGTAGTGCTAGAGTATACAATCTCTAGAAACCATAGACACGACACAGGAGAGTTTACTCCCACTTGCAGGCTCTTCTCAATAGATCTCACCCAGAAGCTTACCTATGATGTTAGGGAAAGGGCAGGAGACAAAGTGCTTCCCAATGATTCAGCCCATAGTAGAAGAAAAACAAAAAGATCTTTTTAGATGTAAATAACTAAAGCCTTAAGCCATTGGGGAAAGATAGCAAACTCTGTCACCTCAGGTGAAAATCCATTAAATCTAGAGGAGCAGAAAAGAAAAATCCTCAACCCCTGAGGGAGGGGCAGAAAACTGTTGGAAGCCCAGATTATCGGAAGTCTGTATCTGAGGAGAGAAAACCCCACGCACAAGACCTGGAGACATGTCTGTCCTGGAAATTGTGGCTATCCCAGGACAACAGAGAACCCATCACCAGGCTAACTCACACCAACTAACAAGCACTCAGGAAAAATGACATACTTTATCTACAAGGGAACAAAGATAAAAATTACAGCAAACTTCTCAGAAATGACAAAAGCCAGTTTCTGTTGCTCTTCCTTCATTCCTGAATTGCCAAGTTTCCTTCCAGTATTTGTTTTTTCCCATCTGAAGAACTTTTTGTAGTTTTTTAGAGCAAGTGTGCAGGCAGAGAATTCTCCTAGAATATCATGTTTTGACACTACAGAGCTTATTTAAATCCTATAAAGAATGTTGGGTGCCTTTTTTTTTTTTTTTTTTTTTTTTTGCCTTAACAGGCAGTTGGCCTAGTTAGAGTTAGGCTGCAAATTCTGACCCACCTTTTATGGGTTGTAGTTCCAATGTCAGTTCAGGTTTCATAACTTTGCAGTACTATCCAGACCTTTCCCTTCTGTGTACCACACAGTGGCCAGTGGTGGTGGTCTGCCCCCTATTTTAGTTCACATATCCTTTGTTTTGCTGCTGATGGTGGGATCCATACCTGTGCACCTTGAATATGAGCTCAGGTTATCACACTGAACCTTATGGTTTCACTTTATTGAACTTTCCTTCTCTGTGATATTCCCAATATTTTTCTGCTCAAAATTGAGGACCCCTTTTTTGACTTAATCCTGAAATTTTCCTTTCCCTCCTCTGTCACATATTTTGACTATATCAGCCTCTTAGATCTAGTGACTGGAGGATGAAAAAATAAGTAAAAGTGATCCCTCAGTGCTCTTGGAGAAGAGTTCCTCTGGTCAGAGAGAATTTTTCCCTTTTTTCTGATTTTAGAAGTCTTCCTAACTGCTAGTTATTCTGCACTGCTTTAGGTGTGCTTTGTTTCTGGTGTGGGAGAAAATGAGAAAAGGCACACACACACAAATCCAGAGGATTTCTCCCACTCTGTCTTACTCAGAGAAGCCCTTTCCCCACTCATCAAATGAGAAATAAATGGCCCTTTTTGGAGATCTGCCTGCATCCAGTGCACACATCTGGTGTCAGGCAAACTTTGAATTTTGATATGGAGAGATCAGAGGAAAAAATTGGGAAACTCACTGCCATTTCAGTGCTACCTTGAGTTCTGTTTCATTTTCCATTCTGCCTGCTAACGTACTATTTTTCAGAGTCCTCAGATTATTATTTCATCCACGGCTTATAGTTGCATTCAGTGGGAGACAGGAAGGAATGTGCTGACTTCATCTTAACCCAAACCAGAATCTCTATCTATAGTCAAGTTCTAAATACTTTTTATTATGAGATATTTTAAACATGACCTGAGCTGAAGACAGCCACTTAACCAGCTGAGCCACCCAGGCACCCCTGTCTCTTGACTTTTAATTGCAAAACCCAGCTGTCATTTCATTCCATTCTATATGGTCAATTTCTATAATTTTTATGTGTATTTGAAAGGAATGTATAATATGCAGTTGTTAGTGTTCCATGTATGGCTATTCAGTTGTTGATCATATTGATAAAAATATTTTATATCCCGGGGCGCCTGGGTGGCTCAGTCGTTAGGCGTCTGCCTTGGGCTCAGGGCGTGATTCTGGCGTTCTGGGATCGAGCCCTGCATTGGGCTCCTCTGCTGGGAGCCTGCTTCTTCCTCTCCCACTTCCCCTGCTTGTGTTCCCTCTCTCGCTGGCTGGCGGTCTCTCTCTCAAATGAATAAATAAAATCTTTAAAAAAAAATATTTTATATCCCTACTGGTTTAAAAAAATGTTTTTACTGGTAAATTTTTTTCTTATTCTGCACAATATTTTCTTGAACTTTAAACTCTGTAAAGTAATAATCTATAGGTGTGTTATTTAAGTCTAATATATTTGTGTTCCAGGGCGCTAAAGATAGTTATCTTTTTTTGTGTGGCCTTGAACTCTTTGTTCAAGTAATTCTTTTAAGCTGGTATGGAAATTAATATTTAAGAGTTTAGAGCCACATATGATAAACATTGTGGTGTATTGTTGTCTTGCCAGTAGGTTGAGTTCTAGCTTAAAAATCTTAAAAGCTTGAAGAATGCATTTTCACTTTTGACAATAGCCATCCTGATAGGTGTGACATGGTATCTCATTGTAGTTTTGATTTTCCTTTCCCTAACAACGTTGAACATTTTTAAATGCCATTTGTATCTCTAATTGGAGAAACACCTATTCAAGTGCTTTGCCCATCTTTAAATTGGTTTGCTCTTTTTTTTTGTTGAGTTATAGGAGTTCTTGATATATTCTGGATATATGATTTGCAAATATTTTCTCCCTTTCTGTCAGTCGTCTTTTCATTCTCTTGATACTATTCTTTGATGCACAAAAGTTTTTTTTTATTTTGATGAAGTTGATTTATTTTTTCTTTTGTTGCTAGTGCTTTTGGTGTTCAATTCAAGAAGTCATTGCCAAATCCAATGTCATAATGATTTTCTTCTGTGTTTTCTTCTAAGAGTTTTTGAGTTTATTTTTTTTTGAGTTTTTTTTAGTTTAGCTGTTATATTTATCTCTGTGGTCAATTTTGAGTTAATTTTTGTATATGGTGTAAAGTAAGAGTCCAACATCATTCTTTTGCATCTGGACATACAGTTTTCCCAGCACTGTTGAAAAGAAATCCTTTCTATGTTGAATGGATTTGGACCCTTGCTGAAAATCAATTGACCATATATGTGGTTTATTTCTAGGTGCTCTACTTTATTCCACTGGACTATGTATCTGTGTTTATGCCAGTTCCACAGTGTTTTTCTTGCTGTTGCTTTGTATTAAGGTTTTTTTTTTAAATTTTATTTCAAAGAGAGAGAACATGAGCGGGTCGGTGGGGGGGGGGCGGGCAGAAGGAGAAGCAGATCCCCTGCTGAGCAGGGAACCTGACATGGGGCTCCATCCCCGGACCCTGAGATCATGACCTGAGCAGGAGGCAGGCAGTAAACTGCTCAACCAGTTGAGCCACTCAGGTGCCCCTGTATTAAGTTTTGAAATCAGAAAATGGGAATCTTGCAACTTTCTACTTTCTCAAGATTTTTTTTTTTTTTTTTGGCTATTTGGGGTCCCTTGAAATTTCATATGAATTTTTTAAGAAAAAATTTTTTAAAGAGCCATTTTAGATTCACAGCAAGATTGAAGGTACAGAGATCGTCCATATACCCTCTGCCCTCATATGAGCATGGCCTCCCCCGTTTTCAACTTACCCCCCCCAAGAGTGGTACATTTATTACAGTTGATAAACCTACTGCTACATCAAAATTGACCAAAGTCCATAGTTTACGTTATGGTTCACTCTTGATGTTGTACAATGTATAGATTTGGACAAATACATAATGACAGGTGTCCATCATTATGGTATCATACAGAATAGAATCACCTCCTAAAAATCCTCTGCACTTTGCCTATTTATTCTTCCTCCCATCCCAACCTTTGGCAACCTGTGATCTTTCCTTTGTCCCCATAGTTTTGCCTCTCCCAGAATGCCGTATAGTGGAAATCAACAGCATGTAGCCTTTTCAGATTATTGTCTTCTTTCACTTAATAACATGCTTTTAAGATTCCTCCATGTCTTTTCATGAACTGATAGCTCATTTCTTTTTAGTGCTGAATAATATTCCATTGTCTAGATGTACCACATTTTATCAGTCCATTCACCTACAGAAGGACATTTTGGTTACTTCCAGGTTTTGACAGTTACGAATAAAGCTGCTATAAACATCTTTGTGCAAGTTTTTGTGTGGACTTAAGTTTTCAACTCCTTTGAATAAATTCCAAGGAGTGCAGTGCTGGATCATATGGTAAGAGTGTGTTTGCTTTTGTGAGAAACTACCAGACTGTCTTCCAAAGTTACTGTACAGTAGGCGTGCTGACAACACTGACTCCATCCTTGGCCCTCCATTTTGTTCTTCCTTCTGGTGCACAGATGGTGCTACTGTAGATAACTAGTAGAGAGCCTCTCTGGCACACGTGTGGCACCACTTTAGATAACTAGTAGGGATCTTCTGGCACACAGATGGCGCCACTTTAGATAACTACCCTATGACCTCACCAGCATGTCCCTTGCTCCATAAAAGCTGGGAATTAAGGTCCAGATAGGGGTGGAAGATAGGGGCAGAGAATAGTGGTAAAGAATACCTGCTTACTGGGGCACCTGGGTGGCTCAGTCAGTTAAGCATCTGCCCTGGGCTTGTGTCATGGTCCCAGGGTTCTGGGATCGAGGCCCGCATCAGGCTGGGAGCCTGCTTCTCCTTGTCCCTGCCACTCCCCTTGCTTGTGTTCTCCCTCTCTCTCTCTGTCAAATAAATAAAATCTTTAAAAAATAAAAATAAAAAAGAATACCTGCATACTTCCTGGATTGTCTGTCCCCTGATCCTCCCTGTCATGTAAGTTACCCTGAGTAAAACTCTTTGTAAGCAGTATGTAGTGACTTGCTTCGTTTTTCCATATTGAAGTGTCTTCTCAGTCTGGAGGATACATTACTGACCCTCCTCCATCTTCAGACATTCACCTTTATGCATTCCTATCAGTATTGAATGAGAGTTCCTATAGCTCCACATTCTCTCCGGCATTTGGTGTTGTCAGTGTTCCACATTTTGGTCACTGTAATTGGTGGGTATTGTATCTCAGTATATCAGTTTACATTTCCCTGTGGACATATGATGTGGAGCATCTTTCTATAGGCTTTTTTGCCATCTGTATGTCTTCTTTGTCAAGGTGTCAGGTAATTTATTATAAATTTTAGGATTTAAATTTTTTGTTTCTTTTAAATGGTAGAAGTTGAGTTTTTTAAGAAGAAACTACATATATCCAATTTCCTAGTTTTCTTCCTTATCTTCCTAGTTTTATTCCTTATTTCTTCCTTATCTTCCTTATCTTTCTTCCTTATCTTCTTTTGTCCATGTTCAGTTTCTTTTTTCCATTATCTGTTAGTTAACAACATCAGCATTTTAATGTTCTGATTCTTAAATATATTTTTTATGTGGGGTTTTTTTGTAATGGATGAATTTCTATTACATTGTTTGCTCTTCTTGTTAAAAGATAACAAAGCAAGAAGTACAGATTTCTAGAAAGACGAATAAATGGGATTTAATTGAGAGATTAAAGTATTTGGAGAGGATAATGAAATCTGACAAGTGCTTTTTCACGTATCTTTTAAGGTGACAGCAGAGGTCACTTGAAGTTACTAGGCAAGCACATTGAAGGCAGAAGGAAAAAAAACTGTCTTATTACACCTTAAATGTCAGCTGTTAAACTCAGAATCAGGGATTTTTACTACCTTTAATACTTGAAATTTTATTAAAAAATTGAGAGAATAGGGAAGCCTCATTGTACTGTATGGTTGATAAAGTAATTAAAGTGGAGTTGAACATATTTCAGGCAATAAAGAGCATAGGCTAGGAAGGTAGAATATCGTGGTTTTTATTTATTTTATTTTTTATTTTTTAAGATTTTATTTCTTAGCAGAGAGAGGGAGCAGGAGCAGGGGTGAGTGGCAGAGGAAGAGGGACAAGCAGACTCCCTGCTGAGCGGGTAGCCTGATGCAGGGCTCAATCCCGGGACCCTGAGATCATGATCTGAGCCCAAATCGCATCCGATGCTTAACCAGCTGAGCCACCCAGGAGCCTCTGTTTTGGACAATTCTAATGTGCATTTTTGAAAGATTACTCTAGAAAAAATAAATTACTCTGGCTAATGTACAGAATGAAAGCAAGGAGTCCACTTAGGAGACGATTGGTGAAATTCAAGCTTGATAAGATGGTGGTATAGACTTGGCTGCTAACAGTGGATATAGAAGTTTATGGATTAGCATATTGTTTAGAAAACTGTGACTTACAAAAATAGTTTGAAATAATTTCTTTTGATAGAAGAATATTTAATATTTAGAGAGACCGTGATATACAAAGTAATGATATTATTCTTAGTGAAAGGCTTCAGATGCTACAAGGAAGGCCAGAAAAGCCTTACATCCAGTATGTGAGGAAATGTTTATTAGTGGAATATGTATTGGGTTCTCAAATCTCTGAAGCTTACATTGTAATATGGCTTTACCTAGTTCAGATCAGATCGGGCCTGCTGTTGGAAAAGTCTAAAGTGGTGAACTGTGTACTAGTTTATTTCTTAGTAGACTAGACTATTTAGTTTTAATGGCTGATGCCATTTATACTTTTTGGCCTTTGCAAGATAGAACCAGCATTCAAGGTCAGAATAACAAATTTATGATTAAGAAATATGTAAAAATTATCCCATTTATAAGACTGAAAATAATTTTCTAAGTGACATCTGCCTTTTATTTATAATTATTTATAAAAATTTTTAAAAGGCCTTTTGACTTAGATGTGGGATCCTTCTACCTTTCTGGTTTTTACCTTGCTTTACCTTCCTGGAGCTACTTAATGTTTCCTAAGTACGTTTTCATCACCTGAGCTGTGTAGTAGTAGAGAATTTAAACCAGTCACTAGGGGAAAAAGAAACATTTTGTAGAGAACTACCTCTCAAAGTAAAAAACAAAATGATCATTAAATACTTTAACAGGCATGCCAAAGAAACAGTTTATTTTTAAAATATTTATTTATTAGATAGCGTGCACTGGTGGGGAAGGGGCAGAGGGAGCGGGAGAGAGAAACTTAAGTAGACTGTGCTGAGTGTGGAGCCTGACACAGGGCTTGATCTCACAACCCTGAGATCAGGACCCGAGCTGAAACCAAGAGTCCAGTGCTTAAGTGACTATGCTATTGAAGCACCCCAGAAACAGATTATTTTTATACTATTAAACTGCCTAGAGCTTAGCAAGCAAATTAACTGCTTTACTACTACATTATTTAAATTTGAATTTAAGCAAAACTTGACAGAGATAAGAAAAATAAAAGACTACTATCTATAGTAAATATAGATAAATCTTAAATAGAATTTAAAAATCTTGTATTTAAAAAAATTGTATATACAATAAAATTGACATATTTTTGCCGTGTATTTCTTTGGGCTTTAGTACATGTATAGATTTGTGTGACTGTCTCACACAGAATATAGAATATCTGTCAGGATACAGGATATCCCCTCCAAAATTTCTGTGTGGTTCCGTTGTTGTCAAATCTTCTACCTACCTGTAACCTCTGGCAGTCTGATCTGTTCTCCATCACTACCGTTTTACTTTTCCAGAATGTCACATAAAAGTATGTAACCTTTTGAAACTGATTTCTTCATCATCGGTGTAATACCTTTCAGATTCTTGCTGAGCATGTCAGTAATTCATTCCTGATTGATGGATTACTGAGTAGGTTTCCATTATATGGATATACTGGAGTTTGTTTATCCTTTCAACTGTTGAAAGTCATTTAGGTTATTTACAGTTTTGGTAATTATGAATAAAACTGTGAATATTTCATGTACAGGTTTTTGTGCGAACTTTAGTTTTCATCTTTAGAGTATCTAGTAGTGTATCTAGGAGTGTTATAGTTGCTCTGCATCTTTGATATTGGCAGATATTGTTGGTTTTAGTATTTTCTTTTAGCCAGTATTTTTCTTTTAGGTGTATAGTAGTACCTCATTGTGGTTTTGATTATCATTTTTCTAATAGCTAATGATGTTGAGCATCTTTTCAAGTGCTTATTTGCCATTTATAGATCATCTTTGATGAAGAATCTGTTCATATCACCTGCCCATTCGTTAATTGGTCTTTTTGTATATACTTTATGATTATAGAAAATTCTAGGAAATGCAAACTCATCTGTAAGGTTGTGTGGCAATGGCACTATGTAGGCACCTGAAGGCTGAGAAAGGGGAACTCTTCTTTTTGACTGAAGGAACTGTGATCCCTTTTTTTTTTCTTTTCTATCCTCTGGCACAGTGGCTTTCAACTAGGCCTGATTTTGCCTACCCCCCTTCCCCCACTGGCCTGGGAACATTTGCCAATCTATGGAGACATTTTTGGTTCTCACAACCAAAATGGGCAGGGTGGTGCTACTGGTGAGTAGTAGCCACCTACCTGGATAAAGAAAGAAGAAACTTTGGGTTAAAGGAGAAAAGTGAAGTATAGGAGAACTGAAGGGCTTTGGGGATTTGGGGCTTCTGGAATTTTGGGTAGGTGATAGGATATTTCTGTGAATCTTCAACCTTTACATCACAGAATCACAGAATGTTAGATAGACTCTTGGAGACTTTGTAACCTGATTCCCTTAATTTTATAGATAAGAAAATTGAAATCGGATAATACCAGAATTTAAATTTGAATAGCTGGGGTTTGAATTTAAGACTTCTAAGTTGGGGCGTCTGGGTGGCTCAGTTGGTTGAGCATCTGACTTTTTTTTTTTTTTTAAGATTTTATTTATTTATTTATTTATTTGACAGAGAGAGAGAGAGAAGGAACACAAGCAAGGGGAGTGGGAGGGGGAGAAGCAGGCTTCCCGCCAAGAAGGGAGCCCGATGTGGGGCTCAATCCCAGGACCCCGGGACCATGACCTGAGCTGAAGGCAGATGCTTAAAGGCTGAGCCTCCCAGGCACCCGTGAGCATCTGACTCTTGATTTCAGCTCAGGTCACGGTCTCGGGGTCATGGGATAGAGCCTTACATTGTCAGGCTCCCTGCTAGCAGGGAACGTGCTTCTCCCTCTCCCTCTGCAGCTCCCCATGCTTGTGTGCTCTCTCTTTCTCTCTCTCTGTCAAATAAAATCTTTAAAAAAAAAATCTTAAAAAAAAAAAAAGACTTCTAAGTCCAGTGTACTTTCTTTTTTTACACATCGTTGCTCCCTTCTCTCTTTTTCATTTAGGAATACTTTCTGTTTACCAGAAGGCCAAGATGATCACTGAAAGCTAAGGAAAGATGGAGACATTTAGATTACCATCTACTTTGGCTTACCTAGCAGAAGCACTGTATAATGATAAAGATTGAGTATTTGATGTTTCCTTTGTGCTCTTAGAAACCTGACCATGGATGATGGAACAGGAAACTCAATTTTTAGGATGTATTAGTGTTGAGAACTGTGAGGCTCAAAGTTCCTTAGAAAGGCTTGTAGGCTTAAGGTATGAATATGAGTAGAAGAGAAAAAAGAAGAAAATCATGAGAAAGGTGGAATAGGGTTGCATTTTTTGGGTTTGGTAGAATGCACTGAAATGGTTTTTTTTAGACTCAAATTTAATTACAAATAAATTTTAAGGTGGTATTATTTTAATATTTCATTTTTAGGAGCATGCTGTGTTTGAATTTGGTCAGAGACCAACCCTGGCCTTTCCTTATAACTGTCATCAGGATTTTAGTATACTCTCTCATAATAATTATGTACATATCAGGAAAATATTAATGGTTCTTCTCGGTTTATGGATATATTTGATTAAACTGATCTCTACAGTTTAGCAGAGACAACTTAAGAAGATATTTTACTTTTTATTATTTTTTTTAAAGATTTTAAAAAACTTATTTATTTGAGAGAGAGCGTACAAGCAGGGGAAGCAACCGAGGAAGAAGGAGAAGCAGGGTCCCCACTGAGGAGGGAGCCCAGTGTGGGGCTTGATCCCAGGACCCTCAGATTGTGACCAGAGCCAAAGGCAGACGCTTAACTGACTGAGCCACGCAGGCACCCCTTAAGATATTTTAAAAGATGTAGTTTAGGGGCGCCTGGGTGGCTCAGTCAGTTAAGCAACCAACTCTTGATTTTGGCTCAGGTCATGATCTCAGGGTCATGAGATCAAGCCCCACGTTGGGGTCCACACTGAATCTGTTTGGGATTCTCTCTCTCCTTCAGGCTCTGCCCCTTCTCCTGCTCATGCATGAGTGCTGTCTCTCTTTAAAATAAATAAATCTTTAAAAAAATAAAAGATGAGGTTTAAGTAGTTCATTTACCTGTCTTACCCCAGTGTTAACATATATGTTTTTCTTTTGTTAGTTCCTCTATTCTCTGTACCAAAATAAGGATGTGATGTGATGTCTAATAGTATTAGCTACTCCTAATGCTGTAAGTTAGTTCTGGATAGTTTTTCATATATCTAATAGTCTTTTGCAACCAGATTGCCCATCTGAACCACAGAACAAAGTAAATTATTTTAGTGATTATTTTCTCAGTCCTGTTGGTACAAAACTATTGTGATTCTAGATGTATAGGAGAAAAGCTAACTCATTGCCCAATGGGTATGTTAACTCTTGCGTAACACCTGTTGAGAAAACCTGCAAGAGGTCAGTAACTATGCTGTGTTGTTAACGCCCTGCCATTGCTGCATAGGGATAAAATAGATCACAACTGGTGAAAGAGTGCAAGTAAAGAAAGATTGTGCACATTTTTACCTATTTCATCCTGTTAGGAGAAATACTGTGAGCAGTCATAAGTGTAATTGAGTATTTCCTCAAGAAATATGAAACATGTATAATTGTGATTGAATCCAGATAAATGATGTTTATAAATGGAAAATACCTTACATTAGGAAATAATATTTTTTAATTAGTAGAGTTTTTTCCAGTGTCTTTTTCAAACTTAAATTCAATTAATTAATATATAATGTATTATTAGTTTCAGAGGTAGAGGTTAGTGATTCATCAGTCTTATATGATACCCAGTGCTAATGACATCACATGCCCTCCTTAATGTCCATCACCCAGTTACCCCATCCACCCACTGCCCTCAGCTCCAGCAGCTCTGCTTCCTGTGATTAAGAGTCTCTTACTGTTTGTTTCCCTCTCTGATTTCATCTTGTTTTATTTTTTTCTTCTCTTCCTGTATGATCCTATTCTGTTTTTTAAATTCCACATATGAGTGAGATCATATGATAATTGTCTTTCTCCGATTGACTTATTTCGCTTAGCATAATACCTTCTAGTTCCATCCACGGTGTTGCAAATGGCAAGATTTCTTTTTTTTTTTTTTTTTGATGATTGCGTAGTATTCCATCATATACATACCACATCTTCTTTATCCATTCATGTGTTTGATGGACAACTGGGTTCTTTCCATAGCTTGGCTATTATAGACATTGCTGCTATAAACATTGGTGTGCAGGTGCCCCTTTGGATCTCTACATTTGTATTTTGGGATAAATACCCAGTGGTGCAGTTGCTGGATCATATGGTAGCTCTCTTTTCAACTTTTTGAGGAACCTCCATACTGTTTTCCAGAGTGGCTGTACTGGCGTGCATTACCACCAACAGTGTAAGAGGGTTCCCTTTTCTCTGCATCCTCACCAACATTTGTTGTTTTCTGACTTACAGATTTTAGCCATTCTGACTGGTATGAGGTGGTACTCACTGTGGTTTTGATTTGTATTTCCCTGATGCCAAATGATATTGAGCACTTTTTCATGTATCTTTTGGCCATTTGTATGTCTTTTGTGGAGAAATGTCTGTTCATGTCTAATGTCCATTTCTTGACTGGATTGTTTGTTCTTTGAGTGTTGAGTTTGATAAGTTCTTTATAGATTGTGGGTACTAGCCCTTTATCTGATAAGACATTTGCATATATCTTCTCCCATTCTGTTGGTTGTCTTCTGGTTTTGTCAACTGTTTCCTTTGCTGTATAGAAGCTTTTTATCTTGATGAAGTCCCAATTGTTCATTTTTGCCTTTGTTTCTCTTGCCTTTGGAGACGTGTCTAGCAAGAAGTTGCCATGGCCTGTGTTCTCCTCTAGGATTTTGATGGATTCCTGTCTCACATTTAGGTCTTTCATCCATTTTGATTCTATTTTTTGTATGGTATAAGGAAGTGGTCCAGTTTCATTCTTCTGCTTGTGGCTGTCTGAATTTTCCCAACACCCTTTTTTGAAGAGACTTTCTTCCATTGGATGTTCTTTCCTGCTTTGTCAAAGATTAATTGACTATAGAGTCAAGGGTCCATATCTGGGTTCTCAATTCTGTTCCATTGATCTATGTGTCTGTTTTTGTGCCAGTACCATACTGTCTTGATGATTACAGCTTTGTAATAGATCTTGAAGTCCAGAACTGTGATGCCACCAGCTTTGGTTTTCTTTTTCAACATTCCTCAGGCTACTCGGGGTCTTTTCTGGTTGCATACAAATTTTAAGATTCTTTCTTCCATTTCTATGAAAAAAGTTGATGGTATTTTGATACGGATTGCACTGAATGTGTAGATTGTTCTAGGTAGCATAGACATTTTCACAATATTTGTTCTTCCCATCGATGAGCATGGAATGTTTTTCCATTTCTTTGTGTCTTCCTCAATTTCTTTCATGATTGTTCTATACTTTTCTAAGTACAGATCCTTTGTCTCTTTGATTAAGTTAATTCCTAGGTATCTTATAGTTTTGGGTGCAGTTGTAAATGGCGTCAACTCCTTAATTTCTCTTCTGTCTTATTGTTAGTATATAGGAATGAAACTGATTTCTGTGCATTGATTTTTATATCCTGTCACTTTACTGAATTCCTGTATGAGTTCTAGCAATTTTCGGGTGGTCTTTGGGTTTTCTACATAGAGTATCATGTCATCTGCAACGAGTGAGAGTTTGACTTCTTCTTTGTTGATTCAGATGCCTTTTATTTCTTTTTGTTGTCTGATTGCTGAGGCTAGGACTTCTAGTGCTATGTTGAACAGCATTGGTGATAGTGGACCTCCCTGCTGTGTTCCTGACCTTAGGAGAAAAGATCTGTTTTTACCCATTGAGAATGATATTCACTGTGGGCTTTTCATATATGGCTTTTATGATATTGAGCTATGTTCCCTCTATCCCTACACTGTCAAATTTTTAATCAAGAAAGGATGCTGTACTTTGCCAAATACTTTTTCTGCATCTATTGAGAGGATCATAAGGTTCTTGTCCTTTCTTTTATTAATGTATATCACATTGATTGATTTGTGGATATTGATCCACCCCTGCAGCCCAGGAATAAATCTCACTTGGTCGTGGTGAATAATCCTTTTAATGTACTTCTGGATCCTATTGACTAGTATCTTGGTGAGAATTTTTATATCCATGTTCATCAGGGATATTGGTCTGCAGTTCTCCTTTTTGATGGGGTCTTTGTCTGGTTTTGGGATCAAGGTAATGCTGGCCTCATAGAAACAGGCCCTGGAGTCTTGTTTGTTGGGAGATTTTTGATTACTGCTTCAATTTCCTTGCTGGTTATGGGTCTGTTCAGGTTTTCTATTTCTTCCTGTTTCAGTTTTGTTAGTTTTATATGTCTCTAGGAATGCATCCATTTTTTTTTTTCCAGATTGCCTAATTTGTTGGCATATAGTTGCTCATGATATGTTCTGGTAATTGTATTTCTTCGGTGTTGGTTGTGATCTCTCCACTTTCATTCATGATTTTATTTATTTGGGTCCTTTCTCTTTTCGTTTTGGCAAGTCTGGCTAGGAGTTTATCAATCTTACTCTTTCAAAAAACCAGCTCCTTGTTTTGTTGTTCTGTTCTACTGTTCTTTGGTTTCTATTTCATTGATTTCTGCTCTGCTGTTTATTATTTCTCTTCTCCTGTTGGGTTTAGGGTTTATTTGCTGTTCCTTCTCCAACTCCTTTAGGTGTAAGCTTAGGTTATGTATTTGAGACCTTTCTTGTTTCTTGAGAAAGGCTTGTATTGCTATATACTTCCCTTTTAGGACTGCCTTTGCTGCATCCCAAAGCTTTTGAACAGTTGTATTTTCATTTTCATTTGTTTCTATGAATTTTTAAATTTCTTCTTAAATTTCCTGGTTGACCCTTTCATTTTTTAGTAGAATGTTCTTTAACCTCCATGTGTTTGAGTTCTTTCCAAATTTCTTCTTGTGGTTGAGTTTCAGTTTCAAAGCATTGTGGTCCAAAAATATGCAGGAAATGATCCCAGTCTTTTGGTACTGGTTGAGACCTACCTGATTTGTGACCCAGGATGTGAGCTATTCTGGAGAATGTTTCATGTGCACTCAAGAAGAATGTGTATTCTGTTGCTTTCGGATGGAAAGCTCTGAATGTATCTGTGAAGTCCATCTGGTCCAGTGTGTCATTGAAAACCCTTGTTTCCTTGTTCATTCTGCTTAGATGACTTGTCCATTGCTGTGAGTGGGGTGTTAAAGTCCCCTGCTATTATTGTATTATTGTCATTGTGTTTCTTTAATTTCATTATTAATTGGTTTATATAATTGGTTGTTCCCATGTTAGGGGCATAAATATTTACAATTGTTAGATCTTGTTGGATAGGCTCTTCAGTTATGATGTAGTGTCCTTCCTCATCTCTTATTACAGTCTTTGGTTTAAAATCTAATTTGTCTGATGTAAGGATTACCACCCCAGCTTTCTTTTGATGTCCATTAGCATGATAAATGGTTTTCCGCCCCCTCACTTTAAATCTGAAGGAGTCTGTGGGTCTAAAATGAGTCTGTTGCAGACAGCATATCGATGGGTCTTGCTTCTTTATCCAATCTGATACTCCGTGTCTTTGATTGGGGTATTTAGCCCATTTACATTCTGAGTAACTATTGAAAGATATGAATTTAGTGCCATTGTATTACATGTAAAGTCACTGTTTCTGTATATTGTCTCTTTCTGGTCTCTGTTACTTTTGAGCCCAAAAGCCCAAAGATCTCTTCACTTAAAGGATCCCTTTTAATATTTCTTGCAGGGATGGTTTGGTGATCACAAATTCTTTTAGTTTCTGTTTGTCCTGGAAGCTTTTTATCTCTCCTTCTCTTTTGAATGACACCCTGGCTGGATGAGTATTCTTGGCTGCATGTTTTCCTCATTTAGCACCTTGAATATATCATGCCAGTCCCTTCTGGCCTGCCAGGTCTCTGTGGATAGGTCTGCTTCCAGTCTAACATTTCTGCCCTTGTAGGTTATGGACCTCTTGTCCCCAGCCTCTTTCAGGATTTTCTCTTTGTCTCTGAGATTTGCAAGTTTCACTACTATGTGTCGGGGTGTTGACCTATTTTTATTGATTTTGTGGGGGATTCTCTGTGCCTACTGGATTTTGATGCCTGTTTCCTTCCCCAAATTAGGGAATTTCTCCACTGTAATTTGCTCCAGTAAACCTCTTGCCCGCCCCCCTTTCCTCTTCTGGGATCCCATTTATTCTAATATTGTTTTGCTTTATGGTCTCACTTATCTCTCAAATTCTTCCCTCATGATGTTTATCTTTCTTTTTCTCAGCTTCTTTATTCTCCATCATTTTGTCTTCTATATCACTAAATCTCTCTTCTGCCTCATTTATCCTAGCAGTTAGAGCCTCCATATTTTATTGCATCTCTTAAATAGCCTTTTTGATTTTGACTTGATTAGATTTTAGTTGTTTTTATTTCTCCAGAAAGGGATTCTCTAGTGTCTTCTATGCTTTTTTCAAGCCTGGCCACTATCTTTTTAATCATTATTGTGAACTCTAATTCCAACATTTTATGTCCATACTGATTAGGTCCCTGGCAGTCAGTACTTTCTCTTCTCCTTTTTGAAGTGAGTTTTTCCATCTTGTCATTCTGTCCAGAGAAGAATAGATGAACGAGAGAACAAAATACTAAAATGGGAACAACAACCCCAGAGAAATATACATTAAACAAATCAGAAGAGACCTGAAACTGAAAAAAAAGTCATATGAAAAAAGAGAATATAATCAGACAATATTGATACATTATTATTAACTAAAGTTCTTTGTTAATATTAAGGTTCATTCTCTGTTGATAGTCTATTATTTTAAATTGTGAAAAATACATAATACTGAATTTATCATTGTAAACATTTTTAACTGTATAGTACAGTAATGCTAAGTATGTTCAATTTGTTGCACAACAAATCTCTATAACTTTTAATTGGAAATAATTTTTTTAAGCATTTATTATTTGAGAGAGAGACAGAGCAAAAATAAACAAGTGGGACAACAAACTGAAAAGCTTCTGGGGGCACCTGGGTGGCTTAGTCATTAAGCATCTGCCTTCGGCTCATGTCATGATCCCAGGGTCCTCACTCTCTTTTTTCTCTCTCTGACAAGTAAATAAAGTCTTTAAAAAAATAATATTCACACAACAATCAACATGATATGTCACATCAATAAGAGAAAGGATAAAAACCATATGATCATTTCACTAGATGCAAAAAAACATTTGACAAAGTAAACATCCATTCATGATAATATCCTCTGCAGAGTAGGTCTAGAAGGAGTATTTCTCTATATGAAAATCCCACAGCCAACATCATACTCGGAGATGAAAAACAGAGCTTTTCCCCTAACGTCAGAAAGAAGACAAGGATGTCCACTTCTGCCACTTTTATTCAACGTATTATTGGAAATATTAGCCACAGCGATTAGACAACATAAAGAAATGAAAGGCATCCAAATTGGTAAGAAAGAAGTAAAACTCTCACTAATTGCAGATGACATGATACTATATGTAGAAAATAAAGACACCACGAAAAAAACACAAACAAAACAAAACTAGAGCTGATAACAGAATTCAGTAAATTCTCAGGATACAAAATCGGTGTACAGAAATCTGTTGCGAACCTATAATGGCAGAGCAGTAAGTGACAATAAGGAAACAATCCTATTTACATTTGCACCCAAAACAATAAAATATCTAGGAATAAACTTAACCCAAGAAGTGGAAAACCTGTACTCTGAAAACTATAAAACACTGATGAAAGAAATTGAAGATGATTTAAAGAAATGGGAAGACATTCCATGCTCATGGGTTGGAAGAACAAACATTTATTGAAATGTCTATACTACTACCTGAAGCAAACTACAGATTTAATGTAGTCCTTATCAAGATACCAATAGCATTTTTCACAGAACTAGAACAAACAAACCTAACATTTGTACGGAACCACAAAGACCTCAGATAGCCAAAGTAATCTTGAAAAAGAAAAACAAAATTGGAGGTATCACAATTCCAGATTTCAAGGTAGGTTATAAAGCGATAGTGACAGTATGCTACTGTCATAAAAAATAGACACATAGATCAATGGAATAGAACAGAAAACCCAGAAATAAAATATTATGTGGTCAATTAATAATTATGTGGTCAATTAATCTTCAACTAAGGAGGAATGAATATACAATGGGAAAAAGATAGTTTCTTCAACAAGTGGTGTTGGGATCATTGTACAGCCACATGCAAAAGAATGAAACTGGACCACTTTCTTTTACCATACACAAAAATAATGTCAAAAATAGATTAAAGACCTAAATGTGAGACTTGAAACCATAAAAATCCTTAAAGAGAGTACAGGCAGTAATCTCTCTGATATTGGCCACAGCAACATTTTTCTAGCTATGTCTCCTGTAGCGTGGGAAATAAAAGCAAAAATAAAGTACTGGGACTACATAAAAAAAAAAAATTTAATGCACAGCGAAGTGAACATAAAACTACAAGGCAACCTAGTGAATGAGAGAAGGTATTTGTAAATGACATATCTGATAAAGGGTTAGCATCCAAACTATATAAAGAACTGATAACAACTCAACACCCAAAAACCGAATAGCACAATTTAAAAATGCGCAGAAGACATGAACAGACATTTCTCCAAAGAAGATATACAGATGGCCAACAGGTACATGAAGAAAATGGTCAACATCACTCATCATCAGGGAAATCAAATCAAAACTACGATGAGATATCACATTGCACCTGTCAGAATGGCTAAAATAAAAAACAGAAGAAACAACTATTGGTGAGGATGTAGAGAAAAAGGAACCCTTGCACTGTTGGTGGGAATGCAAACTGGTACAGAGACTGTGGAAAACGGTATGGAGGTTCCTCACAATGGTAAAAATAGAACTACCCTACAATCCAGTAATCACACTACTGGGTATTTACCTCCAAAATACAAAAACACTAATTCAAAGTGATACATGAACCCCTATACTTGTAGCAGCATTACTTACAAATAGCCAAGATATGGAAGCAGCCCAAGTGTCCATTGATTGATGAATGGATAAAGAAAATGTGGTGTATGTATACAATAGAATATTATTAAGCTGTAAAAAGAATGAAATCTTGTCATTACAAGTGACATGGATGGAGCTAGTTAACTCAGAGAAAGAGAAATACCATATGATTTTACTCATATATGGAATTTAAGAAACAAAACAAAGGAGCAACGGAAAAAGAGAAACTAAAAATCAGACTCTTAACTATAGGGAACAAACTGATGTTTACCAGAGGGGCAGTGGGTGGGGTTGTAGGGGAAATAGAGAATGGGAATGAAAAAGTACACTTACCATGATAAAAATAAATAAAATGATTAAAAATAGGTTTAGACTTAGTGTGGACTTAGATCACCCATTGTGTTTTCAGATCAACCTTAGGCTCTCTTCCTAGTTTTTCTTCAATACTCCTGACATGCCTTCTTAGTCTACTTCTTTCACCACAAAGCCTTGAGGCAGAAAAAGGATGGGGGAGGCACATGAGATCACAAATCAAGATTTCGTTCTTTTTCTCTTTTTACTTACTATTATTTTAAAGTTTAGACTGTCTTCAAGTTATGCAGAGGACGTGGTTTTCATACAGCTATTTTTTTCCTTGTTACTCTGTATTGTTTGTGGAGAAAATATTGTGAGACTGGGACATAAGCATCTGCCATTGTCTTCAGCTGCCCCTGTTTGTTGTCTTTAAATCATATATACATCATAGCAGAAGTTAATCTAACACATTATACTTTGGTTTGATGGTAAAGATTAAGGTTTATGCTCTGTGGGAGTTTAGGCTTACCGTGACCCAATTGAATAATCAAATATTCACAGCATTTTATTGGATTAATGCTATAATAAGAATTGTTTAAACAGAAACATCTTAAATGAAGTTTTATATGTTAAGATTTTAACTGCTGGTATTGCTATAAAATATAGCAAAGTAATTGTAAAATGTATGAGGCTTAGATTGGGCTTGAAATTGGAATGTGTCTTCATTTTGTACAAATTAACATAAACCTAAGAGTTTGGGGGAGGTGGAGAGTAAAAAATGGTTTTTCATTGGATGCCTGGGTGGCTCAGTTGGTTAAGCACCTGCCTTCAGCTCAGGTCATGATCCCAGGGTGCTTGGATTGAGTCCTGCATTCTGCTTCTTGCTCAGTGGGGAGCCTGCTTCTCCCTTGCCCTCTGCCCGCTGCTCCTCCTGTTTGTGCTCTTTCTCTGTGTCAAATAAATAAATAAAATCTTTTTTTTTTTAAGGTTTTTCACAGTGCTTTTTCTAGACTATTCTGTATCTTCTTCACTTTTACACACGCTCACCATTGTTTTATATAAGTTAATACTTGATTGACACTAATTTCTTTTGCAGTAGTGCTTAATCTTTCCTTGTTGATTAAGCTGATTTTTTTCATCCTGTATTTTTTTAATGGCTCTGAAGTACATTAAAAGTATTTACTAACCATTAAAACTCTACAGCTATGTAATTTCCAGGACTTGAATTGAAAATCAAGTTGAGATTTTGTTTTATGAAAATTTTAAATATTGAAAGCTTAATCAGGATATCAACACATTAGCACATCCTGGAGTTTTAGAAAATTTATATTGGTCATCGTTTCTCTAGTTTCTGGGTCATTTGTTTTTAGTTTTAAGTAGACTTTTTCTTTGGTTCCATTATTTTCCTTTTCCCTTTGCACACTGTTTTTCTGTGCAGTTATTCAGAAAGGGAAATTGTCACTTTTCACTTCTCTTTCTTCCTTCACCAGACATAAGTTTCAGGTGTATGTGCGTATGCACACAAATAGTGACCATGGAGGTACTCGGTGGATGAAAGAATACTTCCCAGAGTATCAGAAGGTTGCTACTGTAGGATAGTAACCTGCTTTTCCATTGCATCTTCACTTAGCAAGAATACGTACCAAAAATTCTTTGTCAAACCCAACATTTCTGTGAGATGATTCTTGTTCCTACAGTTATCATTTTTTTTACTGTTAGAGACTTGTACAATTTAAATTAACTTTATATTCTCACCTAGATCATTTAAAATAGCTTTCTTTGCTCGTAGAAACTACTCACTTCTCAGAACAGTTAGCTGAGGTGTGAGCTTTTCTCATTGATTCTGTCAGTAATGTCACTTTGAGGTATGAAAATGCATCTTTTCTGGACATGAACGTTAATCTCTACTATATTTTGGCAGTCATCCTGGTGTCTTCAATGCAGAACTTTCAATCTGATTCATTTCATCTAAAAGAAACGTACAGAGATGTTTTAAAAATTATCCAGTGTAATTAAAGTCCAATATAGTGCTGCATTTTTAACTGCCACAATTGTGCAGTAAAGATTATATTTCTAGTAGTTGATCCCATTTCTCAGATAATATGACAAACGCTTCTAAGATAGTGCATTCAGCCAAACTCTTTTATGAAGAATGCTTAATCTTTTCCTACGCTAAGTAAATATTCTTAGTTGGAGCTTTCTTGAGCTCTTTCCACTTACCAACCTAATGTAATTTTTCCTTTCTTTGAATCCCTGTTAATATGTTCTTGTAGCCCTTACATTTTTTTGTCCTTTGATAATGGATATTTAAATAGTTGTTTTATGTCCACTACCAGATGATAAGGTGTTTGTGGGCAGACTGTGTCTTGCTTGTTTTTGTGCCTTTTGCACTGCCCTCACAGTAACTTGCTCAATAAATACAGAGCTAATGACTTGAATGAAATAATGGCAATTGCACATTTTGGATTATGTGAAATTTGCCTCAGCTACTGAGGCTAATAATGTAGGATGTTGTCTTATTAATAACCACCTAGGTTGGCCTTCTTCCTCCAAAAAGCACAAAATACTTTCACCTTTTGTTTTTCTGAAATAAACTCTTAAAGCCAGAAAAAACTTAGAAATAAATACCACCTGTACCCTGCATCTCCCAGAGTTCAGTCTCAGGATAAAACTTTTACTGGTCCCATAGCAGGCTAGAGCTAGAAAGAGAACCTAAGTTGTCTGTGTCTACTCGTGTAATAAAACAGTAATACTTGTTACTACTGTTTGTAATGGCTTTAAATTCATTAATTGGCACTGAGGATCCTAAGAAGCCTAAAACATACTTCCTACCTTTAGATTTGCAGTCTCCTGGGCAATTGACAGGTATACATTAAAATTATTTCTTAAGTCAGGTACGATAGTAGTGGTACAGAATGTTAATTCTACAGGAATTTAAAGGAAGAGATCAAGATTGATAATGATTTTACATAACTTTACAGATGAGGTATACCTTAAGAAGGGCTGGGCTGAAGAATAGTGTACAAATACCTTTTCATGTTAAGACATAGAGAAACAGAGGGCGTTCCAAGATGGCGGAGGAGCAGGAGACCTAAAGTTCGTCTGGTCCCAGGAATTCTGCTAGAGAGCTACCAAACCATTCTGAATACCTATGAATGCAACTGGAGAATGAGGAAAAGAGTAGCAGAAACTCTATGAACAGAAAAAGTGACCACTTTCTGCAAGGAGGAGAAAAGATGGCAGAGGAGTAGGGGACCCCTTTTTCAGCTGGTCCCTGAGTCGAGCTGGATATGTACCAGACCATCCTGAAAACCCATGGAATCAGCCTGAGATGCAGGAAGATACATCTGGATCTCTACAAACAAACATCTCCAGTGCTCAATATTGAGATACGAAGTGGAGAGCCATGAATCCGCGCACAGATATCAGAAGATAAACGGAAGGAGGAGGGAGCTGATGCGCTCAGGCACTGGGAAGCAGTAGCCACCTGCACTGGGGAGTGGGCCGGACTTGCGGACTGGCACCCGCGAGAGACCAGACTGAGACTGTAGGCTCGGGAACGCTTGCGCGACCAGACTGAAAACCGGAGTTCCGGAGTGCTCACTGGAACCGGACTGATACCGGGAGCTTGGGAGTGCGTGCGTGCGTGACCAGACTGAAAACCGGCGCTCCAGAGCATGAGCGAACCACACTGAAACAGGGAGCTCGGGAGCGTGCATGGGAACCAGGGGCAGCTGGTGGTGTTGGACCCACAAAGGACAGAGACGTGGCGACCCTGGAAGTGAGGGCTGGGACACCGGCTGTGGGGTGCACATCCCGGGACGCTGCAGGGTTTTTGGCAGCACCGACAGAAATAGAGTTAAAGTGTCCAGGAGAGCTCAGTGGAGAGCGGACTGTGATCTTTCTGTTCTGAGACAGAGGCTAGGATTCGGCCACTGCTGCTCTGACTCTCAGAAGAGGCACAGAAAACCGCCAGGAAAGCCGCCAGAGAACAAAAGCCCGGAAATACCGGCTCACATTGTGCCCATGCCATCCCTCCTCGCAGGGGACGGGGCAACTCTACCTAAGCAGGGTTGCCTGAATATCAGCGTGGCAGTCCCCTCCCCCCAGAAGGCAGGCTGAAAAATCAAGACCCACATCCCTAAGGTCCCTATAAAATAAGTGCACGCTGCCTGGGTCCTGGTCAATAATTTGGGCTCTGGGCATCCCCACAACCTCTCCTCATCAGAATGAGGAGGAGGAGAAACCCCCCCAGCAAAGAAAAGATAATGAGTCTGTGGCCTCTGTCACAGAACTGATAGATATGGATATAACCAAATTGTCAGAAATGGAGTTCAGAGTAACAATGGTCAAGATGATGTGTAGGCTTTAAAAAACTATTAACGAAAATATTAATGAGAATGTAGAATCTCTAAGGGCAGAAATGAGAGCGAGTCTGGCAGAAATTGAAAATGCTATGAATCAAATGCAGTCTAAACTAGATGCTCTGACGGCCAGGGTAAATGAGGCAGAAGAACGAATTAGTGAATTGGAGGATGGGATGGTAGAAGAGAAAGTAAAAACAGAAACTTGGCTCAAAAAAATCCAATCTCAAGAATGTAGATTATGGGAGATTACTGACTCAATGAAACGTTCCAATGTCAGAATTACCGGTATCCCCGAGGGGGTGGAGAAAGAGAGAGGTCTAGAAGAGATATTTGAACAAATTGTAGCTGAGAACTTCCCTAATCTGGCAAAGGAAATAAGCATTCATGTCCAAGAAGCAGAGAGGGCCCTTCCCAAGGTCAATGAGAACAGACCTACACCACGTCACGTCATACTGCAATTCGCAAATATTAGATCTAAGGATACAGTATCAAAAGCGGCCAGGGGGAAGAAAATCCTTATGTACAGAGGGAAAAATATCAGAATAACGTCAGACCTGTCTACAGAGACCTGGCAGGCTAGGAAGGGTTGGCAGGTTATTTTCAAACCTCTATCTGAGAAGAACGTGCAGCCAAGGATCCTTTATCCAGCAAGGCTGTCATTCAGAATTGATGGAGAGATAAGGACCTTCCAGGATCGGCAGAAACTGAAGGAATTCGTAACCACGAAACCAGCCCTACAGGAGATATTAAGGGGGGTTCTATAAAAGTAAAAAGGCCCCAAGAGTGATACAGAACAGAAATTTACAATCTATACAAACAGAGACTTCACAGGCAACATGACATCATTAAAATCATATCTCTCAATAATCACTCTCAATGTGAATGGCCTAAATGCTCCCATAAAACACCACAGGGTTGCAGATTGGATAAAAAGACATGACCCATCCATTTGCTGTCTACAAGAGACTCATTTTGAACCTAAAGATACATTCAGACTGAAAGTGAAGGGATGGAAAACCATCTTTCACGCCAGTGGACCTCAAAAAAAAGCTGGGGTAGCAATTCTCATATCAAACAGATTGGATTTTAAACTAAAGACTATAGTTAGAGATACAGAAGGGCACTATATTATTCTTAAAGGATGTATCCAACAAGTGGATATGACAATTAAAAATATATATGCCCCCAACAGGGGAGCAGCAAGATACACAAGCCACCTCTTAACCAGAATAAAGAGACATATAGATAATAATATGTTAATAGTAGGGGACCTCAGCACTCCACTCTCAGCAATAGACAGATCACCTAAGCAGAAAATCAACAAAGAAACAAGAGCTTTGAATGACATACTGGACCAGGTGGACCTCATAGATATATATAGAACACTACACCCCAGAACAACAGAATACTCATTCTTTTCGAATGCACATGGAACTGTCTCCAGAATAGACCATATACTGGGTCACAAAACAGGTCTCAGCCAATACCAAAAGACTGAGATTATTCCCTGCATATTCTCAGACCACAATGCTTTGAAACTGGAACTCAATCACAAGGAAAAATTTGAAAGAAACTCAAATACTTGGAAACTAAGAATGATCCTTTCAAGAATGATTGGGTAAACCAGGAAATTAAAAATCAGTTTAAACAATTTCTGGAGACCAATGAGAATGAAAACACGTCGGTCTAAACCTATGGGGCATTGCAAAGGCGGTCCTAAGGGGAAAATACGTAGCCATCCAAGCCTCACTCAAAAGAATAGAAAAATCTAAAATGCAGTTTTTATATTCTCACCTCAAGAAGCTGGAGCTGGAACAGAAGAACAGGCCTAACCCACACACGAGAAGGCAGGTGATCAAGATTAGAGCAGAGATCAATGAATTAGAAACCAGGAGCACAGTAGAGCAAATCGACAGAACTAGAAGCTGGTTCTTTGAAAGAATAAATAAGTCGATAAGCCACTGACCAGACTTATTCAAAAGAATAGAGAAAGGACCCAAATTAATAAAATTATGAATGCAAGGGGAGAGATCACAACCAACACCAATGAAATAGGAAGGATCATTAGAAACTTTTATCAACAGCTTTATGCCAATAAATTAAACAACCTGGAAGAAATGGATGCCTTCCTGGAAACCTATAAACTACCAAGACTGAAACAGGAAGAAATTGATTATTTAAACAGACCGATTAATTATGAAGAGATTGAAGCAGTGATCAAAAACCTCCCCCAAAACAAGAGTCCAGGGCCTGACGGATTCCCTGGGGAATTCTACCAAACATTCAAAGAAGAAATAATACCTATTCTCCTGAAGCTGTTTCAAAAAATAGAAACAGAAGGAAAACTACCAAACTCGTTCTGTGAGGCCAGTATTACCTTGATCCCCAAACCAGGCAAATATCCCATCAAAAAGGAGAATTACGGACTGATTTCCCTGATGAATATGGACACCAAAATTCTCAACAAGATCCTAGCTAATAGGATCCACCAGTACATTAAAAGGATTATCCATCAAGACTAAGTGGGATTCATCCCTGGGATGCAACAGTGGTGCAACATTCGCAAATCGATCAGTGTGATGGATCATATCAACAAGAAAAGAGTCAAGAACCATATGATCCTCTCAATTGATGCAGAAAAAGCATTTGACAAAACACAGCATCCTTTCCTGATTAAAAACCCTTCAGAGTGTAGGGATAGAGGGTACATTCCTCAATTTCATAAAAACCATCTATGAAAAGCCTACAGCAAATATCATTTTCAATGGGGAAAAGCTGAGAGCCTTTCCCTTAAGATCAAGAACACGACAAGGATGCCCACTCTCGCCACTATTATTCAACATAGTACTAGAAGTCCTTGCAACAGCAGTCAGACAACAAAAAGGGATAAAAGGTATTCAAATTGGCAAAGAAGAAGTCAAACTGTCTCTCTTCACAGATGACATGATACTCTATATGGAAAACCCAAAAGAATCCACTCCCAAACTATTAGAAGTTATAGAGCAATTCAGTAATGTGGCGGGATACAAAATCAATGCTCAAAATTCAGTTGCATTTCTATACACGAACAATGAGACTGAAGAAAGAGAAGTTAGGGAATCCATCCCATTTACAATAGCACTGAAAATCATACGTTATCTCAGAATTAACTTAACCAGAGACGTAAAGGACCTATATTCTAGAAACTACAAATCACTCTTGAAAGACATTGAAGAAGACACAAAAGTATGGAAAAATATTCCATGCTCATGGATCGGAAGAATAAACATAGTTAAAATGTCTGTGCTACCCAGAGCAATCTACACTTTCAATGCCATCCCAATCAAAATATCAATGACATTTTTCAAAGAGCTGGAACAAACAGCCCTTAAATTTGTGTGGAACCAGAAAAGGGCCCAAATCGCCAAGGAATTCTTGAAAAGGAAAAACAAAGCTGGGGGCATCACATTGCCAGATTTCAAGCTGTGCTACAAAGCTGTGATCACAAGCAGAGCATGGTCTGGCACAAAAACAGACACATAGACCAATGGAACGGAATAGAGAACCCAGAAATGGACTTTTGGCTCTTTGGGCAACTAATCTTTGATAAAGCAGGAAAAAACATCCGGTGGAAAAAAGAAAGTCTCTTCAATAAGTGGTGCTGGGAAAATTGGACAGCTACATGCAAAAGAATGAAACTTGACCACTCTCTCACACCATACGCAAAGATAAACTCCAAATGGTTGAAAAACCTCGATGTGAGACAGGATCCATCAAAATCCTAGAGGAGAACATAGGCTGTAACCTCTTTGACATCGGCCACAGCAACTTTTTTCATGACACATCTCCAAAGTCAGGAGAAACAAAAGAAGAAATGAACTTGTGGGACTTCATCAAGATAAAAAGCTTCTGCACAGCCAAGGAAACAGTCAAAAAAACTAAGAGGCAGCCCACGGAATGGGAGAAGATATTTGCAAATGACACCAGAGATAAAAGATTAGTATCCAGGGGCGCCTGGGTGGCACAGCGGTTAAGCGTCTGCCTTCAGCTCAGGGCGTGATCCCGGTGTTATGGGATCGAGCCCCACATCAGGCTCTTCCGCTATGAGCCTGCTTCTTCCTCTCCCACTCCCCCTGCTTGTGTTCCCTCTCTCACTGGCTGTCTCTATCTCTGTCGAATAAATAAAATCTTTAAAAAAAAAAAAGATTAGTATCCAAGAGCTACAAAGAACTTCTCAAGCTCAATACATGTGAAACAAATAATCAAATCAAAAAATGGGCAGGAGATATGAACAGACACTTTTCCAATGAAGACATACAAATGGCTAACGGACACATGAAAAAATGTTCAAAATCATTAGCCATCAGGGAAATTCAAATCAAAACCACCTTGAGATACCACCTTATGCCAGTTAGAATGGCAAAAATTGACAAGGCAGGAAACAACAAATGTTGGAGAGCACGTGGAGAAAGGGGATCCCTCTTACACTGTTGTTGGGAATGTAAGTTGGTACAGCCACTTTGGAAAACAGTGTGGAGATCCCTTAAAAAGTTACAAATTGAGCTACCCTATGATCCAGCAATTGCACTACTGGGTATTTACCCCAGAGATACAGACGTAGTGAAGAAAAGAGCCATATGCACCCCAATGTTCATAGCAGCATTGTCCACAATAGCTAAATCGTGGAAGGAGCCGAGATGCCCTTCAGCAGATGACTGGATTAAGAAGATGTGGTCCATATATACAATGGAATATTAGCCATCAGAAAGAACGATTACACAACATTTGTAGCAACATGGACGGGACTGGAGAAGATTATGCTAAGTGAAAGAAGTCAAGCAGAGAAAGACAGTTATCATATGGTTTCACTCATTTATGGAACATAAGAAATAGGAAGATTGGTAGAAGGAAGGGAAGAATAGGGGCAGTGAACAGAAGGGGGAATGAACCATGAGAGACTGTGGACTCTGGGAAACAAACTGAGGGCTTCAGAGGGGAGGGGGTTGGGGGATTGGGATAGGCCGGTGATGGGTATTAAGGAGGGCACATATTGCATGGTGCACTGGGTGTTCTATGCAAATAATGGATCATGGAACATTGCATCAAAAACTGGGGATGTACTGTATGGTGACTAATATAACAAAATAAATATTATAAAAAAAAAGACATATAGAAACGATATATCCAAGCCAGAAACTTGACTCTTCTCATTTCTAGTTTAATATACTATTATATAGTCATCATATTTATAATTATTTATCATTAGTGAACTTATATTTCTGTTTAAATCAATAAATATTTATTTTTTAAAATGTTTTTATTTATTTATTTGACAGAGAGGCAGCGAGAGAGTGAACACAGTAGGGGGAGTGGGAGAGGCAGAAGCAGGCCTTGGGCTGAGCAGGGAGCCCAATGCGGGGCTCAGTACCAGGATCCTGGGATAATTACCGGAGCCAAAATCAAGAGTCAGATGCTTAATGGACTGAGCCAGCCAGGTGCCCCTACGATGACATTTTTGATAATAAAAATGTATTTCTATCTTACTTGTAAACAAAAATGCAAGTAGTCTTGCTTGTTCTATCCAAAAATCTGTATCCTGTCCAGCAAATCAGTATTTCCATAATTTTCCTTTTATTGCCTTCCCCTAACTTCATTACACAGGGGAAAAGGAAGGTGAGAGTGGTTCTCTAGGTTCAGTGACTCTGGCCATACAAAACTTTTGGGAAATTCTCACTGGGATCTGTTCCAGTGTGGAAATTTGAATGAAATGTCAAGGTAGAGGGTCAAGATGTCCCCACGGTACCAGGTCTGCTGGCTCTTGAACCTTGAGAGTCACCAGGTTGTAACTTATGTCTTGGAATTGGTCAGATTCAGAAAAGCTTTTCTAGGCAAACTAGTATCATAGTAGGTTAAACCAGATTGCCAGTTTATTAATTTACCATGAGAAATACAGCTGGCATGAGAAATAGGATCCTCTCATCTTCTGATCATCATGTTCTCTCTTCGAAGGCAATCTAAAGAGGAAGCTGAATTAGAATCATAACATACTTAGCATGGAAATAGAATAAAGGAGAGTGAAATATATAATTTAGATACTTAATGGTTGAGGCTCTGATGGCCTTCAGTTCCAGGGCTAATATATAACTGTCCCTGAGATGAGTAGTGTGAATCCTTGTGGGCACCCCCAATAGTGCTGATTTTACAACGTAGTTCTCAATCATATTTCTGTTTCACAGAATGCACTGAACCATCACATACATATATCACGTATTCCAGATGTTATATTAGATCGTGGAAACACAGAAAGGACACACGGTTCTTATTTCCTCAAGTTCTTGGTTCATGTAAACTAAACACTTTGGAACCTTGAAGTTTTATTTAACTGAGGTCTAAATTTTGTTGGTAGCCATATTTGGGTAGATCTCGAAAATTTATCTTGGCCTCAGAATTACAGATCTTCCTTCCTTCCTTCCTTCCTTCCTTCCTTCCTTCCTTCCTTCCTTTTCAAGATTTTATTTATTTACTTGAGAGTGAGAGAGCACAAGCAAGGGAAGGGGCAGAGGGAGAGGAGAAACAGACTCCCTGCTGAGCAGGGAGCACGACATGGGGCTCGATCCCAGTACTTGAGATCATGTCCTGAGCTGAAGGCAGCTGCTTAGCTGACTGAGCTACCCAGGCACCCTGCAGATGTTGCTTTTAATAGTAGTGCTGGGTAACAGTTGGTAATAGTATATACCAGAGGTTTATTTAGGCCAGTGTCAGGGTTGGAAGAACCAAGCAGTTCTTTAGATGTGCAGTTGTCAGAGATCAGAAACTGAAGGCAATTAATCATGTAGAAAAGCGCAAGCAGATATTTTAAGTCAGGATCAGGATAAGGTATGGAATTCTAGTAGTTGAGTAAGTTGAATCAGGATGTGCCGATAATCAGAGTATTAGGATATGAATTTGATTTCGGTAAAACTTATCTTACTAGGGAAACTTACCATGATATGGGTTGATTGCTAAGACATTATTGGGCCTGTGCCCACTGTTTGGGATGGTAATGATAGTCCCTAGCTGAGGAGATTGAAACAGTCTCCTGGACCTGCCTTTATTTTTTATATGTAAAGCATAAAGGGAATCTTCCCCAGAAGAGCATTAAATTTTATTTGCATTATTTCATTTTTTTATAATTAAAAAACATTTATTTTACATTTAGTTGGCATGTACATATTCTGCCTTTAAAAAAAAGTTTATGAGAGGGCGTCTGGGTGGCTCAGTTGGTGAAGCGTCAGCCTTCGGCTCAGGTCATGACCCCAGGAGCCCCACTACTCAGTGGGGAGCCTGCTTCTCCCTCTCCTCCCAGCTTGTGCTCTCTCTTTCTCTATTTCTGTTGCTTTCTCTGTCTCAAATAAATCTTAAAAAAAAATGTTTGTAAGAAATACTATATATTCGTTTACATGGATAAATACATAAGTATAGTTTAGTTTTAAAAATGAAGTAGTATAGGGACGCTTGAGTGGCTCAGTTGGTTGAGCATATGCCTCTTGGTTCCCACTCAGGTCGTGATCTCAGGGTCGTGAGATTGAGCCCCACATTGGGCTCTGTACTGTCTCCCTTTGCCCCTCCCCTGCTTGCATTTTTTCTCTCTCTTTCAAATACATAAATCTTTTAAAAAATGTTTAAAAATGAAGTAGTGTATTGTAAATCTCCTTGTCAAGAGACACAGAATAACTTTATTGTATGTCCTTCCAGAGTTACTTAATAGGAATATGCAAATATACATTCTTATTTGTCTTCATTTTACATAAAAGGGTAACATATGCTATTCCACAGCTTGGTTTTTTTAAAATAACACTATCTCATGAAACTCTTCAAATCCATACATAGTTTTTACATTCCCTGTTTATTGCTACACGGTATTGCCTTGTATGTTTTTATCGTGGTTTAGCCAGTCCTCTCCTGGTGAACACTGAGGTGGATTTAATCTGTTGCTGTTACCAACCATGATGTGCTGAATAACTCTGTGTGTGTGTGTGTGTGTGTGTGTGTGTGTAATTTCACAGGTGTACAAGTATATCATTAGGATATTTTATCAGAGGTGCAATTGCTTGGTCACTGGATGCAGTTTTATATGGGTGATTTTAGTGAATATTGCCAAATTGCCCTCCATAGATTGTACCATTTTCTTTTTCTTTTAGGAAGTACATTGTACCAGCTTAACACATCCCTTAGCAGTGCCATTTCTACAGTATTGCCAAGAAGTGTGCAATACTTTTGCAAGCTTGCAATCTTTTGCAAGCTTGATAAGTGAAAAGCAGTATCTTAGTATAGTTTTAATATACATTCTCTTGTTATTAATGAGATTAAGTATCTTTTCATAGTTCTCAGAGCCATTTTTACTTCTTTTTCCAACTTTTTAAATTTCCTTAGCCCAACTTTCTGTTGGTTTGTGAAATAATTTAATATTTTATGATTAGCATATTTAATATTTATATTCCTTTGTATTATGTTATACTATTGTTTATCTTTAGTCGGCATTTGATCTCTTTTTGGAGTGTGGCTATAACATTTATTTTGCTGAAAACAGTTATTAAAAAGTTTTTTCCCCTTTAGGTTATTTACTTGGGAATCAAGTATTCTAGGATTTATTGTAGGTTTTTGTACTAATTAGCTGTAAGTAATCCACATGACTTATCTCGATCTGTTTTCTTTATCTGTAAAATAAAGATGTTGAATTAAATGATTTCTTGATCCTGTGACCCTTTGAAAGTTATCAAAAGCAATATATTAAACTTAATAGTCTTAAAATAATACAGAAACGCAGCAATGTTACGTTGTTACAGGTTTTAAAAATCTTGTTCTGTTTCTTGTTGGATAGATAATGCTTTCCTTTGGTAACAAAATTATGTTTCACTTGCCTCCCTTGACATTTCTTGGTTGGAAATACCTCTTCATCTTTTTTTCAATTCATATGAAAGCTACTTTTTAGAGGCATGCCTTTTGGGGGGGGTACTGTTAAGGAAGAAAAGGTGCACTCCTTCTGGTTTAATTTAATCCTTCTCATAAACATGCTTCATTACTGCATAACTGCTGCCAGTTGGCCTATTCAATTTTCCAGACTCAATTGGAAAGCTGATCTCTGCCAGTTGGCCTATTCAATTTTCCAGACTCAATTGGAAAGCTGATCTCCGTAAATCTGTTTACATGGTCTCTCATCAAAAATTAATACAGTCAACTAGTTACACTCTTTCTTCACTACTAATTTAGGAGTTAAATTATAATAGAGTCTTTCCTCAGGGGTTTGTTTTTTTTTTTTTTTCTTTGTTTACTTGGCAACTTTGAAAATTGCACTGGAGAAGATCAGTAGATATATCTTTTTTTTTTTTTTTAAGATTTTTAAAATTTGTGAGTAATCTCTACACCGAATGTGGGGCTTGAGCTCATAACCCCGAGATCATGCTCCACCAACTGAGCCAGCCAGGTGCCCCTGGATATATCTTTTTTTTTTTTTTTTTTTTTTTTTTAGAGATTTTATTGATTTGACAGAGACAGCCAGCGAGAGAGGGAACACAAGCAGGGGGAGTGGGAGAGGAAGAAGCAGGCTCATAGCGGAGGAGCCTGATGTGGGGCTCAATCCCATAACGCCGAGATCACGCCCTGAGCTGAAGGCAGATGCTTAACGGCTGCGCCACCCAGGCGCCCCCCCCCATATATCTTTTGATGCATACTTTGGGGAATGAGATTAAAACCCGGGGTGAAATGAGATGTAGACATTAACATTTGAATTGGAATATCAAAATGTAAGTCAACTGTTAGTGAAACTCAGACTTTCAAAAATTTAAAATCTTCTAGCACCAGAGCATATGGACATGGATTCTGAACACTAATAAATCTTAATTCTATGATATGGTCTTACTCTCCCTCAACCTCAAATGAAATAGATTAAATTTTGCCATATAGTTTTCATCAAGATTAGAGAGCATTAAGAAATAAAAGGAACCCTAAAGCCCAATTAGGCAGTTCTCTCATTTTATCAAATTCTTCCTGAAGGAAGAATAAGCTTCCTTTGTGCACAGCTGTTCGGTACTAGAATTGAGACTAGGTCATTGGTCATTGGATTCCTATTCCATTTCACTTTCTACCATCTGCTGCTTAGTGTTATTGTTTTAATCTCTTTCTCCTTTCTGTCTTCCATATCTCCTTCACACTTACATATTAATATGTTTTGGACAATGATATCTGATGGTTTTGTCTCTCTTTGGACATTTAATTTTATTTTATTTTTGGTTTCTGTACTTATCATCTAAGCACTTATCACCCATACTTAGGTTATTAATTGCCTTCTGGCTGTACTCACTACTCGCATTAGTTCTCTCTGCCTTTGTTGTTTGCGGTTTATTCTATTTACTACTGGTAAATAGCTGTTCTTTAAGAAAATACTTTCATTGGGTTATTTTCCAATTTAAGGTATCTGCTAGTTTCCTGTTGTATATATGATCAGAATTCTCAGTCCAGAATTCAGATGACCTTCTCAAGTGATTCTGGCTTACCTATTTGATCATATGTGTATTTTTTTTTTTTTTTTTTTTACTGAAAAATGGGTTTTACATTGGTGAACTTATTTCTGAGATGTCTGTTATTTGGACATATGTCTATTTATGGAGAATATCTGGTTAATTATGAATTTATCTTCCCATTTTACACACTCTTTGCCTTTTCATACTTTTGAAATGGTTATGTTATTTGCCTTTCACATTGAAAATTTCTGAGTGCTCTTTTCTTTCTGTTGTCAGTGATGAATAATGTTTTCTCCAGTTATATGTTTTAGTTGTGCTCATTTTTATTATAAGGAGAAAGATCTATTTGATCTGAAGAGAAATCAGAGTATTCATTTTTATTATAGACAAAAGCAATGCTGTGTATCTGAATGCACTGTGGGCTTGGGAAATGTTATTTTAAAAGTGAATCAGTTGTTGACAGGCAGGAAGAAAATATAATGGACAGTCTCCTTGGTGCTATATTTTGCTAGAATATGTGCAGTAAAATGAGATGATTTCTGGGGTTGGGGAAGGGTATAAGAATTGTGTTGCTGGGGCGCCTGGGTGGCACAGCGGTTAAGCGTCTGCCTTCGGCTCAGGGCGTGATCCCGGCGTTATGGGATCGAGCCCCACATCAGGCTCCTCCGCTATGAGCCTGCTTCTTCCTCTCCCATTCCCCCTGCTTGTGTTCCCTCTCTCGCTGGCTGTCTCTATCTTTGTCAAATAAATAAATAAAATCTTAAAAAAAAAAAAAAAGAATTGTGTTGCTGCAGCTTAGGTCATAAGAAATAGAAGAGAAAAATAATTCTTTTCCCACTTTGTCCATAAGAGCAGGATTTAGCTCCAACTTTGAAATTGGGCCTAGGTTGAATGAAGAAGGCTAGGGGAAAGGTTTACTTAAGAGATGATAGGTATAGGTCCCAGAGAAGAGTTAGTAACTGGCTCTGTGATCTTAAGAGACAGCTAAGTAGTCTAACTTGATATGAACCCAAATGGTAAAAGACATACTTTTCTTAGTATATTGGGGCTTAGAAGTATACTTAAGTGTTAGGAGCCAGTACCTGTGTGATTTGTACCTTCACCGTTATGTGAAAGTACATTACATAGTTAAATATTTTAAACATCTGTGTAACAGGCCCCGTACTAGACGGTATGTTTATGATGAGGAAAAAAATAAATTTTTTTTAAAGGAGGGTAAAATCCAAATGGGGAAGGCAAACTTACATATGAACAAATGTATTAATTGCCATAGGAAGATATGTATAAAGTACAAGATAATTTAAATTAGAAAGCAGTGAACTGTGTGCTTTGGGACAATCAAAGGAGAGGAGAATGAATACTTTATGTGATTTGAATGAATTGCCACTATAAAAAGTCATATAACCAGGAAGAAATGCCCCTTTCTCTTTCAGTCTGCCTGGTCAAATAAAAGAATGAAGACTATACTCTGGCCTCAAGATACTGTCTAGAGGAAAAAAATCATTTTCTATCAATTCTCTGTATAGAGGTGCCAGAAATGGTCCTGTTGTTTGGGGTGTCCATGAAATTTCTATGACTTGATCAAAATTGTATATTTTTTATTTTGAATCTCAGAACTAAACAAAAGCCTTGCTGACTAACCTAGTCTTACCCTGATATTTAAAATTTTTTTTTAATTCTTTAATATCTATACCCTAATATTTTTATACTTCAGGATACCAGTTTAGAAACATATCATTTAAAAATGTTTCATGTATATCTTGCCTAATTAGAATGTAAAATTCTTTTTGGCTTTTTAGGTCTTACACAGGGCTGGTGAACTTAAAACATTTTTGTTGAATGAGAACTTCCCAATAATTCTCTATATGCTGAATTAGTTAGCTTTTGCTGTGGCAGTAAACAACCCCCAATTTTAGTGGCTTATAATCATAAACATTTATTTCTCACTAGCATTCTGTAGGTCGGTTATGCTCAGCTGGCTCAGCTGGTCTTCATAGTGCCTGGCTCAGGCTGAGATATGTTCATTATGGAACCCAGGTTGAAGGATCATGTCTACTTGGGGCATGATCTTCTCTTCATAGAGTGCAGGAGCATAAGAAGGCTAACAGCAATACTACTTAAAAGTGCTTTGTGGAACTGGCCCACATTCTGTTGGCCAGAGCAAGTTCAATGGCAGGATACATAGCCAAAATGAGGAGTGTAGAAAAGAGTATTTGCCTATGGGATGGGGGATGGAAGAGTGAATGTTTTTTGAACAATAATATGACCTAATACAGATATTTCTGAGGTAAACGATGAAAGGAACAGGTGAAGTTGTAAGTATGAAATTAAAGAGTTTGGTGGGTAGAAGTCCTTACAAGGACCTGGGAGCGAAAAGGATTTAATGAAAATTTAAATTACTTTAACAAAAACAGTATCAACATTACAAGGTAGGGGGGCAGCAAAGTGTTCTAGTTAAAAACCTGGGTTCTGGTGTTAGTCCATTTATTTTAGATTCTGGACCTACTTCCTAGATGCATACTCTAGAACAAGTCACTGTATCTCAGTTTCCGTATCTGTAAAATGGTTGTGCCACTTACAGATCTGTTGCTTTGCAATTCTAAATCTATCTTTCATTGTCCTTTTTGTAATACTGGAAATTTCTCTCTTGCCAGCTTTTGTTAGGGTTTGTCAGTAGAAGGGGTAGAGGGAGACTAGAGAAGGAAGAAGTTTTTCTTCCTGATTCTTGTGTGCGCTGTAGCACGCAGTGGCCAGCAGCATGTGGGACATCCTGGGTCTTGCAACCCATAGGTAGTTTTAGCAGCAGTACTCCCAAATGCAGTTTCCCAGTGAGTTCCCTCCTCTGACATCTTCCCATGGGTACTTTCCCGATTTCCATTGACATGTTGAGTTCTCCTACTAGATGACTTTATAGTGACTTCTGTTGGCCTGGCACTTTAGTAAATTTCTCAGACATCCATGGCCATGACCTCACCGCAGGTCTGTATCTCAGCCCTCTTGAGAGTGGCCCCTTTACAGATTTATTCCTCTCTTGTTGTTCTGCATCAGCCCTCAAAATAGTAGCTGCTCCCAATATCTGTTATCTTTTTAACCCTTAGTATTTTAACCCTGTTATAATTAATAATGCTTTACGTTAAACTTTTCCTGTTCAAATTATCATGTGTTTTTGTCTTATAATTGTAGTTTGACTGATATATCAGGTTTATAAGTAGTATTTTTCTCATGCAATTGTTCTGAGGAGTAAATGGGGTACTATATGGTATTGCAAAGTGTTTGCCATTGTAAGTCCGTAATGTGTTGGCGATGTTGATACTGTCATCTTCATCATTTCGTCATCACTGTTGCTACCACTAGTTAGGAATAACATTTCTACTTTTTATCCACAGAATGTTTCGTCTTCATTCCCTTTCTGCTTTGGCAGAACTGGCTGTGGGCTCTCGATGTTACCACGGAGGATCACAGCCCACCCAGATGAAGCGACGACTAATGATGGTGGCTTTCCTGGGAGCATCTGCAGTCACTGCAAGTACTGGTCTCCTGTGGAAGAGGTGAGTGTTAACCGAGGATCCTTGTCCTGCACGTGCTTTTGTTTTTCTAGTTGTCTCTGTTATCTCAAAGGATTACACTGATTTCTGGCTTAGCTTTGTACCAAAATTTCTTGCCCAAATCATTTGACATTGATAATATTTGTCTATGAGATAAGATGTTTCAAAGAATTCAGCTATTGTGTCAAAGCAACAAATAGGAAATAATCTGCTTCAAGGTTGGCCTGTCTCTGCTGAACTATTTAAATAATTAACCAGTTTAATAATTTCAATAATTTTTAAACAAATAACATATAATAAACGAATAAATTTAATGATTTATGAATTTAGCATGTACAATTCCCTGGTTTTTAGTATATTTACAAAGTTGTGCAGCCATTGCCACTATCTGATTCCAAAAATTTCCAGCACTCCATAAAGAAACTCTATGCCATTTGGCAGTTACTTCCCACTTCTCCATCCCTCCCAACCCTAGGCAACCACTGATCTACTTTCTGTCAATAGACAGTAAAATGGGAATAATGCTAACACCTATCACAAAGGGTTATGAAGATTAAATGAGTTATGATTTGAGTTTTTTTGTTTTTATTCACTTATTTATTTTTAAAGATTTTATTTATTTATTTGACAGAGAGGACAAGAGAACACAAGCAGGGGGAGCAGTAGAAGGAGAGGGAGAAATAGGCTCCCTGCCGCCGAGCAGGGAGCCCAATGCGGGGCTTGATTCCAGGACCCTGGGATCATGATCTCAGCCTAAGGCAGAGAGTTAACCATCTGAGCCACCTGGGCGCCACAGGGGATTTTTAAAATACCATTTTATTTTATTTAATTTTAAAGTTGGCTCTTGGGGCGCCTGGGTGGCACAGCGGTTGGGCGTCTGCCTTCGGCTCAGGGCGTGATCCTGGCGTTATGGGATCGAGCCCCACATCGGGCTCCTCCGCTATGAGCCTGCTTCTTCCTCTCCCACTCCCCCTGCTTGTGTTCCCTCTCTTGCTGGCTGTCTCTATCTCTGTCGAATAAATAAATAAAATCTTTAAAAAAATAAATAAATAAATAAAGTTGGCTCTTCACCCAATGTAGGGCTCCATCTTCAATCCTGAGGTCCAGTTGCACGCTCTACCACCTGAGCCAGCCAGGTGCCCTGAGTTATTATTTGTTAAGTGCTTTAAAAAGTGCCTGGCACATAACTTTGTAAATAAAAAACATTTATGGAGAAAGTACTTGGCACATAGTAAGCTTATCAATAAATGTTAACTATTATTATTGGGTATAATATCAAGGTGAGACATGAAGAAAGGAGTACTAGCAGAAAAGACTGGGTTTCCAGAATAAGTTGGAGTTGTGATATAAAAGATCCTATAAACCATGCCAGGAGGTTGCGATTTTAATCTCTAGGCAATGATGAGTTAAGAGGTTTTGAAGCAAGAGACTGATCACAGACAAGTTTGAAGAGAGATTAATACAGTGACAACAGGGTAGTAAACTGGAGTGGGAAGAAGCTACTGACAGACACTAATACTAGTTTGAGATGGTGATGGGGGTACTGGAATCTTAGAAAGGAGTGTGTGAGTTTAGAAAAATTTCCAGGTAAAATGGACAGTAAGAGAGAGAGAGAAAGAAAGATCTAGACTGTGGGATAGACAGAAGGAGGAAGAGAGGGAGGCAAAAGAAGGAAAGGAGGAATAGGAAATGCACCTTTTGTCCTTTCACTGTAATAAATAGTAAATGCTTAGTAATTTCTTCAAGGAT
This sequence comes from Ursus maritimus, assembly GCF_017311325.1. Taxonomy (NCBI): domain Eukaryota; kingdom Metazoa; phylum Chordata; class Mammalia; order Carnivora; family Ursidae; genus Ursus; species Ursus maritimus. The sequence continues at coordinate 52,956,700 of NW_024426885.1, forward strand.
GCTTTCCTACAACAGAATTAGAGGACCCCATGCACGTGCATTTAGCGTTGCCTTTGCTTAGTCTAACACAAAGATGACAACAGCTGTACCTGAAGAAACTGAGAAGTTGTTTGACGATTTGAATGTTTAAAGAAGTTACTACTCTTTTTCTTTCTCCGAGTCACTTTGTTTATACTATTCAGGTTAAATGCTGATGAACAAATTTAGGTTATTTTACTTTTATTAATTTACGATGTTTTGTGTAATATTACTCCCAGAAGAAGAATAAGAAGATAATTTGGAGTGTTATGTAAAGGAAACATTCCTATTTTTGTTGTAATTTTTAAACCCCAAAACATCCAGAAGCAGAAAATCTACATATTGACAGTGTGTCCCCAATACGAGGCTTCTGTAATGCGTATGCTTTTATCACAGATTCTAATTTCATGAATGTTTCAAAATCATAAATATACCAAGTGCCAAGATTTTAGTGCTCGAAAATTGTTAGTTTTGTGCCTTTGCTGTGCCATGTAAGAAGTTATGAGATGAACTATAATTATTCTCAAGTTTTGAAATAAAAAATAATTAAAACTTGCTTAGATTTTCATGCTTAGACTGAGCTCAAGATCAATAGCAAAAAAAAATCTCTAAAATAATTGTGAGTTATCTTGTCAGAGAATGCAGGCATAGGGTTTGCCACTTAATTTTATATCTTTTCTCCATCCTCTTTTAAAAAATTGTGAAATGAGCAGAAATTAAATGTTTTCCTAAGAAGTGAGATTTAAAGTTCTTTTTGAAAGAGGGCAGGATATAATTTTAAACTTTAAAAAAATTTTAAATTTATGACCTTTAAATTTTAAAACTTTAAAATTCATAGACTTAAATTACAGAGAACAGTATGATCTAAAAAAGTCTAATACGAAGTAAAAAAATCTTTTTTTCCATCCCCATCCCTGTTCCTGAACAAAAAATAGTTAATAACAATACAATATAATACAATACAATACAGTAATACAGTTTTGAATCATCTAGGTAAATAACAAAGAATACAATTTGGAATGTTTGCCTTCAAACCAAAGTTGAGTATGTTCTGGGATATATAATTAGGTATGTGTAAAGACCAGATATACTACCTAAATCCACTAACTTAATTTAAATCCACTTAACTTAATTAACTTAATTAACTTAAATCCACTAACTTAATTTAAAGTATGATCCTTAGAAACCATATTCCAGTACTGTCAGAGAAGGAACTGTTGTCATTTTACTTTTTTTTTTTTTTTTTTTTTACTTTCTCAGTCTCAGAAAAGATACTGAGATATAGTGGTAAGGATTCAAGGTTTGAAGTCTGAGTATGTGGGTTTAAACTGGCTATATAATGTGTCTAATATTCTTTTACAGTCTAAAGTACTTCCTTTACTAGGAGTTCTTACCTGCTGGAGATAGATTCTGTCAGCTTTTGTCTGGAAATGTCTTTATTTTGCCTTCACTTTTGAAAGATATTTTCACTGTAAGGTACACATAGCATCAGATTTACCATTTTAACCATTTTTAAGTTCATTAACATTAACTACATTTACTGTGTTGTGCGACCATCACCATCATTCACCTCTAGAATTTTTTTTATCATCTCAAACTGAAACTCTGGACCCATTAAACAGTAATTCCCCATTCACCTCTCCCCCCATCCATGGGTATTCTGCTTTCTTACTTTATGAATTTGACTATTCTAGTACCTATAACCAACTGAGCCACCGGTGCCCTCTTGATCTTAGGGTTGTGAGTTTGAGCCCCACATTGGGTGTAGAGATTACTTAAAAAAAAAATAATAATCTGATGCTATGTGTACCTTACCATGATTAAAAAAAAAAAAAAAAAAGAATGCTAGAATATAATGAGCATACCGTACTGAAAAAAAAAATCAAAACTAAAGACAATAGAATGACAGCCTTAAAGTGCTAGAAAGAAAAAAGTCAACCTAGAATTCTATGTACAGTGAAACTGTAGGAAGTGCTCTCCACAACAGTGAAAATAAGGACCACACCAAGATGGGTAGGAGAAGGAGAGACACAGTCCTACAAAAAACCCCACCCCCAGAGTGGCAACATTTAATAGAGAGGGAATTTCACCACGCAGTGCTTTTTCTAGAGGAGTGAGGGGTTGGTGCCCCATGTTGGGCACCCTGGCACTTGGGATCTGCACTGGAGAGAAAACCTGAGAATATTTGACTTGCAGAACCAATGGGTTTGATATCCAGGGGTCCCAAAATTATATAGGAAACTGAGATTCCCTTCTTAGAGAGCTGATATCAGTGTCACCTGCCCTGAGACTCAGAAAAAAACCCAGCAGTTTGAGAAGGACTTTTCAGTGACTCACAAACAGAAGGCATGTAACAGGTGTGGAGGTCCTTCCTGAGGAAAAAAAGGATTCAAGCCCTGCATTGGGCACTCCCTGTATCACCCCTGCACTGGAAAGACAAGCCCCCATTTTGTCTGGCTTTGAAAATCAGCAGGACTTAACTCTAGGAGAGGTGGAGGGCCATAGGAAACCAAAACTCTGCTCTTAAATGGCCCATCGACAATCTCACTTGCTCTGAGACCCAGCATATTGGAAGCAGTTTCAAAAGCACCTGGGCCATATATGAGGGTTTATTTACTAATTGTAGGGCTTGTGCCAGAAGGGCAGGGTTCTGTAGGAACTTTCTCCAGGAGTGGAACTGCTAGCAGCCATCATTTATTTTGCCTTCGTTCAGCCTAGCTGGCCCAATGAAGATGCCAGTTCTGACTCTCCATCTGTGTTGCTAGCACTGCTTGCCCTGCTGTGACATTTCCCTGTGGACCAACCTGTCATGGCAGGTACTCCTTCAAAGCAACTCCTACCCTCTTTTAAACATAGTATTGGAAGTCCTAACCAGAGTACTTAGGCAAAAGAAAGAAAAAAAATCATCAAAATCAGAAAGGAAGTGGTAAAACTTTTTATTTGCACATGACATATATAGAAAGCCTAAACACTCCACCAAAGAAACTATTAAAACTAATAAATTCACTAAAGTTATAAACAGATTTTGTATTAACTTTATTTATGAATATAGTTATAATTATAAATTATAACTATGCTTATTTATAAACAAAATTTACTATTATTAAAATGTCCATTCTACTCAAAGCAATTTATAGGTTTATTGCAATCCCTATCAGAATTCCAGTGCATTTTCTACAGAAAAAGGGTAAAAGTCCTAAAATATATATAGAACACAAAAGACCATGAATAGCCAAAGCAATCCTGAGAAAGAAGAGCAAAGCTGGAGTGAGCAAATCCCACTTCCTGATTTCAGACTATACCTCAGAGCTATATTAATGAAAACAGTATGATACTGGCATAAAAACACACACCGACCAATCAAATAGACTAGAGATCCCAGAAATAAACTCCTGCATATGTGGTCAATTAATATTTGACAGGGAGCCATGATACTCAATGGGAAAATGACAGTCTCTTCAATAAATAGTATTGGGAAAACTGGATAACCACTGCAGAAGAAGGAAATTGGACCCCTATCTTACCCCATTAACAAAAATAATTCAGATCGATTAAATACTTTAACATAAGACCCCAAACTGCAAACTCCTGGAAGAAAACTTAGGGGAAAAGCTCCTTGACATTGGTCTTGAAACTGTTTTTTGGATAACAAAAGGACAAGCAACAAAAGCAAAATCAACATGTGGGACGACATTAAGTTAAAAAGCTTGTGGGCAGCAAAGGAAACAGTGAACAAAACAAAAGGGCAACTTATGGAATGGGAGAAAATATTTGTACACCATATGTCAGTTAAGAGGTTAATATCCAAAATGTATAAGTAATTCATACATCTGAAAAGTTGTATGAATGCCATTGGTTTTGGAACTATTTTTTGGGTAACAAGAGGACAAGCAACAAAAGCAAAATGAGGAAGTGGGAGTACATTAAGATATATGTAAAAAAAAAACAGATGATCTGATTAAAAAATGGATAGAGGACCTGAATAGACATTTTTCCAAAGAAGACATCCAAATGGCCAACAGGTACATGAAAAGGTGCTCAACATCACTAATCATCAGGGAAATGCAAATCAAAACCACAGAGATATCACTTCATACCTATTAGAATGGTTATTCTTAAAATGATATGGTCGAACAATTTTGGTATAGATGTGGAGAAATAGGAATCCTTGTGCACTATTGATGGAAATGTGAACTGATGCAACCACTATGGAAAACAACATGGAGGTTTTTCAGGAAATTAAAAATAGAATACCATATAATCCACCATTCCTACTTCTTGAATACATATCCCAAGGAAAGGAGAATAGGATCTTGAAGGGATATTTGCACTCCCGTGTTTAATTCAGCATTATTCACAATAGCCAAGATATGGAGATGACATAAGTGTCCTTCAACAGGTGAATGCATAAAGAAGATATGCTATACGCACACACACACAACTCACAAATATTATTCAGCTGTGGAAAGAAGGAAATCCTGCCATTTGCATCTACACTGATGGACCTTGAGAGCATTCTGCTGCTGAGATTAATCAAGCACAGAAAGATATATACTGTCTGGTGTCACTTACATATGAAATCTCAAAAACCTGAACTCATAGAAACAGGCATTAAAATGGTGATTACCAGAGGCTGGTGGTTGGGGAATTGGGGAGTCTTTGGTCAGAGTACAAACTGCAGTCAGAATATAAATATGTCCTGGGGTCTAATGCACATCATTGTGATTATAGTTAATAATACAGTAGTGTATACTTGAAAATTGCTAAGAGACTAGATGGATTTTAAATGTTCTCACTCAAAAAAAGTGGTAATTATATCATGTAACGGAGGTTTTAGCTAATGCAATGGTGGCAATGATACATAAGTGTATCAAATTAACACATTGTACACCTTAAACTTATAAAATGTTATCGTCAATTATATCTCAGTAGAAAACTGCTTTGAAAATATACTTTTATATAAAATATACTTTCAGGTAAGACCTTACTAATTTGCTGACTACTGTAGTTGATGGCCAGTATAAAAAGTAAGGATTAACAAAATGTGTGTTGGGTTTTTTTTTTTAAGATTTTGAGAGAGAGAGAAAGAGAGCGTGAGCAGAGTGAGCATAAGCAAGGGGGAAGGGCAGAGGGCAAGGGAGAAGCAGACTCCCCGCTGAGCAGGGAGCCTGATGTGGGGCTCAGTGCCAGGACCCCAGGGTCATGACCTGTGCTGAAGGCAGACGCTTACCTGACTGAGCCACCCAGGTGCCCCCCAAATGTGTTATTTTTAAAAAGTACAAAACAGGGACACCTGGATGGCTCAGTCGTTGGGCGTCTGCCTTCGGCTCCGAGCGTGATCCCGCCGTTCTGGGATCGAGCCCCGCATCAGGCTCCTCTGCTGGGAGCCTGCTTCTTCCTCTCCCACTCCCCCTGCTTGTGTTCCCTCTCTCGCTGGCTGTCTATCTGTCAAATAAATAAATAAAAATCTTAAAAGAAAAAAAAGTACAGAACAAGTTAACGTCAATCGCATACAAATACTCTGTACTTTTATTCCTTCCTTTTTCACTCTTTATGGTACTGATGTCACAAGTGACACCTTTTATATTATGTATCCATTAATATGTTTTTTAGTTAAGGTTTTTTTTTAATATTTGATCTTTGAACTTCTGTTAACAGAATTTAAAGAGATTTACACATCATCATTATAGGACAAAAGTATTCTGTATTTGTCTATATGTTTGCCTTCACCAGTGAGCTTTATACTTTATATGCCTTCATGTTGCAAGTATAGTTTATTTCAACTTGAAGGACTCCCTTTAGCTTTTTTTGTTGTTTTTGTTTTTGTTTTTGTTTTGGTGATGCAGATTTAGTGGTTTGAACTTCCTCAGCATTTTTTATCTGGGAGTGTCTTTCTTTCTCCTTCATTTCTAAAGGACAGTTTTACCAAATGTAGTATCTTTGGTTGGCAATTTTTTCTTTCAGCCCTTTCCATTTTTCATCCTATTTCTTTATGGCCTACAAGGTCTTATAGTTTTATGGGGTCCCCTTGTACATGATGAATCGCTTTCTCCTGCTGCTTTAAAAATTCTTCCTTAGTCTTTGACTTTTGGCAATTTGATTATAATGTGTCTTAGTGTGGATTTCTTTGGGTTCCTCCTCATGGAAATCGGTTGAACTTCTTCAGTCTGGATGTCCATTAACTTCCCCAAATTTGAGTTTTCAAATTTTTTGTCATATTTTCTTTAAATAAATTTTTTTACCCCTTTATTTCTCTTCCTTCTCCTTCATGCATGTATTGGTTTCCTGTAAGTCCCTTAGACTCTTTTGTGTTTTGTTCCTCTGACTGGATAATGTTAAATGTCTGTCTTTGAGTTTACCTTTGAATTTATCTTCTGCTTCATCAAGTCTGCTTTTGAGCCACCCTAGTGAATTTTTCAGGTCTGTAATTGCACTCGTCAGCTCCAGAATTTGCTTTAAAAAAAAATGTCTCTTGATAGTAATTTTTTTAATGCAGTGTTTTCTTGAGCTTACAGAGCATCTTTATGATGGGTATTTTTAATTCTTTTTCAAGTAATAAATATTTCTATTTCTTTAGGATCAGTTTCTGGAGATTTATTTTGTTCCTCCATTTGAGCCACATTTCTGTTTCTTCATGTATCTTACAACTTTATGTTAAGATTCACATTTTTGAAGAATCAACCACGTATCCCAGTCTTTATAGACTGGCTTCACACAGAGGAAGACCCTCAGCAGTCAGCCCAGTTATAGATTTGGGTGCCCCTGAAGCTCTTTTGGGAGAGGATACGGCTTCTCTGGGTCTGTGTGGGCAGTTTCTCAATTGCAGAAGCTTGCCTGTTTCTTTTCCAAGAGCTTTTCCTCTCTTGTTCCCTCTGGTGTTTATCTCGAGCACTGCAAGTTCTCTGCGCATATGCAAGCCACCTCCTGTCTCTGCTCATCAGCTGCCAGGCGGGCAAAGTATGCCAGCTCCCCATTACCACCCCACATCAGGGGAGGCGCATACCAGTCTTTCAGGCAGCCTTCTGAAAAACTAGAACACCAGCCACACCTTCCCCTTCTTTCCCTCCCTCCGGAGGGAGAAGACTTGTTTTGCCGTCTTTTCCTAATTGTGCCTAGCTGTGCCAACTCCACAAACCATCTCCCACTTTTCGTTTTTCTTATTCACCCTCAAGAATGCAGACTGTGCCACCTTCCGTCAAGCACTCCAAGTGAGGTGAACAGAAACCAGCCCCTTGAGCAGCCCTCCAAATAGTTAGAATATTGAACACCCTTCAGTTCTCATTCCTCCCTGTAGGAGATGCTGAGCTGTGCCTGCCTGGGAGGAGGGACTGACATGAGTAAAGTGAAATTGCTCCTCTTATCCATTTCATTGTGTCTGTTTTTGGCATTGTGTTTTTCCTGGTGTACTGCAACTACTTAACTGGCTTTGGGGAATTTCATAAAGGTGTTTTGATCTGTACATTGTTGTTAAATCAGTGTTTCTGTGGTGGACAAAGCCTAGGACTTCCTATTCTGCCATCTTGCTGACATCTAATAATTATTAGATATTTTTCATTGTGTATGTTTCATTGTGTATGTGTGTTTATGTTTTCACTGTGTATTTTTGAGTGTCTGGATTTTTTTGTTTTCCTTTAAAAGTATATTGATTTTTATATTGGCAGGCAGTTAATTTATTGAAAAATCTGATCATCTGGAGCTTGTTTTAAAGGTGTTTTTTGTTTGTTTGTTGTTGTTGTTGCTGTTCTTTTGTCAGCATGGTTTAGATAGAGTATCCTTTGCTGTAGGGCTAATTTAGCCCTACAAATAAGACATGGCCCGTCTGTTGCATTTACTAAATGCCTTGAGTGTTCAGTGATTTATTACAGCTTGAACATATCGTGCCTGTGAGTTCCAGAAATTATTTGGCCTGTAGCTCTTCGGTAATTGTTCTTTGCTCCATATAGAATACTTTAATCCTAAGAATGCACTACTTAATATTAACTTAAGGGAGACCCCATTAGGTTCGTGGAACTTTGTCTTTGTGTAACTTCCTCCTCTCTGGTCCTCTTCCCCACCAATTCCTGCCACCTCAGCCTCTCCAAACTGTGATCTCTGTCCTTTCAACTTAGCGTGGTCACTCTATATTGCTTGGGATCCTGCTCCTGATCTAGAAAGTGTCTCCACATAGAACTTCAGGACAATTATAGGCCTAATTTTTTTCAGAGAGTTGCTGTCTGTTGTTCATTATCTGAAAATGTTTTGTATATTTTGTTAAATTGTAATTTTCCTTACTCTGGAAAGGCAGGTCTAGTGTAGTTACTCCATTGTAGTTGAAAGCAGAAGTCTTCTTTCTGTGCATCATTGTATGTCACCAGTTCTATAATGTTTAAATCATGGTATTGTTATATCATTACCACTCTTGGAAGTGTGCAACTCCTAAGGTGGTCAAAGTTACAGGGATGTACTAGCGTGTAACCTGTCTGCTACACATGAGCAGCATTCACATTATCAGGGATATCAGCCTGTGAGTTTTTCAGAAGAAATTATGAATGCTCTTTAATTAACTGAACTGAATAAAGCAGTGTGTTCAGGAGGGTTTCTGTTATACCAGATGATATTGAATGTCTATAGATTTTCTTTTCTAGAACATTAGGTTTTTGAGAAATCAGGTTATGAGGCCTGACCCTATTCTCTGTCCTTATATGTTCTTTATCATTTCACTTACTGTTTCCCTATTTACTGTGACTCTCTTGAGGACAGAGACAGTCTTATTTATATTTATCTTAGCAACTAGTGTAGCTCCTACAGCATTTGAATGAAGAAATGAATGAATGCTGTCTTTTTTCTTTGTGAGTAGATACCTGAGGTCTCCACTTCACCACCCCATCATCATTTGGTTCCACAAACTCTTCAGAGGGAAATAAAACAGGGAAATGATGCAACCTTGATGAGTTGGGGGTCAAGGTTGAAAGGAAAGTTGAGCTATGGTCAAAAGATTGCTTTTGAACCAGGTGGGGAAACCTATAGTGAGTGAGTTCTTGTTGCTTTTTAAAAATTTGTTTATTTTTAGAACTTAACCTTTAAAAGAAAAACAGTTGTTTTTCTTGCTTACAATTCAAATACTTCTTTGCCTTTGTTAATGTGCATAAAATATTATTTGCAAGTAAATGAAATAACTATTGGTTTATATCTTCTTTAAATAGCCATGTGAAAGGAATGCATTAAGAATTTTCTCATATTGCAGTATTTTAATCCTAGTGTGCATTTTTCCAGTCCCTCTTCTCATCACTATATATGAGGAATTTGATTTTTGTTCCTTAATCAGCCATAGACATATTGCATACTTTAAAAGTATGGCACTGGGTTGGGAACTCTGGATGATTAAAAGAACAGTGTCCAGTTGCTCTCTCTGTCTCTTCTTTTTTAGTTTTAATTATTATTCCAGTATAATTTACATATAGTGTTATATTATTTTCATGTATATAATATAGCCATTCAACAATTCCATATGTTAGTCAGTGCTCATCATGGTAAGTGGACTCTTAATCCCCTTCACCTATTTTACTCATCCCCCTTCTCCCTTCCCCTCTAGCAACCACCAGTTTGTTCTCTTAAATATAAAGTCTGTTTTTTTGTTTTGTCTCTATTTTCCTTTGTCTATTTGTTTTGTTTCTTAAATTCCACATATAAGTGAAATCATTTGGCATTTGTCTTTCTCTGACTGATTTATTTCACTTAGCATTATACCCTTTATACCCTCTAGATCGATCCATATTGTTGCAGATGGCAAGATTTCATTCTTTCGTATTGCTGAGGAATATTCCATTGTGTGTGTGTGTGTGTGTGTGTGTGTGTATCACATCTTCCTTATTAATTCATCTAGTGATGGGCATTTGGGTTTCTTCCATATTTTGGCTATTGCAAATGATGCTGCAATAAACATAGGGGTGCATCTATCATTTTAATTAGTATTTTCATATTCTTTGTGTAAATACCCAGTAATGGGTTTACTGGATCATATGCTAATGCTAGTTTTAACTTTTTGAGCAAAGGCATGCTCTTTTCCACAGTGACTGCACCAGTCTGCATTCCCAGCAGTGCATGAGGGTTCTTTTTTTCCACATCCTTACCAACATGAGTTGTTTTTTTGTGTTTTTGATTTTAGCCATTCTGAGAGGTGTGAGGTGATACCTCATTGTGCTTTTGATTTTCATTTACCTGATGATTAGTGATGTTGAGCATCTTTTCATATGACTCTTGGTTATCTGGATGTCTTCTTTGGAGAAATGTCTGATCATGTCTTCTGCCAATTTTTTTTTTCGGCAATAGGATTTGTATTTATCAGTGTTGTCAAATATATATGTTATGTGTTAAATAAATTACAACATATAATACATAACTTATCTATCATCTCTCTTTGCAGATTGATTCCATCTTTTTTTTTTAATGATTTTTTTATTATATTATGTTAGTCACCATACAGTACATATCCCCGGTTTCCAATGTAAGGCTCGATGATTCATTAGTTGTGTATAACACCCGGTGCACCATGCAATACGTGCCCTCCTTACTACCCATCACCAGCCTATCCCATTCCCCCACCCCCCTCCCCTCTGAGGCCCTCAGTTTGTTTCTCATAGTCCATAGTCTCTCATGCTTCATTCCCCCTTCTGATTACCCCCCCTTTCTTTATCCCTTTCTTCCCCTACCGATCATCCTAGTTCTTATGTTCCATAGATGAGAGAAATCATATGATAGTTGTCTTTCTCTGCTTGACTTATTTCACTTAGCATTATCTCCTCCAGTGCCGTCCATGTTGTAGCAAATGTTGAGAACTCGTTCTTTCTGATAGCTGAGTAATATTCCATTGTATATATGGACCACAACTTCTTAATCCAGTCATCTGTTGAAGGGCATCTCGGCTCCTTCCACGATTTAGCTATTGTGGACATTGCTGCTATGAACATTGGGGTGCATATGGCCCTTCTCTTCACTACGTCTGTATCTTTGGGGTAAACACCCAGTAGTGCAATGGCTGGATCATAGGGTAGCTCAATTTTTAACTTTTTAAGGGACCTCCACACTGTTTTCCAGAGTGGCTGTACCAACTTGCATTCCCACCAACAATGTAGGAGGGATCCCCTTTCTCCACATCCTCTCCAACAATTGTTGTTTCTTGCCTTGTCTATTTTTGCCATTCTAACTGGCGTAAAGTGGTATCTCAGTGTGGTTTTGATTTGAATTTCCCTGATGGCTAATGATTTTGAACATTTTTTCATGTGTCTGTTAGCCATTTGTATGTCATCATTGGAAAAGTGTCTGTTCATATCTTCTGCCCATTTTATGATTTATGTATTTGTTTCTCATGTATTGAGTTTGAGAAGTTCTTTGTAGACCTTGGATACCAGTCTTTTACCTGTAGTGTCATTTGCAAATATATTCTCCCATTGCGTGGGCTGCCTCTTAGTTTTTCTGACTGTGGGACTCGATCCCGGAATGCCGGGATCACGCCCTGAGCCAAAGGCAGACGCTTAACGACTGCGCTACCCAGGCGCCCCGCCTTTTCATTTTCTGGATTGTTTCTTTCGCTGTGCTGAAGCTTTTTAGTTTCATGTAATCCTGCTTGTCTCTTTTTTCTTTTGTTGCCTGTGCTTTTAGTATCATATCATTTATTTTTAAGGCTGAATATTATTCTGTTGTATGTATATACCACATTATCTTTAACCACTCATCTATCAATGGACGTCTCAGTTGCTTCAAACATTTTAGCTATTGTGAATAATGTTGCTATTAACATGAATGTGCAAAAATCTCTTCATGACTCTACTTTCAATTCTTTTGGATTTATAAGCAGAAGTGGGATTGCTGGATCATACAGTAGTTCTATTTTTAACGTTCTGAGGAACCTCTTCATGTAGAAGTTTTCATAAATTTCATTGCTGTTGCTTCTGCTAAACTATCTGAAAATCTTTATTTCTTGATTAATGTAGATTTTTTTTCTTTTTCTTTTTCTTTTCTTTTTTCTTTTTTTTGCATATCCAGGGCACTTGCAGAATCTCCACCATCTGTAAACAACCCAAAGAGTGAACCTGGTGATAAAGGGAAGAATAAAGATGAAGGGGAAGTTTGTAACCATGAAAAAAAGGCTGCAGATGTTTGTCTTGAGCCTCATCCAGAAGAGAAAAAGAAGAAACGTTCTGGATTCAGAGACAGAAAAGTATGGAGCAGTCTTATAAATTAGTCAGAACTGTTAATTCTAAATTAGAATAATGCAGTTGAGTCTCTTTTATCATTTGTTTTGGATGGTTCGTATTCTCCTTGCAGTGATATTCACCTCACTGCTATTTTCTGTCCTGTTCTAAGGCAAATGTACTCTTGGAATGTGAAGTTAATGGGGCTAGTGGAAAGATCTAGGATTGGTGATCAGGATTTGCATATATTTTCTTCCCTCTTTTAATGCAGCTACCTTAGCCGATTCTTGCTTTCCAGATCTTCCTGATGCTAAATGTTCTTGGATATGTTGAGTCTTTGATGCCAAGTTGTAAAGGCAGAAAAACATCTCTTTGGAAATATACAAATATTTCCAAAAATTCAATTAATTTTGATGATAGTATGAACGTTGAATGACTTCAACATTTTATATCTTTAACACAACCTGCTGTTATATAGCTCTACCTCAGAAAAATTTCAATTCCAGTATGGGAATGCCTATGATACTGAGCATTTGAATTCAGCAGACATGAGTGCTGAAAAGTCAAAAGGTTGAATTTCTTAGACATTTGCATGTTATTGTTCAAATTCAGGGAATTGCCTTCACTTGCTAAAATGTAGCTAATAAGTGCAACACGGTAATTTGAGTTCCTTCCGTGGTGTGTGTGTGTGTGTGTGTGGTATATACTTGCAAGAAGAATTCCTTTGAGAAACTTGGATTGTTTATTTGGATGAAGTTATTAACTATGTCTTTTCATTTTTCAGATCCATTTCTGATTGAAGTGAATTTGAACAAAAATGATTATAAGTTAACTGTCAACTATCCCAGTGTTTCCACAATGATATAGTTATTTAATCTTTTGCCCTGAGTGAATTTGAGTAAATTTCCAATTTATCTTGTGCCAGCAGTTTCATTTATAGTTTTACATTTTATAAAATAGAGTTAAAATTACCCAAAGAAGCATTTATTTTTGAACTTTCCATTTTCTGCTCAGCAATGACCATAGATCATACTTCCCAGAGAAATTTTTACTCTGTTCACATTATCTTTTTTTATGTTATGTTAGTCATCATTAGTTTTTGATGTAGTTTTCAGTGATTCATTATTTGCATACAACACCCAGTGCTCATTACAACACGTGCCCTCCTTAATACCCATCACCAGGTTACCCCATCCACTCACCTTCCTCCCCTCTGAAACCCTCAGATTGTTTCCTGGAGTCCATAGTCTCTCATGGTTCTTCTCCCCCTCTGATTTCCACCCCCCTTCAGTTTTCCCTTCCTTCCCCTAATGTCCTGGTGAGGATGTTGAGAAAGGGGAACCCTCTTACACTGTTGGTGGGAATGCAAGCTGGTACAGCCACTTTGGAAAACAGTATGGAGGTTCCTCAAATAGTTAAAAATAGAGCTACTCTATGACCCAGCAATTGCACTACTGTGTATTTACCCCAAAGATACAGATGTAGTGAAACGAAGGGGCATATGCACCCCAATGTTTATAGGAGCAATGTCCACAATAGACATTATCTTTTGATGTACAAAATTTTAAAAATTTCACGAAGTCTACTTTGTCTTTTTTTTCTTTTTCCTTTGTTGCTTATGCCTCTGGTGTCATAGCCAAGAAATCATTGCCAAATCTAATGTTGTGAAGCTTTCGACCTATGTTTTATTCCATAATTAATATAGTTTTAGGTCTTTCATTTTGGTCTTTGATCCATTTCAAGTTAAATTTTTTTTAAGATTTATTTATTTATTTTAGAGAGCACGAGAGCCCGGGGTGAGGTGGGGAGGGGTAGAGTGGAAGGGAGAGGGACAAGCAGATTCCATGCTGAGCTCAGAGCCTTGGTGCAGGGCTAAGTCCTACAACCCATGAGATCATGACCTGAGCCAAAATCACGAGTTGGGTGCTTAAGCAACCAAGCCACCCAGGCACCCCTTAAGTTAATTTCTTAATTTGGAGTTAGATAAGGGTGCAACTTCATTTTTTTGCATGTCGGTACCAGTTTTCCCAGCACCATTTGTTGAAAAGACTATCCTTTTTCCAGTAAATGGTTGCGGCTCCCTCGTCACAAATCATTTGACCATATATGTGAGGCTTTATTTTTGGCTCTGTATTCTATTCCAGTGGTCTATATGTCTGTCTTTTTGCCAGGTCCACATTCTTTTATGAGCGTAGTTTTATAATAAGTTTTAAAATCAGGATGTAGTGGTCCCCCAACTTTGTTCTTCTTTTTCAAAATTTGTTTTGGCTCTGCAGAGTCCTGAGAGTTTCCATGACACATATTAATTGTTTCCATATCTTGGCTATTGTGAATAATGCTGCATTGAACATGGGAGTACAGATATCTCTTCAAGATACTGATTTCTTTTCCTTTGGTTATGTATTCAAAGTGAAACTTCTGGATGATGTGGTAGTTTTATTTTTAATGTCTTGAGGAACCTCCATACTATTTTCCATAGAACCTAAACCAATTTACATTCCCACCAACAGTGCAAAAAGGTTCCCATTTCTCCATATCCTCACCTATACTTGTTATCTTTTCTTTCTCTCTTTTTTGTTAAATATTTTATTTCTTTATTTGAGAGAGAGAGTGTGGGAAAGAGCATGGGGGGAGCAGAAAGAGGGGAGGAGAAGGAGGCTGACACGGGGCTCAGTACCAGGACCCCAGGATCATGACCTGAGCTGAAGGCAGACCCTTAACTGACTGAGCCACCCAGTGCCCCCCTCTCTCTCTCGCTCTTTTTTAACATTTTTTTAAAAATTTATTTATTTGAGAGAGAGCGAGAGCGCGCGCGAGTGCACAGGTGCATGGGGGAGGGGCAGAGGGAGTAAATCTTCAGGCCCACTCCCTGCTGGGCATGGAGCCTGATGCAGAGTTCAGTCTCATGACCCTGAGATCATGACCTGAGCTGAAACTAAGAGTCAGATGCCCAACCATCTGAGCCACCGAGGCTCCCCATCTTTTCTCTTTTTGATGATAATCATCTAATAGGTGTGAGGTGATATCTCCTTATGGTTTTGATTTGCGTTTTCCTGATGATTAGTGATGTTGAGCACCTTTTCATGTACCCGTTGGCCATGTGGATGTCTTCCTTGGAAAAATACCTATTTAGGTCATTCTGCCCATGTAATTGAATTGGTTTCTGTAGGTTTTTTGTTTTCGTTTTTGCTTTTTTTTTTGGCTTTTAAAGTTTTTATTTTAATTCCAGTTAGTTACCATACAATGTTATATTGATTTCAGGTATACAATATAGTGATTCAACAGTTCCATACATCATCTAGTGCTCATCATGACACTTGCACTCCTTAATAATCCTGTGACTTACTTGTTTAACCCATCTCCCCACCCCCACTCCTCTCTGCTAATGATCAGTTCTCTATATTTAAGAGTCTGGGTTTTTTTGTTTGATTAGTTCTTTTTAAGTAGACTCCTCACCCAATGTGGAGCCCAATGTCGGGCTTAAACTCACGAACCTGAGTTTGAGTTGAGATCAAGAGTCAGACATTTACCCAACTGAGCCACCCAGGTGCCCTCAGAGTCTGGTTTTTTGTCTTTTTTTTCCTTTGCTCATTTGTTAAATTTCATAAATTCCACATATGAGTGAAATTATATGGTGTTTGTCTTTCTCTAACTGACTTATTTTCATTTAGCATTTTACCCTCTATATCCATCGATATTAATGCAAATGACAAAAAGTCATTCTTTTTTATGGCTGAGTGGTATTCCATCGTGTGTGTGTGTGTGTGTGTGTGTGTGTGTACACACATACTACCTCTTCTTCATCCATTCATCTATTGATGGACACCTGGGTTGCTTCCATATTTTGGCTTTTGCAAATAATGTTGCAATGTTAAACGGGGGTGTATATCTCCTCAAATTAGTGTTTTTATATTCTTTGGGTAAATACCCAGTAGTGATGTGACTGGATCATATGGTAATTCTGTTATTAATATTTTGTGGAACCTCCATATCGTGTTCCATAGTGGCTGCACCAGTTTGCATTCCCACCAACAGTGCATGAAGGTTCCTTTTTCTCCACATCCTCACCAACACTTGTTTCTTCTGTTGTAGATTTTAGCTATTCTGACAGGAGTGAGGTGATACCTCATTCTGGTTTTGATTTGCATTTTCCTGTTAGTGATGTTGAGCACCTTTTCTTGTACCTGTTGGTCATCTCTGTGTCTTCTTGGGAAAAATATCTATTCAGATCTTCTGCCCATTTTTAAATCAGATTTTTTTTTATTGTATGAATTCTTTGAATTTGACAAAATACAACATCTTTTTGTGATAAAAGACCTCAACAAATTGGGTAGAGAAGGAACATACTTTAACTTAAGAAAGACAGTATATGACAAACCCACAGCTAACATCATACTGAACACTGAAAGGTTGAAATCTTTTCCTTTGTAATGAGGAAGAGGGCCCACAGAGGTGCCCACTCTAAACAGGCTTTTGCTACATAGTACTGGGAGTTCCACCTAGAGCAATTAGGAAAGACAATGAAATGTAAGGCATCCAAATAGGAAAGAAAAAAGGAAAAGTGTTATTATCTGGAGATCATATGATCTTATATGATAATTCTAAAGACTCAATCAAAAAGCTATTGGAACTGATGAACAAATTCAGCAAAGTTGCAGGATATAAAATCAACATGCAGAATTGATTGTTTCCATACACTAACAGTGAATTATCTGAAAAGGAAATAAAGATAATTATCCCATTCACAATAGCATCAAAAACAATAAAATACATAGGAATAAATTTAACCAAGGTAATGAAAGATCTGTACAGTGAAAACTACAAATCTTTGATGAAAGAAATATAAGAAGACACACACAAATGAAAAGATATCCTGTGTTCATGGATCAGAACAATAAACATCATTTAAATGTTTATACTACCCAAAGCTGTCTGTACGTTTGATGCACTACCTATAAAAATTCCATTCACATTTTGCACAGAAAAAGAAATCCTAAATTTGTATGGAACTACAAAAGTATCTGAGAAAAAAGAGCTAAGCTAAAAGTAAGCTGAAGTATCCCTCTTCCTGATATCGAACTACATAGTTATATTAAAACAGTGTATTCTGTCATAAAAATAGAACATATAGGTCAATGGCACAGAATGGAGATCCCAGAAATAAACCTCCACCTGTACGGTCGATTAATATTTGACAAAGGAGCCAGAAATACTCTATGGGCAAATGATAGTCTCTTCAATAAATGATGCTGGAAAACTTTATAACCACAACCAGAAAATGAAATCGAACCCTTATTTAAAGCGTTCACCAGAATTAACTCAACGATATTAAATACTTTAACATAAGACCTAAAACAATGAAACTTGTAGAAGGAAAACAATAAAACTTGTAGAAGTTTCCTTAGAAGGAAACTCATAGAAGGGAACTTAAGAGGAAGAGCTCCTTATCTTTCGTCTTGTAATGATTTTTTTTGGTTATGACACCAAAAATACAAGCAACTAGGAAAAATCAACAAATGGGACTATATCAAATTAAAAAGCTTCTGCACAACAAAGGAGCCCATCAACAAAATGAAAAGACAACCTATGAAAAAGTATTTGAAAACCATATATTCAATAAGGGGTTAATATCCCTTTTCTTTCTTGATGAGTCTAGCTAAACATCTATTTTATCTCTTAAAAAACTAGCTCTTATTATTACTGATCTTTTCTATTGTCTTTTTATTCCCTATTTCATTTTCTAACACTCTCATCTTTGTTAACCTGCCTTTTACTGTGGGCTTAGTTTGTTCTTTTTCTACTTCCTTGGAGTGTTAGGTAAGTTGTTTATTTGAGATCTTTTTTTTTTAAATATAGGTGTTTACTGCTGTGAATTTCTCTCAGAAATGTTTTTTGCTACATTCTGTAAGGTTTGATATGTTGTGTTTCCATTTTTTTTTGTTTCAAGATATTTTTAAATTTTTCTTCTCATTTCTTTGTTGAACAATTGGTTTTCAGGAACATGTTGTTTAATCTCCATGCATTTTTGAATTTTCTAGTGTTCTTCTTGTAATTGATTTGTTAGTTGCATAGCATTATGGTCAGAAAATAGGCTCGTTATGAAGTCTCCTTAAATTTATTTTGACTTGTGGCCTAATGCACTCTCTCCTGGAGAATGTTCTGTGTGTGCTTGAGAATAATATGTATTCTGCTGCAATATTCTGTAAATGTCTTTTAAAATTCATTTTGTCTAAGTCCAAAATTCATTTTGTTTAAGTCCAGTGTTTCCTCATTTATTTTCTGTCTGGATGGTCTGTCTATTGTTCGAAGTGGGGTATTCAAATCCCCTACTGTTACTGTATTGCTGTGTATTTTTCCCTTCAGTTATGTTCACATTTGCTTTGTATATTTAGGTTCTCCATGTTAGGCGCATAACTAGTCAGAAGTGTTATATTCTCCTTATGAATTGACCTTGTATCATTATATTATTCTCTTCTTTGTCTCGTTACAGTTTTTGGCTTAAAGTGTATTTTGTTTGGTAGCCTAGTTATTCCTGCTTTCTTAGGCTTCCACTTTCATGGGATATCTTTTCCCATCAACTTTGCTTCAGCCTGTGTGTGTCCCAAAACCTGAGGTGAGCTTCTGTTTCCTTGATTGCAGGATTTAATCCATTACATTTAAAGTAATTATTGACAGATAGGGCTTTACTGTTGCCATTTTAATTGTTTTCTGTGTGTTTTGTAACTCCTTTATCCTTTTCTCTCTCTCGTACTCTTCCTTTGTTATTTGATCATTTTCTATAGCGGTGTGCTTAGATTTTTTTCTTTTTACCTTTTGTGTATCTGGTATAGATTTTTGCTTTGTAATTGCAGTGGGGCTTACTTAAAACATAACAGTGTATTTTAAGCTGCTAACAGTTTAACTTCTAATATATATAAAAGCTCTACATTTATTTGCCCCCAATATTTTGTTTTTAATATCACAATTTATATCTTTTTACATTGTTTATCCATTTCCAGATTATTGTAGTTCTTTTAATACTTTTTAAAAATCTTCATGTGAGAGTTAGAAGTGATTTACCCACCACCATTACAAAATTAGAGCATTCTTTTTTTTTTTTTAAGATTTATTTATTTATTTGCCAGAGAGAGCAAGCAAGACCGAGAGAGTGTGCACAAACAGGTGGAACAGTAGGCAGAGGGAGAAGCAGGCTCCCCGCTGAGCAAGGAGCCACACGTGGGACTTGATCCCAGGACCCTGGGATCATGACCTGAGCCAAAGGCAGACGCTTAACTGACTGAGCCACCCAGGTGTCCCACAAAATTAGAGATTCTGAAATTACACATTTACCTTCACCAGTCAGTTTTATATTTTTATTTGTTTTTCTGATACTGGTGTCTTTTGGTTTTAGGTTCAGGAATTACCTTTTTTTTTTTTTTTAATAAGTTTATTTAAGTAATCTCTATACCACAATGGGGCTCAAACTCATGACACCAAAATCAAGAGCCACATGCTCTACTGACTGAGCCAGCCAGGCACTTCAGGTTCAGGAATTACCTTTACTATTTCTTGTAAGATTGATCTAGTGTTAATGAACTCCTTCAGCTTTTGTTTTCCTGGAGAACTCTGCATTGTCTCTCAGTGTGTGCTGCTTTGGATTCATCTTGTTTAGAACTCTTCGGGCTTCCTGGATCTGCATGTCTGTTTCTTTCCCCAGGTTGGGAATGTTTTCAGTCATCTTTTCCTTGAATAAATTTTCTGCCTCTTCTCTCTCATTCTTTCTCCTTCTGGGACCCCAGTGGTGCCCATTTTGGTCCATTTGATGATGTACTTTATAAGTCCCTTCATTCTTTTTCATTCTCTTTTTGTTCCTTTAATTAGGCAGTTTCCTTAATTTTGCTGCCAAAAAATAATTGGCTTTTTATTCAATGAGACTGGTGTCATTGAGCTTGGAATTGCATAGAATTTTAAGATGATGATTGTTATTATGGATGGCCTGTAATTCACTAGATTGAAAAGAGAGGGTGTCCCTAACATAGAGGACAGCTGTTGGGGTACAGATTGGGTATCATAAATCACCTCTTGAGAGAAAGTATGCCAGATACTAATTTATTTACAAGATCTTTCTGCCTGCTACCTTTTTCAGGTTCTGGCTACAGTCTGCATTCAAAGCCTATGTATGATTTCTAACATCAGGGCCCAAACGGATTCACTGTCACTTGCATTCACTTGGCCTCAAGATATTATAGCCTTGATTTTCCTTAGGCACTCTACAAAAATTAAACCCTAGAACTAGTTTCAGGACCAGCAGTTTTATTGAAGAGAACTGTCTTAACATCATGAAGTTCAAGAATGTTTTAAGTAAATGATTGAATGTTTATTATAATTCTCTTAGTAAATCTTTTCCCCAGCCAGGCTAACCATTTCAAAATCCTACAGTTTTCTATATATCTTAGCTTCTAAGTGTTTGTTATCTCAGATGCTGTATTCCAAACCCTCTATAAAATAGTTTGTTAGCATTTCTTTGATATAACCACTTAAAAGGAGGCAGCTTTATATCATTTAATATGGTGTGATCCCCAATATACATTGCTAAATGAAAAAAAATGAAATATGTACTGCTCAGTATGTCTATATTAAACTTTATCAATACTGGGAATGCAAGAAGTCTATTACCTTCCTTGGCCTATTGTTTTAAACTAAAGTAATATTCAGCAACATAATTTAGGGACTTGTAACAACCCAGGAATCTGGTGAGTCTGAAAATTATTGACTTTTAAGGTATTGTCTTTCTATATTTATCCTGTATAGGATTGACTTAACTTTTTAGTTCACAAAAACATCTTTTGCGGTAGCTAAAGCTTATATCCTAAACGTTGCAAACTGAATTTTTTTATTGTTGTTGAGGAGAACAAGAATACAGATGTCCTAAAGAAAGCTATTTCTTCTGTAGTCAGTATTATCCAGCAGGTAGTTGTAATATAATATAAAACGCCTTTGAGTTAAGACTTGTAGAGAAGTTTTAAGGCCACTAAGGGTGTGAAAACTCCTTAGTGTGTTTGCCATGTGCCAAATATTTTGATAAAATCTCTGAAGTCAGGACTCAGATTTTAATGCAAATTAGCATTGGAAGATTCCTGTCATGTATAGTTACAAATTAGCAGTCCTTTCATAGTTACTGAATGTACAACTGGTAGTGGAATTAAGACCACCACAATGGCTGTTGTCAGTGACCTCAAAGTGACCATTTAGCAAGGACTGGCAGTTACAGTGTTAGCTCTGTGTTAATATGGCAAATTAAAAACAATAATAAAGTTTTTCTTAATATTTGCAAATGACTTTTAGACATTGAACTATTAGAATTTTCAATTGTATTGCCTTGACACATTTCCTACCAGTTTACTTACGTATAAGATACTATTTATTTTTGGCTGCCTCAACATCTAAAATTCAGGTCTAGTCAGTAAAATAACTGTCTAGTCAGTATTCTGGTAAAAAAGATTTCTCTCATTCCTACATTTATAAAAGAATGTTATGTAGAATGTACAGTGTTTTGTATGTTCCATACACAGAATCACAGCTTGGATACCAGATTTAAAAATGGGCATCTTAATATTATACTCTTTTAATAAAATGTATGCCATATTTGATTTTGTTACTGTTCAAATATTGTGTTCTTTCAGTTCTGTTTTTTTCCTAAATATGGTGTTTGTAAAATATTTCCAGTAGTTTCCTTAATCTAATAGTGAAAAGTAAAAGTCTTAGGCTTGTTAATAGATTCCATGATATGTAATTGTATTTTTAATGCTATTATTTAATGTACTTCGTGTTTGAAAGACTATTAGCTATTTAAACCTATGAATTCCCAATTCTGTTTGTTTTGGGATTCAAGAAATTGCATCAAAGTAAAAAAGGTAAAAATCAATCCCTTTTTAAAAATTTGGTATTTAAAATTCTATAGGCTACCACATATGTGTCATTATACCCTGTTACTGAAACCTTTTGAATTCTTGTATGACAGTTTTCAGTTTTGTAGTTTTCAATGATTTAAGAAATTAGGAAATTATTTGCAAAAAATTCTAAACAAAAGTTACACAAGCATTGCCTCAACTGGAGTATGAATAGTATTTTGGAGGGGAAAGGTTCATAAGTTTTTGAAATTCAAGTTTATGTCTAATATTAAAAAATTCAGTTATAGAAAAAATATAATAAAATATCTTCAAAAACAAGATAGAAAATAAATGAAAATGAGACTTGCTTAATATAGTAACACTCTGAATTTCTAATTTTAGGTGATGGAGTATGAGAATAGGATTCGAGCATATTCTACACCAGACAAAATCTTCCGATATTTTGCCACCTTGAAAGTAATCAATGAACCTGGTGAATCTGAAGTGTTTATGACTCCACAAGATTTTGTGCGATCCATAACACCCAATGAAAAACAACCAGAACGTAAGTGCTAAAGTGAAAAATGAGATTGATATTAATTTTGTTATATGCTTCCTTGTTTCTTTCTTTGTATTACCTAACCATTATAATTATATGCCATAATTGTATTTATTGTGTAGTGACTGAATGTTAGGCATTATTCCAGTCTTTAGGAGTACAAAAGAGGATCCAACAGTCTAATGAGTCTATCATCAACCAGGATATTGGGTTTAGGAGGTTGTACCCAGGTGTTACCTACCAGGAAAATTTAAAGACATATACTTGTTGCCACTGGGCCAAGGGAGCTCAGATGGAACAAGCATCAGACAGACCAAAAAACCTGGAAAGGAGGAGACTGAGAAGGAAGGCATTTCAGGGAATAGGAGCTTTGAAGGACCACCTACACCTGGAAATCCAGAGTGCAACGTGTATGCCCAGGGCCAGCCATGTTTGGAAAATACTTGAGTGGGCTTGGACCCCTTTCTGATCTTTATGCCCCATGTGAGGAGGTAGTGAAAGTTAAAGCAGAGTTGTCAGAGGTCTAGCCAAAAATCAGGGGAGGTCTCCAGCTCAGAGCCAATCTGCAAATGTTAGGAGAGTTAGGGTGTTTTTTGTTTTTTATTCTTTTTGCCTCCAGCATTTAAAGAAGTCTATGTCATGTCACTTGCTGACTGTTTAGGTAATAGAACAGAAATGTCAATAGTGGGGCACCTGGGTGGCGCAGTCATTAAGCGTCTGCCTTCAGCTCAGGGCGTGATCCCAGCGTTCTGGGATCGAGCCCCACATCAGGCTCCTCTGCTAAGAGCCTGCTTCTTCCTATCCCACTCCCCCTGCTTGTGTTCCCTCTCTTGCTGGCTGTCTCTGTCAAATAAATAAATAAATAATCTTAAAAAAAAAAAGTCAGTAGTGACACATGACAGAGAACACAATCTTTGCAAAAATATTTTGGAAAAAAGTTACTAAACATTGATGGCTGTAGTCCTCAACAAGGTATATAACATGAAACACTGGGAAATAGGGAGAATCTGTTTTAATTACTACATTATAATATTCAAAATGTCCAATTTTAATAAATTGTATGGCATACCAATAATCAGAAATAAATGACTCATCAACAGAAAAAAAAAGAAATTGGCAGAAACCATCCCTGAGGAAGCCCAAGCTTGCACTTACTAGGCAAAGACTTAAAATCAACTCTCTTAAATTTGCTCAAAGAGCTAGATGAAACCATTGACAAAGAAGTGTAGGAAACAAGGTGAACGATGTGTTAATAAAGGAATAGAAATCATAAAAAAGGAACCAAATAATAATTCTTGAGCTTGAAAATTGCAGTAGCTGAAATAAAAAAATGCACTAGAATCATTCAACAGTAGATTTTGAGCAGGGAAATAGAAGAATCACAGAACTTTGGGGCGCCTGGGTGGCACAGCGGTTAAGTGTCTGCCTTCGGCTCAGGGTGTGATCCCGGCGTTCTGGGATCGAGCCCCACATCAGGCTCTTCTGCTGGGAGCCTGCTTCTTCCTCTCCCACTCCCCTGCTTGTGTTCCCTCTCTCGCTGGCTGTCTCTATCTCTGTCGAATAAAAAAATAAAATCTTTAAAAAAAAAAAAAAGAATCACAGAACTTAGATTAATTGTTACTGTCTAGTCAGAGGAGCAGAATGCAAAAAGAATGAATAAAAATGAACATAGCCTAAGATACATAAGAGACACCATCAAGATACCAACATATGTATAATGGGAATCTAAGAAAGTGAAATTAAGACATTTCCAGATTATCAAATGCTGAGGAAGTTTGTTGCTTGTGGTTCTTCCCTACAAGAAATGTTAAATGGAGTTCTTTAGGCTGAAATAAAAGGATGCCAGACAGTAAATTGATGCCATACAAAGAAATTAAAAAATAATAAAGACCAGTAAAGGTAACTACACAGGGAAATATAAAAGCTAGTATTGCTTTATTTTTTGTTTGTAACTCCTTTTTGCTTCCTTTATGATTTAAAACATAAATCATAAAACAATAATAATAAATATGTTAATGTTGAATCAAGCTACATTATTTTCAATTTAAGATGTTAATTATAATCCCCAGGTTAACCACTAAGAAAATAACTTTAAAATACACAGAAAAGGAAATGAGGAGAAAATAGAAATGGTACACTAGAAAAAATTAAACACAAGAGGGCAAGATTGGAGGATTCAAGAGACAAAAAATATGTAAGACATATAGACAACAATCTACAAGATGGCAAAAGCAGAACCTTTCTTATCAGCAGTCACTTCCAATGTAACTGAATTAAACTCACCAGTTAAAAGAGAGTAAGAGAAAAAATATGATCTAACTTTATATTGTCTACAAGAGACTTGCTTTAGATCCAAAGACACAAGTAGGTTGAAAATGAAAGTGTACAAATAGTAACCAAAAGAGAGCTGAGGTGATTTTACTAATATCAGGAAAAAATAGATTTTTGTGAGAAATTGCTACACAAGACAAAGACATTATGTAATGATAAAAGGGTCAGTTCATCAAGGAGATGTAACCATGACAAATACATACATACCAAATGACAGGCCCCAAAATATATGAAGGAAACATTGACAGAATTGAAATGAGAAATAGTTCTTCAGTAATAGTTGGGAGACAGGGTGCCTGGGTGGCCCAGTCGGTTAAGTGTCCAACTCTTGCTTTTGGCTTAGGTCATGATCTCATGGGTGGTGAGATCAAACCCTGCGTCGGGCTCTGTGCTCAGCAGGGAGTCTGCTTGAGATTCTCTCCTCTTCCTTTGCCTTTCCCCCTGCTATCTCTCTGAAATAAATACATCATTTTTTAAAATGCTAAAAATGGTTAAATTGAAAAAATTATAATAGTTGGGAGACATCAGTACTGCCATTTCAATAATGGATAGAAGGTTAGTGAAGAAAGAGGACTTAATGGTATAAACCAATTAGACCAAAGATATTTATAAAACATTCCACTCAAGAGCAGCAGAATACATAGTCTTCTCAAGTAAAAATCAAATATTCTCCAGAACAGACCAGATAGACCATATGTTAGGTAATAAAATGAATCTTAATAAATTTTAAAAGATTAAAATCATACCAACTATCTTTTCTGATTACCATAGAATGAAATTATCCATCAATAACAGAAGGAAAACTAGAAAATTCATAAATATCTGGAAAGTAAATAGCATGCTCTTTAACAACCAATGGATCAGAGAAGAAATCACAAGAGAAGTTAGTAAATACTTTGAGATAAACAAAAGAGAAAACAATTTACCAAAACATATGCAGTGCTGCAAAAGCAGTGCTGAGAGGGAAACTTATAGCTATTTAAACAGAAGAAAGACCTCAAACGAGTTTCCTAAAAACCGGTGTTGGAACTAAAAAGAAAAGCAAACAAAACCCAAAAATAGTAAAATAAGGAAATAATAAAAGTTAATGTGTAATAAATGAAATGGAGAATAGGAAAATGAGAGAGAATCAATAAAACAAAAAGTTGGTTCTTCGAAAAGATCAACAAAAATGAGAAACCTTTAGCTAGACCAGGAGAAGAAGAAAGAAGCAAAATAACTAAAATCAGAAATGCAAGTGGGGAACATTACTACCTACAAATAGAAATAAAAAGGATTATAAAAGAATACTATGAAAAATTGTATACCAACAAATTGGATTATACCTAGATAAATATGGACAGAGTCCTAGAAACATACAAACTACCAGAACTCTTTTTTTTTTTTCCAAAAGATTTTATTTATTTGAGAGGAGAGAGAGAGAGAGCACGCACACATGTGCGCTCACAGGGAGGGAGAGAAGCAGACTCCCCGCTGAGCAAGAAGCCTAATGCAAGACTCAATCCCAGGAAACTGTGATCATGACCAGATCCAAAGGCAGATGCTTAACCGACTGAGCCACCAGGCACCGCAAACTACCAGAACCCTTACAGTTCAACAAAAGGACAACTCAATTAACAAATGGGCAAAGGACTTGAATAAACATCTCTCCAGATAAATATACACATGACCAATAAGCACATGAGAACATGCCTAACTTATTAATCATGAGGGAAATACAAATCAAAACCATGATATACCACCTCACACCCACCAGATTGGCTATAATTTAAAAACAAACAAATGTTGGTGAATATGTGTAGAAATTGACTTGTTGCTGGTGAGAATGCAAAATGGTATAAACACTGGAAAGCAATTTGGACATTTCTCAGAAACTTAAACAGAATTAACCATATGACCCAGCAATTTCACTACTAGCATAAGCCCAAATGAATTGAAAACAGGTGCTCAAATGAGTACTCCAAAAACTCTATTCACAGTACTCAAAAACACAGTATTCACAGTGCTCATCACCCCAAATGTTGTTTAAGAGCTGAATGGATAAACAGATTATAGTATATACATACAATGGAGTATTTTTCCGGTATGGATGACCCTTGACAACATTATGCTAAGTGAAGTAAGCTAAACACAAAATGCCACATATCATATGATTTTATTTATGTGAAATATCTAATGCAGGTAAATCCATAGAGATAGAAAGTGGGTTGTTAGTTGCCAGCAGCTGGGTTGGGGGGATGAGAACTGATGATTGCTTAATTGCCGTGAGGGTTTCTTTTTTGGAGTGGTGAAAATGTTTTGGAACTAGATAGAGGTGGTAGTTATACAACATATGGATGTACTAAATGCCACTGAACTACACACTTTGAAATGGTTATTTTATTTTAATTGAATTTCACCTCAATTTTTAAAAGGGGAAAAAGGAGAATGTGCAGTCCGTCCTCATTTGCAGATTTTGTGTTTGCAAGTTGGTATACTCACTAACCTGAACTCGTGACCCCATAGTCAGTACTTGCCCTGCTTTTGCAGTCATCTGCAGATATGTGCTGAACAGCAAAAAATTGAGTCACCCCTTACGTAGGTTGGCCAGCTGAAGTCAAGCAATCTAAAGCTCTGCCTTTTTGTTTCAGCTTTCATTCTTTAAACAAATGTCCTTGGAGGGAGGGCGGGAGAGAAGAGGGAGAGAGAATACAATGTCTTTAAACAGAAACACACATAAAACAAGGTTTTATGTGTTGATAGGTTAACAAAAATGTTGTGACCAGATGTTGAGGAACCTAACACCATATTTCCCCTAGGAGAAATTGGTCAGTATTTAGCAATGCATTTTTCATGGCAATTTTATAGAACATAAGTACCACAGTTAGCAAGAATTAGTTGTATATGGTACAGGAGTAGGATATAAAAATGAAACTGTTCTTTTAGAGGATATGTTTAAGGAAGGCATCATAAGGATGGC
The DNA here is from genome assembly GCF_017311325.1 of Ursus maritimus. NCBI lineage: Eukaryota > Metazoa > Chordata > Mammalia > Carnivora > Ursidae > Ursus > Ursus maritimus. The sequence continues at coordinate 52,984,606 of NW_024426885.1, forward strand.
ATTTGAGTTGGATTTTGAAAAATGAATAATAATTCATCACGTATTTGAGAGGGAAAGGGCATCACTCAGAGTGAATAAATTATATGGTCAAAATACAAACATGTGTAATAGCAGTGTGAGCTTGGAGAACCAGAAAGAGTTACGACGTTTTCCAATCAGGGAGTTTATGTTTTGCCAATATTTATTAATATAAATACATCTCTAGGACAAATGAAAACTCTAGTAGGACTATCACCCCTCAAAGGTGCAGGAAATCTATATATTTACACTTTTTGTTATGGAAATTTTCAAATATAAAAATACAGAAAATAATATAATCAACCTATATATGTGCATCACTTAACTTCAACAATTGTCAACACATGGCCAATCCTATTTCATTTATAACCTTCTTACTTCTCCTCCTCACTCTAGACTGTTTTAAAACCGATCATCATGTCATTTAATCTGTAAATACCTATATGTGTGTCTAAAAGATAAGTACTAAAAAAGTCAATAACAACAATAATTTTTAAATATTACATTTCTTAAAAATAGCATTCATTTCTTAATAGCAGATATCCAGGCACTGTTCAAATTTCCCTATTTAGAAAACAATATACATAGTTGGTTTGTTAAAACGAACCTCCAGAGAAAGTCACACACTGTATTTGTTACCTCTAACGTCTTTACCTACAGGTTTTTTTCCTTTTTTCTCACCTTTATACAAGATGAGTTATAAGCCTTGTTTCATATCTCTCACCTCACCTTTCACCTTTTTGCTCAGATTGGTGCTGCAGCGGTTAGCAGTATAGAGATTTAGCCTGACAAGAAGAAACGCCCGCTATGCTACGTATCTCTTGCTTTCTGCTTTAGAGCATCTCTGCTGCTGTAGCATGGGACCTCTGCAGGAGCACACTCAACTGTGTTGGCATATGTACTCATGTGGAGGTACTCCAGTGGAGTTTACTCTTTGTTGAGATTTGGTGAATCAAATACTCTCTTCCCCATTGTCTTGGGTGCTCAGTTCTGAGACACAAACTACATGGTTTCTCACATGGGCCAAGGAGAAGTGAGCCCTAGTTGTCTAAAGCAGTAAATCGGCTCAGTAACACACCCTTGAATTGGCTTTCCCTCCTTTCCTGTTTCACTTTTCCTGATCCTCTTGTACTGGTTCCCTACTTTTCAGGAAACCCAATCTAGACATCATTTATTTGTGAGAGAATGTGAGTCATTTATATTATAAAATTTCCCACACTTTGGATTTTACTGATTATGTCCCTATGGTATTATTTAATATGTTCTTCTATACTTTGTATTTCACCCATGTAGAAAATATATAGAAAGCAACTGAAAGAGAATATACCAAATGTATTCTCTAAATGCTGAAGTTATAAGGAATTATTTTATTCTTCTTTATATGTTACTTTATTTTCTAATAGACTTCATACACATTTATCCAACACATATTGATTGAACTCTGCTGTGAGTTAGACCCTATTCTACATGGAAGGGATGCAGTAATGAATCAAATAGACAAAAATTCCTGCCTTTACAGGGTATACCGTCTTTTATAATCAAAAAGAAGGTATATAAAACTTTCTACTAATTGCATTGAATTTTAGATTAAGAACCTTTTAAATTAGTTTTAGCTCCTTGTTTTGTGAGATGTGGAAGGAGAGATTAAAGAAGGTGTCAGTGTAAGATGGAAGAAAAAGGATTGTGAAGTATTTTCCTGGTTTTTATGATAGTAAAATATTTTTGTACCTGTCACATCATTTATGAATCTAATTTATATCAGTAGCTTTAAGAATGTGCTTTGCTTCCAGTGTGACAGTGAAAATGAAGCAATACTCTAGGCAGGGCACTAAAGATTACTTGGTCATTTGAGGAAGATTTTTTCCACCTTTTGGAAATCATATATTTTAATTGCTTCTACACATTTTGATATTTAACTTTGTAATCTTTTGTTTTTTAATTATGAAAAACCTGTTACATGAACTGAATAGTTACTAAATGTCTAATATGCCGTGCACATTCCTGGTTTTCATAAAAACCCAGAATAATGAATAATTGCTTTTCTTTTAAGTTGATGATCATGAGGGAAAATTATAATATATTAAAATGAGATTCATTTGGAAAATTTGGCTTCATTTTTGTTTGCTCATGAACAAGAATTTCCACAAATGTTAATGCAGTAGAATTAAAATATATATTATTTCTATATGGGTTGAGATAAAGAAAAGAATAAGGCTTTTTTTTATATAGTTTGAATTTCTGTCATCAGATGGCTGGACTCTAGCCAGTAGTTCATATTTCAACTTTGTTGTGTCATATCTTTCACACATACCATATCCCAGTATACCTAGCAGATCTAAATTTATAAGTTTTAGTTTTAGAACAGTTTAAAAATAATCAAAAAGCATACAAAATCCTAAAAATAAGCAGTTTTTTAAAAAGATTTTATTTTAGAGAGAGAAAGAGAATGCAGGCAAGTGGTAGGGAGGGGACAGAGGGAGAGAAAGAAAATCTCAAGCAAACTCCCCACTGAGCGGGGAGCCCGACACAGGGCTTAATCCCAGGACCCCGAGATCATGACCTGAGCTGAAATCAAGAGTCTTGACGCTCAAACTGAGCCACCCAGGTGCCCCTAAGCAGTTTTTAAATGAGTGGAGAGCTAAGGATGCCTGGGTGGCTCAGTTGGTTAAGCATATGCCTTTAGCTCAAACTCATGATCCTGGGTTCCTGGGTTTGAGCCCTGCATTGGGCTCCCTGCTCCGTGGGAACCTGCTTCTCCCTCTCCTTCTGCCTGCTTCTCCCTCTGCTTGTGCTCTCTCTCTCTGTGTCAAAAAAATAAAATCTTAAAAGAAAAAAAAAGTGGAGAGCTGATGAATTTCCGTAAAAAGCTGATTAAGAATATTTCTGCACTGGGGCGCCTGGGTGGCTCAGTCGTTAAGCGTCTGCCTTCTTGGCGGGAAGCCTGCTTCTCCCTCTCCCATTCCCCCTGCTTGTGTTCCCTTGCTCGCTGTCTCTCTCTGTCAAATAAATAAAATCTTAAAAAAATAAATATTTCTGCACTGAATACCAAGAAAATTTAGAGTAGCCATATTTAAGTAGGAAAGACATTAAATGGAAAAAAAAGTACAGTATATACTTGAATATGTCTCATCTCCCGTTCTGTGTAATCTTCATGTCAGCACCATCCCCAGGTATAGTGGATAACGCAGTTGCTTCAGGTTCTGGGCTTTGAGTGACTTTTGCTACTGTAATAACCATTATTACATAGCCAGTCAATGATTGGGGAAGCAGCAGCAAAGGGAGAATTTTTAAAGATCTATATAGAAAAACTAGCTTTAGTCAGAGCAAAGAGGATCCCTATTTCCTTTCCATCATATCCCACTGGCTGACTGTATTTATATTGACCTGATTTTGTCTCCGTGGAACATGAAAAGAGTATAAAAAGGTAAAAATAGATCATACTATGATTTACTTGTCCTGGACTTCATATTCCCTCTGCGATGACCATTCATGTGTTTAATAATCTTACCTTTACTTTGAGACACATAATTTTATACTTGATCACATACAGTGGGTTCTAGATCAAGATGGTGACGTAGGAGGATTCTGAACCTCCTCCCACAGACACACCAAATCTGTAGCTAGATACAAAACAGTTTCCTCTGAAAGAAACCCAAAAACTAGATGAGCGACTCCTACACATTGGGCAAATGAGAAAAAAACCCACATTGAAATAGGTAGGAGATGCTGAGACACATTCTTGCCATAAACCCCATCCTTGGCAGAACAACCAGTAGTCGGGAGGGAATTCACAACCCTGAGCTTCTAATGGAGGAGTGGGGACACTGAAGCCCACAGCTGGCACCCCAGTTTTTGAGACCTGCACCTGAGAGATGAGCCTCCTGAGCATCTAGCTTTAAAGCTAAAAGGCATTATGTCTACAACATCCAAAGGGCCCATGCAGAGGCAGCTGCCTGAAAAGCATCCAGTCTTCGTGAAAGAGGCCTATGTTACTTATCTTAAAGCTTCAGCTGGAAAGGCAGGCATATAATTTAACACACATCTAGGGGCCTACGGAAACACTTTCCAAAGACAGAGACTGGTGGGCTCCATCTTTGTGCTTTCTCTCTGAATTGCTCCAGGTGGCCAGTATCTCCTAGAAAGAAGATGTGCTCGTGTCTAGTGCTCTGGTTGTGTCACTGCCACCCAGGACACACCCCTTGATCACCTGGCTATCCTGGCCATTGGGACTTATATTTGCAGGTGCCATAGGACCATAACAAATAGAGAAACGGTTCTTAATTGGCTACTCCCCAGGGCACAGTGCAGCAACCAGAGACTGAAAAACACCCTGAGTTTTTCTGTGCTAGAGGCTTATTGGCTTATCTTATAGCTGTTGCCTGAGAACAGGCTTCTAATTAATCCAATATCTGGGGGCCAGCTATAATCCTCTCCAGAGGCTGGGGAGACTGATGGCTGTCATCTTGGTCCTCTCTCTGTCCTGCCCCAGGTGGTAGGTGTCTGAGAGAGGAGCTTATATACGTATTTGGCTTCCCCGCTTTAGTGGCTTCCACCCAGAGGACACATCTTTTAATAATTTAGCTCTGGTAGCAGTGGGGCTTGTGTTTACAGATTCAGTGGATAGTAAGAAACAAACAAAAACCAATTTTTAACTGGCTATCATTCCAGGGCTCAGTGCAGAAGTAGCAAACAGAAACACCCATCTCCCGGTCTTCCCCTGAAAGAGGTATATTTGCATACTTTAAAAAGCTGCTACCTGGGGTACCTGGAGGACTCAGTCAGTTAAGTGTCCAACTCTTGGTTTCAGCTCAAATCATGATCTCATGGGTTGTGGGATCAAGCCCTGCATTGGGCTGCATGCTGGGCATGGAGTCTATTTAGGATTCTCTGTCTTCCTCTTCTTCTACCCACCTCCCCTCCCCAAAAAAAGCTGCTACCTGAGAATCTGGCTTCCAATTAGTCTGAATCTAGGTGCTGACTGAGCTGCTTCTCTTTGAGATACTGAGAGGCCTTGGCATGTCCTCAACTACTAGGAGTCTCTAAGAGTAAAGTAGGCTGCTTCAACAAAGGTTTGAGAGACAACCAAGAACTAGAGCACGGTTGAACAGTAAGGTTCAATTTCTACATGAAGTCGTTCCTTCAGGATTGAAAGAGGTGGCTGTTTTGTCAAATGCATAAAAACCCAACACAGTCAAAGAAAATGAAGAAATAGAAGAATATATTCCAAAAGAAAAAAGATAAAACCTCAGAAAAAGACCTTAATGAAATGGAGATATGTGATTTACTTGATAAAAGAGTTCAAAATAACAAAGATGCTTACCAAACTCAGCAGAATAATGTGTGAATAAAGTGAGAATTTCAACAAAGAGAAAATACAAGTATCAAGTAGAAGTCACAGAGCTGAAGAATATAATAACTGAACTGAAAAGTACAATAGAGGGGTTCAATGGCAGGGTAGTTGTGGCAGAAGAAAGGATCAGTGATCTTGAAGACAGGGCAATGGAACCTATTGAATCAGTGTAGCAAAAAAAGAAAAGAATGAGAAAGAGTGAAAATGGCTTAAGGAACTTATGGGACAACATCAGTGGACCAACATCCACACTGTAGGAGGCCTAGAAGGAGAAAAGAGAAAGGGGCAGAAATCTTACTTGAACAGATAATGTCTGAAAATTTCCCTGACCCAGGAAGGAAGCAGACATCCAGCTCCAGGAGCTCTGAGTTCTAAATAACGATGAATCCAAGGAGACCCACCAAGACACATTATAATTAAGCATCCAAAGATGAAGGCAAGGAGGGAATCTTAAAAGCAACAAGAGAAAAACAACTTGTTATGTATAAGGGAACCTCCGTAAGACTATAAGCAGACTTTTCAGCAGAAACTTTGCAGGTTGGAAGAAAATGGCACCATTTACGGAAAGTGCTCAAAGCACCAAACTACTAACCAAGAATACTCTACCCAGCAAAGCTGTCCTTTAGGATTGATGGAGAGATAGAGTTTCCAGACAAGCAAACACTAGAGTTCATCACCACTGGACTAGCTTTATAAGAAATGTTAAAAGGAGTTCTTCAAGCTAAAACAAAAGGGCACTCATTAGTAACAGAAAAACATAAGAAGTACAGACAATGAATATATTTTTTACTGTTTTCTTCCCAACAAGGTAAGTTACTTCAGTTGAAGAACCTTGTCTTCTACTCTACTTTTAGCTCCTTGCAGTGCTGCTGAGTGTAGAGCAGGTGTTGGTCAGCTGCAGTGAACTGCCTGTTTCTATATGGCCTGTGAGCTGAGAAAGGTTTTTACTTTTTTTTTTTAATATACTCATTTAAAAAAGAATATTTTGTGACACCTGAAAATTACATGAAACTCAAATTTTGGTGTCCATAAAAAGTTTTATTGGAGTATATCCATACTCATTCATTAAGTATTGTTTATGACAGCTTTATGCAATAACAGAGTTAAATAGTTGCAACAGAGATGATATGTGGCCCACAAAGCCTAAAATATTTTCTGTCTGACCTTTAATGGAAAAAATTTATGACCCTTTCCAAAATAATAAGAAACATATGTATTGTTCTCTGTCTTTGGTTCCTGACACAGAGCTCCTAAAGCACTTGTAATTAGGATGCTGGGAGCTACCCATAATCTGTTCTTATATGGATGGCAGAGTTATAAGAAATCAAGCCAACCTCAAAAGTTCATTCCAGGGGTGCCTAGGTGGCTCAGTCAGTTAAGCGTCTGCCTTTGGCTCAGGTCATGACCTTGGCGTCCTGGGATTGAGCCCCGCATCCAGCTCCCTGTTCAGTGGGGAGTCTGCTTTTCCCTCTCTGTCTGCCTTACCCCCCACCCTGCCTGCTTGTGCTAGCTCTCTCTCTCAAATAAATGGATGAAATCTTAAAAAAAAAAAAAAAAAAAAAAGTCCATTCCATTCCCCTCCCCTTACCTTATCTTTTCCTCTCTCTTTTATATTCTATTCCTTAGATAGAACCAATTTTTTTTTTTTTAGTGACAGTGATTATATTCTCCCCCAGCATTGACGTTGGGCTTAGCCATGTGATTTCCTCTGACCAATGATATACATTTATGTCAAGCAAAATCTTTTAAGTGTCAATTTGTGATTTGCTATGTTCTCTTTTACCTCTGCCATGTTCCACAGAGAGGCTGCTATTCGTCAGCCTGGATCCCAGATTCAGTGCTCTGTGGAGTAAAGCTGTACCCAATAAGTGATAGATATGTAGTAAAACCATATATAAGCCTTCCTTATTGTAAGCCACTGAGATTTTAAGATTATTACTGTAGCATAACCTAGCCTATTCTGGCTGCTACATTCCTCTGTTTTTTAATATGTTAAGTATATATTTATATGTGTATGTTTGTATATTTGTTGATCCAGGTAGCCATTGTTCTCTTATTTTCACTGCTGTATAATTGTGTTTATTATTTGCATAAATATGTCATTATTTAATTTATCCATGTTCATGTAGATGGAACTTATTTCCAATTTTATTAGTCATCTGTTGCTGTGTAACAAACAACCACATAAAGGGCATAAAGCAATGAGCCCTTATCTAGTTTATGCATCTGCAGGTCACGTGAGGTATACTCTGCTGATCTCAGCTGGCCTTGCTTTGTAGTTAGACTCAGGTTTGTCTAATCCAGGCAAGGGCAGCTCGGCTTCATGGTTTTTCAGCGGATTTGTCAAGCTGCTCTATATGGTTCTCATCTCTTTTAGACCACTGGGCTACCCGGAATATATTCTTCTCATAGTATTGACAGAGGTGCAAGAAAGCAAGCCAACCTCAGAAGTCCATTTTAAGGATCTGTTATGTCATACTGCTAATATTCCATTGGCCAGTGCAAGTCATGTGGCTGAGCCCAAACTCAATGGGATTTTCCATAGAGGTCAAGGGAAAGAAAGTGAATATTTGAAAACTATAATATGCCAGTGTTTTTACTATTACAAACTGTACTGTGGTGAACCTTCTTCCATTATTGCCCTGGTGCATATTTGCAAGAAATTATTTTCAACATATATCTGGAAGTAGGCTTGCTAGCCTGTAGGCCATTCCTCTTCAGATTTGCTAAACACTACCAACCTGGTTTCCAGAATAGATGTAATAATTTATATATTCTCCAAGAATGTTTGAGTTTTCTCTTCTGCGTTCATGTTAACACTTGGTATTGTCAGACTTAATTTTTTAGCAAACCGATTGGAATGAATTATTGTATCTTTGTGGTGTTATTTTGCATTTCACTAGCAACTAGTGAGGCTTATCATCTCTGAATGTTTATTGGCTACTCACCTTGCCATTTCTATGAATTCTCTATCTTCTCTGCTCACTTTTCTATTTGTTTTTTTGGGGAGGAGGTTAGTAAAAGTCCTTTATGTATTCTCTGTTGAAAGCTATCATATATATATTGCAAATATCTTCTCCTAGTGTGTGGCCTTTTTATTTTGTTTATGGTAATTTTTAGTATACAGAAATTGCCAATATTTTCAGTTATAGCCATCATTTCCTTGATGGTTTGGACTATCTCTTTTTAACTACTTTATTGAGATGTAATTAACATAGAATATATAGCACATATTTCAAGTGTTTGATGAGTTTTGACATACTAGTCACATGTATGTACTAGTGAAACCATCCATCATCAGCACAATCAATATAATGAACATACTCATTACCCCCAAAAGTTTCTTCATACCCATTTGTGATTCTTCCTTCCTGTTTTTTTCCTATCTCCTAGGTCCCAGGCAACCAGTGATATGCTTAGAATCTTATATTTTCTACTGATTATCTATTTTTCTGTCAGTTATTGAGAGAAGGGTGTTGATCGACTTTAATTATGGGTTTGACTATCATCCTTTCAGTTCTATCAATTTTTGCTTCAAATATTTTAAAACTCCTATTAGGTGCATACATGTTTAAAATGTATTATTCTGTCGTCTTCATAAATTGACCCTCTTATCATTATGTAACTGACCTTTATGCTAATATTTTTTTGCTGTGAAGTCTATCTACTCTCATATTTATATAGCCACTCTTTATTTTGATTTGTTTTTCATGATATATCTTTTTCCATCCTATCACCTTATTTATTTGTCTGTTTGTTTATTTTGGGTGGGGAGGGCCAAAGGGAGAGATTGATTGATTGATTGATTGATTGATTGATTTAGGGTGAGAGAAGAGAGAATCTTATGCAGGCTCCACATCCAGTGCAAGCCCAACACAGGGCTCAATCATATCCCTGAGATCATGACCTGAGCTGAAATCAAAAGTTGGATGCTTAACTGACTCAGCCACCCAGGCATCCCTCCATCCTGTTACTTTTAATCTACCTAAATATAGCAGTATCTTTTAAATGGGTTTCTGTGGACAACATAGGTTGGATCTTATTTTTTATCCAATAATCCATTTTATTACTTGTTTTCTCTTTTTTACATTCTTCTTTTACCCCTTGCCACCTTTTCAGATTATTCAAAGACTTTTTAATATTTTCTACTTTTCAGTTTTTGACTGTTATTTCTCTGTATATCTTAAATTTAGTGGTTAGTATACCTAATTAGGGGCACCTGGGTGGCTCAGCCGTTAAGCGTCTGCCTTCGGCTCAGATCATGATCTCAGGGTTCTGGGATCGAGCCCCACATCGGGCTCCCTGCTCGGCTGGAAGCCTGCTTCTCCCTCTCACACTCGCCTTGCTTGTGTTCCCTCTCTTCGCTGTCTGTCTCTATCAAATAAATAAAATCTTTAAAAATATATATACCTAATTAACTTTTCACAGTTTACTAAGAATTTATATTTTACTGCTTCAAGTAGAATATAGACATCTTACCACTATATAGTTTCTTCCCCAATTTATGGTATAATGTCATATGTGTAACAACTATACATTGAAAATGCCACCAGACATTGTTTTCATTTCAAGTTTCATTTCAATCATACATAAAGAACTTAAGAGGAGAAAATAGTCTATTATACGTATCTAAATGTTAACCATTTCTGTTGTTCTTTCCTTATTTCTTAAATTCCAAATTTCCCATTGGTATCATTTCCTTACCCCTTGAAGGGTAGAATGTTTTAAAGCAGGTCTGCTGGTGGTGAATTCTCAGTTTACCTTCATCTAAGAGCATTATTATTTTGTCCTCATTCTTGAAGAATATTTTCACTAAAGAATTCTGGGTTGAGATTCTTTCAGCACTTTTAAACTGGCTGTTACAGAGATTTTTTTTCTTTGCCTTTGGTTTTCAGCAGTTTGATTTTTTTTTTTTTTTCTGTAACTTGTTTTGGGTTTACTAGGCACCTTTATTCTGTAATGAAATTGCTGAAGACAAACAACATTAAAGTGAGAAGAGATGGTGTCTAAGGAGGAAATTCTTAAAAGTACATATATTTAGGGGACAGGCAGAATAGCTAACAAAGGAATTTAAGAAGGAGTTAACAAGAATGAATGAAGATGATTAGAAGAAAGAAATGTAGATATGTGATCTTAGGCAAATTATTTAATATCTCTAAATCTTAATATTCTCATTTGTAAAATTGAGATAATAGCAACTAATTTGTAGGGTTATGAAAATTAAGTGATATGGAAAGCATGTAGTATAATACCTATTAAAATGCTCAATAAATAGGAACTTACTACAATGATTATGAAGACAGAGGATAAAACCAAGTGACTACAGTACAGTATGTCACATCTGATGAATTAGAGCTATACTTTCTTTTCCTGTCATACATATTAGCTTGTATTACTGAAAAATATAATCATTTAAATAAATTTTTAGGGTAATTTCAAGTATTAAAAAATGAATCTTTGAATTTTGGAGAGATAGCTGAGACTTCTTAACTATAATTATTCAGAGTTTCCATTTACTAAGCTTTGATTTATTGAGCTTGAAATGATCTATTTGATTCAGTTTCAGTTTTGTCTTTTGACAAAAGGAGTTGTTATCTTCTTAAAAACAAGTCTTTTACCATCTATAGATGAATGGATAAAGATGTGGTATATATATATAGTAGAATACTACTCAGGGGTGCCTGGGTGGCTCAGTTGGTTTAGTATCTGCCTTTGGCTCAGGTCATGATCCCAGAGTCCTGGGATCGAGCCCTGAGTCAGGCTCCCTGTTCTGTGGGGAGCCTGGTTCTCCCTCTCCCTCTGCCAGCTGCACCCCCTGCTGGTGTTCTTTCTCTCTCTCTGTCAAGTAAATAAATTTAAAAAATCTTTTTAAAAAATGGAATACTACTCAGCCATCAAAAAAATGAAATCTTACCATTTGCAATGACATGGATGGACTGGAGGTATTATGCTAAGTGAAATAAGTCAATCAGAGAAAGAATTATCATATGATTTCACTCATGTGGAATTTAAGAAACAAAACAGGATCATAGGAGAAGAGAGAAAAAAATAAAACGAAATCAGAGAGGGAGACAAACCATAAGAGATCTTAACCATAGGAAACAAACTGAGGGTCACTGGAGGGGAGGGAGTGGGGGATGGGGTAACTGGGTGATGGACATTAAGGAGGGCAGCTGGGTATTATAAAAGACTGATGAATCACTGACCCCTACCTCTGAAAGTAATAATATGTTATATGTTAATTAGTTGAATTTAAATTAAAAACATTAAAATAATAAGTCATTTAAAGTTTCGTTCTGAAGCTTAAACTGAGAGTATGCTTTTGTTTGTTTGTTTGTTTGTTTGTTTGTTTGTTTATGGGGGGAGCAAGGACAAGCCGGGGGAGGGACAGAGGGAGAACAGACTTGCCGCCAAGCAGGGAGCCCAACGCAGGGCTCCATCCCAGGACCCTGGGATCATGACCTGATCTTAAGGCAGATACTTAACCGACTGAGTCACCCAGGTGCTCTACTCAGAGTATTTTTATAGTATTTCTGAATATTTATGTTATTTTTGGTGTGGACTCAAGAAGAGAGGCAACTACCACAATTAAAACATTTTTAGGGGCGCCTGGGTGGCACAGCGGTTAAGCGCCTGCCTTCGGCTCAGGGCGTGATCCCGGCGTTATGGGATCGAGCCCCACATCAGGCTCCTCCGCTATGAGCCTGCTTCTTCCTCTCCCACTCCCCCTGCTTGTGTTCCCTCTCTCGCTGGCTATCTCTGTTAGATAAATAAATAAAATCTTTAAAAAAAAAAAAAAAACCATTTTTAGACAAAATCAGAAAACATTCATTTAATCTTTCTGAGCTTCAGCTTTCTCATTAATAACAACAGTAGGATAGTGTTTACACCACACTAGGAGCGTTTAATGATTTTGAGATTTCTTTGAATGAGAGTTTAAGAGTCACAGGAAGCACCTTAAGGAAAACAGCATAGTGTCCAGTGTTTCTAAGCTAGGACCCAAAGAGCGAAAGTGAAGAAATGGAAGGGAACCATGTTATAGGGAAGTCCCTGGAGTATCATTTTCATGCTACACACACTGTGTTTTCCCCTTCCTTCTCCATACTCTCCCTCCTCCTAGTAATTGGACCTAATAGAATCTCTAGAGGAGTAGTGAGTACGAATAGCTTGAATTATTTCATCCATCCACATTTCCCATACTCCATCTACCCGAATCATGTTAAGAACTGAGCTAATCTGACCATCTGTTTCGAGAGGTAAAGAAGTGTAAATATAATAAGATGAAATAATCTTTTTTTTCCATCTTAAAAGTATTAATCTCTTGGCCTACTTTATGTCTGTATTTGCTTATAAATGACAGGAATTCTCAGTGTGTGCCAAGCTGTCCTTACATGCCCCTCCTGTTTTTTGCAAATGTACATGGTAAAATATTTTCCAAACTATAACAAAGAGCATTCAGTGAAAACACAAATCTGTTCCATCTTCTGCACCCTCCGATTCCATGTCACATAAGCAATCACTTTTTAAGTTAGTTCTTTTAGGTATTACTCTAATAATTTGAAATGTGGCTACTTTGAATTGAGATGTGCAATAATTCTAAAATACACACCAGATTTTGAAAACTTAGTATTAAAAAGGTAAAATATCACAATAATTTTTATATTGGTTACATATTGAAATGATGCCATTTTGAATATATTTTGTTAAATAAAATATATTGAAATTAACTTACTGGTTTCTTTTGATTATTTTAAGAATAATTAAGATTATTAACTGTTAAAAAATTTTAAATTATACATGTGGCTCACATTTGTTTCTCACATTATATTTCTTTTGAACAGTGCTACTCTATTAGTAAGCATCTATTTCCCTTACTTGATGTACCAAGTTTACTCATGAGATACCTGAGTATAGTCTGATTCTCATTCTTTAAAAAGGACCAAGTTTTTTTCTGGAAAGTTTTAGGATTTTCTTATTCTTGGTATTCTGAAATTTCATAAGCATATACTGAATTGTATATAGTTTTTGTTCATTTTGCTTATTAGAACACATGATAAGCCCTAGCTTGTGTTACTCTTCAGCTCTGAGAAATTTTCTACTAATACTTTTTGGATTATATCCTCCCTACTTTTTTTTCTTTTTAAAAACATTTCCTTCCTATTTCTGAATGAGAAAAGGTCTTGTGTGGTATTAGACCTCTAGTATTAAGTCTCTGTTTTTCTATAATTCTCTCTCATATTTTCTATTTTCCATTCTGTTGTCTTTTTGGCAGTGGTCCTGAGAAGAAACCTTACCCTAACCTTTTGACAGTTTATTAAAACATAGAATGTGCATTTCTATACACCAACAATGAGACAGAAGAAAGAGAAATTAAGAAGTCAATCCCATTTACAATTGCACCAAAACCCGTAAGATACCTAGGAATAAATCTAACCAAAGAGGCAAAAGATCTGTACTCAGAAAACTATAGAGTACTCATGAGCAAGAAACTGAGGAAGACACAAAGAAATGGAAAAACGTTCCATGCTCATGGATTGGAAGAACAAATATTGTGAAAATGTCTATGCTATGCTACCTAAAGCAATATACACATTCAATGCAATCCCTATCAAAATACCATCAACTTTTTTCATAGAAATGGAAGAAAAAATCCTAAAATTTGTATGGAACCAGAAAAGACCCTGAATAGCCAGAGGAATGTTCAAAAAGAAAACCTAAGCTGGTGGCATCACAATTCCGGACTCCAAGCTCTATTACAAACCGTAATCATCAAGACAGTATGCTGCTGGCACAAAAACAGACACATGGATCAATGGAACGGAATACAGAACTCAGAAATGGTCTCTCAACTCTGTAGTCAACTAATCTTCAACAAAGCAGGAAAGAATATCCAATGGAAAAAAGTCTCTTAAAGGGTGTTGGGAAAAGTTTGGACAGCCACATGCAGAAGAATGAAACTGGACCATTTCCTCCACCATACACAAAAATAGACTCAAAATGGATGAAAGACCTAAATGTGCAAAAGGAATCCATCAAAATCCTTGAGGAGAACACAGGCAGCAACCTCTTTGACCTCAACTGCAGCACCTTCTTCTTAGACACATCACCAAAGGCAAGGGAAGCAAGGGCAAAAATGAACTATTGGGACTTCATAAAGATAAAAAGTTTTTGCACAGCAAAGGAAACAACAAAACCAAAAGACAACTGACAGAATGGGAGAAGATATTTGCAAATGACAGTTCAGATAAAGGGCTAATATCCAAAATCTGTAAAGAACTTACCAAACTCAACACCCAAGGAATTAATAATCCAATCAAGAAATGGACAGAAGACATGAACAGACATTTCTGCAAAGAAGACATCCAGATGGCCAACAGACACATGAAAAAGTGCTCAATATCACTCGGCATCAGGGAAATACAAATCAAAACCACAGTGAGGTACCACCTCACCAGTCAGAGTGGCTAAAATCAACAGGTCAGGAAACAACAGATGTTGGCAAGGATGCAGAGAAAGAGGAGCCCTCCTACACTGTTGGTGGGAATGCAAGCTGGTGCAGCCACTCTGAAAAACAGTATGGAGGTTCCTCAAAATCTGAAAATAGAGCTACCCTACAACCCAGAAATTGCACTACTAGGTATTTACCCAAAAGATACAAATGTAGTGATCTGAAGGGGCACCTGCATGCCGGTGTTCATAGCAATGTCCACAATAGCCAAACTGGAAAGAGCCCAGATGTCCTTCGACAGATGAATGGATTAAGAAGATGTGGTGTGTGTATACACACACACACACACACACACACACACACACACACACACACACCGGAATATTATGCATCCATCAAAAATTGAAATCTTGCCATTTGCAATGGCATGAATGGAACTAGAGGGTATTATGCTAAGTGAAATAAGTCAATCAGAGAAAGACAATCACCATATGATCTCACAGATATGTGGAATTTGAGAAACAAGACAGAGGAATGTAGGGGAAGAGAGGAAGAAATGAAACAAGAAGAAAGAGACTCTTAATGTGAGGAAACAAACTGAGGGTTGCTGGAGTGGAGGGGTGTGAGAGGGATGGGGGGGTGCTGAGTGATGAACATTGGGGAGGGTATGCGTTGTGTTGAGCGCTGTGTATTGTGTAAGACTGATGAATCACAGAGCTGTACCCCTGAAACAAATAATACATTATATGTTATAATAATAATAATAAAACCATGCCAGAAAAAAAAAATAGGATTAGATAGGGATGCCTGGCAGGCTCAGTCAAAGGAGCATGTGACTCTTGATTTAGGGTCGTGCGTTCGAGCCCCACATTGGATGTAGGGATTACTTAAATAAATAAAGCTTAAAAAAATAGGAGGTGATAAGCAAACATAGTCTTAGTTGTCTACAATTCTTTCTTGTTCTCTGTTCTTTTATCATAGAAGTGTGTTCTGCCTTTATGACTGTGCTGTCTTCTTGAATATACATGAGGTTTCAAATTAGATTTGTTTTTTGTTTTTTAATTTCCTTCTGTTTCCTGACTTACCTCTTTGTTTTGTCAGTGGTTTATTTTGTTCAGGGAAGGCTTTTAGAAGTGAAGCACATTTTAGATAAAATATGTAACCAAATGTGTAGAAGCAGAAATGCAAAAAGCTTCCTCTGGGAGCAGTGATAATCTGATCATTATAATACTGTGGATATAATGAGATAAGAGCCTGAACTAGCATGAATACAGTGAGAACCAAAAGAAAAGAACTGAGTAATTATGCAAGAAAAGTAAGTGTGATTATTAACTGATTTCTCCACTCTAAAAACTCCCACAGCACCCCTTTATTGAACTAGTTATATGTTCCCTTATAGTGTTAATTATTATATTCATATGTCTTTCTAACGAAATTTTGACTCTTCAGGGCAGGGATTATATCTTACTCATTAACTTTTTTAAAAGTGTTTGTTGATCAAGCACTATGCCAAGGGCTGGGAGAAAGCAGTAGTCAAAGACAAATAATCCCTGCCCTCAAGGATACATAATTGCTTACATCCTTCACAGTGTTTAGAATTAGATGGTAGATATTCCCAGAGAAAATATTTGTTAATCCTACTTTAAAAGGTAATATTAAGATGGCCTATTTGTATCTGTTTAGGTGTGTTGCAAAATTTATTTGATATTAAACTATTCTCTCTTTAACTCGATGCCAAAAAAATTATGTATTCAGATTAAACTAATATCCTTCACCTTATTTAAAGGTAACATAGCACATTGATATAATGAAAACAGCCCACCCCTGAAAGAGTCCAGAGTTCTAGTTTAGCTCTACTATTGAACAGGTTTTTCACATGAATTTTTATCCTCTTATCTTCTCAGAGCCTCACTTTCTCGTATGTAAAATAAAGGTTAGATCTTTTAGCACTGACACTTTGAATCCAAAAGTGGAAAAATTTTTCATTCCCATAGCCTTTGAATGTTGTGGCTAAACCATCTAGTATATTTAATTGAATGACTGGAAATGACAGAAAGCTGTCATTTCATGTTTTATTTGAGTTATGACCATTGACTAAATACGTTTTTTTTTTTTTCTCTTTTACAGACTTGGGTCTGGATCAATATACAATAAAACGCTTTGATGGAAAGGTGAGCGAGCTATGACACTTAATGTATATATCCTGTTGTTTACTAAGAAGATTTTAAAGTTTCTCTAGAGTTATTTGTGAGAAATTTCTGAATGCCTGTTTATCTAATCAAAAGAGCATGTTTATTAGTTTGGAAGGCATAGAAGTGCCTTCAGATGCTTCTACAGAAAAAATCAAGCAGAAGGTTTTTCTACATTTTTCCATATAAGGTAACACGCATGGGTAGCCTGGTGTTAGTTAAGGGCTAATTCACTGTATGTTGACATTTGCATTTTAATTCAATTGCCATCATAAACTTTAACAAGCCCCCCAATTTTACATTTGCATTTCTCATAAAAACACTTTCTTGATTTGACCTTCCTCAAACTTTGACACTATATAGCAGTAATCCTAACTAGAAAATTATGGAAGTCTTTACTGATGCTTTTATAATAATTATGAAGGCCACCCCAAGTTTGCGTATACATTTGCATTATACTTACTTTCAATTCTTTATTTTATGCAAAAATAAATCACATAATAAATTGTTCTTAAGTACAGAAAATGAAACTTTCAATTTTATTATCTCAAAGCAATCAGTTAAACATGTTTTTCCCTTTCAGGCTGAGCTCTACAAAAAGAAAAAGAGAATATTACACAGGGTCAGAAAGAAAAGTAAAAGGTCAATTTTAAAGAGGAGGAAGAAAGCACATCAGAAAGAAGAGAGAGCCCGGAATGGCTCTACAAAGCTTAAAGAGAAGGAAATCAGAAGGAAAATCATGCAGTGGCTGGAAAAGGCAGGATCACTAAAAAGGGTCTAAATGGGTGGAGGTCAGGGTTAGTAGAAACTGATCTTGCAGGAATATGTCGATCCTGCATCATTGCATAAAACTCTATGTACTTGTAAGGTGAAGATATAAATGCTAAAATCTTTTGCACAGGTGGAAAGAGTGAATGGCCACCTTAAGAGATGAGAGATCTTGATCAAGGCTTCTGGCCTAACAATTGCCTTTCCCATTCAGATGGCCCATTGCCTCCATCTGGGTATCCTCTTTTTTAGAGTCACATATTCTAAAAGAAAAAAAATGATCAAAAAGAGCATTGAACTAGAATGGTAGGAGACAGGTTCAGAGCTGGCTTTGCTTTGGGGCAGCCACATCTTTGATCCTTGGTGTCTCTGCCTCATGTATAATCAAGTACCAGATCCATGTGAAGGGTTACTGCAGGCACTGATGTCAGGGTCTGATTTCAGAATCTCTGGCAAATCAGGCCCTGTTTTATCTGTCTTTGTGTCACGCATATGTCTGTCATACGGGAGGGGACCAATAAACATTTGAAGATTTGGAAAAAATCAACTAATCAATCACATATTCTTTGGAGATATGACTCATTAAGTCAGTAATACGTTATAGCAAAATTAGTCTAATGAATCACAATTTTTGGTCACTGAAGAAATTCAGAGTAGCATGAGATTTCTGTCCTCTAGTGTGTGTGTGTATACACATGTAAACCTGAAAATGCATAAAGAAGTTGGATATGTGCAGGTTGAACAGCAAATTTACATGGTATAGGGGAATTTCTATTCGTGGAGTTTTCGCAAATATAAAATACCTAGTGGTCAGTCCTGTTTCATAAATGCTCTTTAATTTTTTGATTTCAGCATATAACTGTCCACTTGACACTAAAAATCTAGCTTTGGGCATGACCAGTGAGCTCCAACTTTGTTTCAATCATATTCAATTTATGAGCCCTATATTTCCTACCATTAGTGTCATTTGCATTTTTCTGATTTCCATTTATTTTTATAAATTAACAAAAGTAAACTGCAATAAAACATAAGTATTTGAGTGCTGCCTTGCTGTAGAGACAAAAATGGCAGTACTTCTTTGGAAGGCAGACTTTGTGACAGATTGTAGTGCAAATGTTTGGGCTCTGAAGTATAAAATTCTGAAATGGGAGTAGGAAAGCAGGATTTAGGGATCTCAACATATAATGTTCGAAAGTATGACTTGTATGAAATTCAGGCATATGAAAGTTGACTTTATGGTACCAGGGGAACAGGTTCTGCAAGATAATAGAGGAATGGCAGACTCACATAGGGATAGTGGAGAACTGAGCCAGCCAGCTTGTCCCTTAGTAAAGAGTGCACGGATTTTCCTTTCATCCGCGTTATGATATGTGTATTTAATCCCTTTGCAGGTACTTCATTAAATACTCTCTTAATTTCCATCAAATATATCCTGAAGTTTATGCTTCTTAAATAGGATCTTTAAACTGAGTTCATCTCTAGTTTATGTCTTCATGAATAGTCTTTTTTTCATATGAAGTTTAAGAAAGTATTTCTGTGCTGTTTTTAAACCATATATAATGAGGAATACAACATTCATTCTGGGTTTAATCAGTTTAGAAGTTTTTCCAGGGATTTTTGCCATGTATTTGTGATATTTGTGATAAGGATCAATGCTTATTCAACTGTCGATCTTATTATTTTCCTTTAGATCTTCATGTCTCTCATTCTCTCAGTCAGAATATCTTAATTCTTAAGTAGCAGCTTCCAGAGTATATAAATCCCAAGACAATTTCCTCTTGAAAAGACAGATTTGTGTAGTAATTATAGTAAATTTTGTGCGAGATGGCCAGAAATTTAGTCCAAAGCTAATACCCTGGAGGAATTTCCTTTTAAACTTGCTTTGATTTTTAAAGGGGTCATTTTCTCTCTCTTGTTTTAACTTGAAAGATAAACTAGTTATGAACTACTCAGAGAAAGATTTACTCCCATCTTCTTATCCACCCCCCATTGTTATAGCTTTTAACACACCATTTAATAAAGTGCATCATTTGACCAGTAAGTAACACTGCCTTATTTTATTGTCTTTTAATTGAATTGCACTTTAGCCTTTTTGTCATTGAAAACAAGAACAAATGGAGAGATTTGGGGGAGTTTTCTCATTTGTGTTTGAATTTCATACAACCTCTAAATGCAAAGTAGAAAAGAAGGCCCAGCTGATATTGAGAAATAATTGGACAATCCGAAATTTCTTGTTTTGGTGCCTATCATCTTTTCCCTTCTTTTGTTTGACTAGAAAATGCCCGTAAGTAAATGAAACATTCCTGTTTCAACTGAGAGTGAAACTGAATTTGATTAAGCAGCTTTTGAATTTGGGGGAGGATCTTTTGCCAGAGCCCATCACTACCTAATGTTAATGTACACTAATCCTTTACTCTTAGTAGCAATTTCCTTTGTAGAAAACTCATGAAATACATTATTATTGGCACTTGCATCATTTATGCATTTCAGAATTATCTCCTAACACAGGCCTTGTATAAAGAAGCAGTAGTGTCCCTTCGCTTTAAGAAACTGCTTTGTAGATAGGTGATACTTTAAAAGACGTTCAGACTAGGTTTTAAAAGTTCAAAAACTTCAAAGCTCGCAAGTTCAGATTTTCTCTTAAAGGATGTTTGAATATCAGTATAGTGTACTGGCACTATTATACAGATGGTAATACAAAATATAGTCTGGCTTTTGTTTTAGTGTGGTATATCATAGATTTTTTAAAAAAAATGCACTCTCCCCCTGCAATGTCCAGGCATTCTGCTTATGACTTGTTGATGCAATTACTTCATGAAGTTTAGGTTATTTCTTTAATGAAAACTTTATTTTTTCTGGGTTTAATTTTTTAATTACATAATAACTGGTCTATAAAATAAATGATCATTTATAAATGGAGCCTTCATATTACATAATCATCAAATATTTCTTTCATTTAATGATTTAATTGCTGTTTTTTATTGGTGTGGCTTTTCTCAAGTGGTTATACCCTTTATTTTCCTGTTTCTCTTAGCCCTCCCTTTTTTCCGTCAGCATATCAAAGATAGAAGTTGTTTTGGATTTTCTGCTCCTGTTGTAATAGACAACACTCTCTGGACCAGACACCACCATTTTTTTTTTTTAAGTTACAGTAGAAAACTGCATGGTCTAGGTAAAATCGTTTCTAAAGCAAAGAATACCCATATTCCAGAGTTTTGACATAATTTCCTCTTCTCTCTTACAAAAACTTTATAAAGCTCATACTCTTTGTCAAGTAACAATGAATTGCCCATTGAAACTAAATTGTTCATTGTTATCATTTTACCATGTATTTCTTTTTCAGAAGATAGATTTTTAAATTCTTCCTTCCCTGTCAAATTCCCTTTCCCCCATTCACTCCCTGAACACTTCCTGCATTTTTCATTATTTGTATTTACAGTACCCTTAGAATCTCTTCAGTTTGGAAGAAAGAGTTAATGTGTGTTTTATTCCTCTCTTTATGATACCTGCAAGAATATTTGTACACATGGAACAGAAAAAATATTTTACATCAAATTAGAATGACATTGTCAAAAAAAAAAAAATGACATTTCCACATTTAGGTGAAAGAGATAAAAGTATGGTCAAAGCCTAGAAGGGGAAGTACTGATTACAGTGTTTAAAACAGAAAAAGTTATCAGAAAAAATGATGGGTGCCATAGTTAAAAATAAAAGCTTTAATATAACCAAATGCTTTTAATTGCTTACTAGGTGAAAGTTCTTTTAAAAATATTGATAAATGAACTTTAAAATGATATTCCCCTTAGGGGAAAGTCTTGGTTCCTCAAGGGGAATGTAAGCACATTTTCCCCTATAACATAATACTCTTAATGCTTTACTTACGTTGTTTATTAACTTCATATCATAGATAAGATCTTAGTGTGGAATTAGGGCAAGTATAATATTACTTCTTGACATGCATAGTAATGTGAAATGTATTGTAGATCAAGGAAATGTAAATTAGGAGAGGGGACGGACTGAAATCTCCATGGGACAAGAGTTTGATGAATCTTCACACTTATTTGAACAGTTTTAAATCTGTTCATATTTATATAGCAGGTCATGATGTTATGAATTCTCTATTGTTCACTAGCACATCTCTCTCTTGGTTTCCAAAGATGAAACTTGTCAAGTCTAAATTCGTGGTGAATTGACAGGTTTTTCTATTAATAAACACAAATATATAGACATAATTGTATTATTTTTTCACCATGTTTTTATTTGCCCTATCAATCCCATCTTTACAATAGAGTGTATCAGTGTGTTGTCTTTCTTTTATAATAGGGAAATACTTGATTTAAAAAAAAGCATGGCAGATTCCAAGAGAATGCACAGATCTCCCCCCTGTCTAAAAGTAGAGCATTCCTATGGAAGCTTTCATTAAGCTGAAACAGCATAAAGCAAAGAAACTATTACCATTTTCATAAAAGCAAAAATCCTCTGGATTTTTTTCCGTTAGCAAAAACAGGTACCAGCATCGGTCTTTCTCGTAAAAGAGAAGTGGTATAAAGCAAACTTTCAGATAGCAGAGATTCTGTAATTCCTGGAAGCATGAAGTTCTCCACAAATATTTCATATTCACATATTTATTTTAGGGCTGAAGATTTAGCCCATTTTAAAAACCACATTAACGTATTCACTTATTGGTTGTCAGTGGTTCATTTTTGCAATTTAAAGTAAACTCTCTAAATGAGAAATACTTGACTCTATTTGTCTCTCGCAGGAATTATTACTAATAACAACTATAGGAAAAAGAAGAATAATTAAAGGAATGTTTATTACGTGCTACACTCTATTTTTGGTTTTGGTTCCACATGCAATGTGGGGCTTGAACTCAACGACCCCAAGATCAAGAGTCGCATGCACTACGGACTGAGTCAGCCAGGCACCCCTCCACACTGTTTTAAGTGCTTACATATAACTCATTTAATCCACACGGCCACTCTCAGATAGCTTACTACTTTTAGCTTCATTTTACAAATAAGAAACTACATAATAATTAAGTAGCTTAATTTTTTTTTTGACTTAAGATCATATACGCTAGTAAGTAGTAGAGGCATGATTCCATATTTGTAGTCTGGCTTCTGAGTTAACAGTCTTAAGCACTGTGGTATATCTAAGCGGTATGTCTATATGATCTATTGATCTATTTGTAAATAGAAATTTCTCTTTGTCAAGTAGTTATTTTAATACCTTAATGCCGTTTGTACAAAAAAAAAAAAAAAAACCTTGATATTTCGGTTTCTTTTTGCTAAGCGTGTTGAAGTTAATTTTTACTGCTTTGATAAAGTACAACTAGAAACTCCTATTAACCTGAGAAACCACATAGTGTTTTTGAAGAAAGAAAATATAAGGAGTATATAAATTTTAATACTGAAATTTAGAAATCAGAATTTCAACTTCATTTTTATTTGCTCCATTATTTTCTCATATGCCACGAACACCATTGGGCATTTTAAAAAATGCTGTGTCTTTTCTTTTTACTGAAACAGTCTCTTAAAATGTGCACTGTCATCTATATTTGAAAAATTGGATCTTGGCTCATTGTCATCAAGATATTAAAGAAAATAATGTTTCTGTTACAAACTCAACTTACTCTCAAATATTGATTGGTTGTGTGTTAAATGTAGCATCATTGAATAGGGCCACTTATTATAGTCAGTCTTTGAACAAGCAAAAGTTTAGAATGTAATTGCATTACCAAGGAATTCAACACTCTGATTCAGCATTTCAAGAAATCCTTTGACACCTGTTGCAGTTTTCTGTTTTACTTTTAGTCCATTTGTTCATCTTTCTTCTTTCGCATCCATAGTTCTCTAAATTATTTTTAAGCCATTTTCTCCATTTTCTCTCTTCTTACAAATTAGCAGATTTAGTTCTTTTGTAAAACACCACAGCCCTAAGAAAATCTGGCTTTGGTATCTGAAATATTTTCCAAGGGATTTCCATTTTGACATTTTAAGTATTTGACAGCTATGTGTAAATAATTAGTAGATGTTGTAAGTATGCTGAACTTGAGTATGAAAAATACAACATTATTAATTGCTGTACTTCTTAGTATGTAATAGCACAGGATGAAAAGAGTGTGACCTTGGATATGACGAGTCTATATTCTTAAATGGGCTCTGCCGCATACTTGATAGATAACCTTGGGCAAGAGACCATTTAATCTCTCTGAGTATCAGTTACCTTCTCAGTAAAATCAGAACAATGTGGTAAAGTATCTGGCTCTACAAATTATAGCTACTTTCTGTGACTTTGAACCCTTTATTCAGTTTATGTATGCTGTCATATATATTATCCTCTTGGTTTGTGTGAAATGCTACAGAATAGCATCTCCTCTGCCTAATTGCTCTCTCCATGCCAGTTAAATCAGCTGTAAAAATCCCCGTGGGCTCTCTATAAGGAGCAATTGGCTGGGATTAAATAGCTGGTCCATGAGCTGAAGAGAGACCTCTGGTTTGTTTTCTCATATCTGAGCTGTCCTTTGTTCACAGTGATTCATCTCACCCCTGTGTTGTAAAACCCTCTGGGTCTCTGTCACATCAATCCCAAGCCTTAGGTTTGTAAATTGCTTATAGCATGTATTTCTCAGTTAAGAACTTTTATCACTCTGCTAAATTGTTTTGAGAAGTATGGTAAGTTTGGGTTGAATTTTATTTCACAGTGAAGTTCATTTGTTGAAAAAATATCTTTAAACCCATTTGATATATGAAGATATTTTGGAGTGGTGTACCCAGCTAAATCAGCTAACCTCCACGATGGCTGGCTTTTTATCACTAATGTGAGTAGTAATTCATTTAGTGCAACATAATTTTACAGGAGACCTGTTTCTAAGCAGTCATTCTGAACTCTTTGAGTAGTTACTAATCCTTTAAACTCATCTGAGTTTGGTCGCCTGTATTTTATTATGGATGGTAAAGCAACAAATTTGCCATGAAGTTTAAAAATATTATATCCATGAGACATCCTAATAGGAAACGGTAATTAGAGAAATGCTTTGACTTCCCATGACAAAAAATGAAATGTTTGCTTTCCCATTTCTTTAAGAAACAGATTATTGTTCATGTGTTTTCTTTTTATAGTATTAAGTTTTTTTACAATTGTGTATTTCATTTGGGGGAGGTTAGGAATTGAGGTGTTGCGGTTTTTGTTTTATTGTACCTACCAGATAATATATAAAACATTTCTGTGTATTCCTCATTTCCTGTTTCTAGGTGTTCAGTGATTTTATTACAGATCTAAATTCGTCCTTATATGTTATAATATTTTGTGATACGTATGTTTGATTTTGGATTTTTTGTTCATGTAATCAAACAATGTCCATTTTTTTTCTTTTTCTCATCTTCTGATCAGGATTTCTGGCAGGTACTGACTCAGCAGCATGTGCTTTAATTAATTAATGTTCCAAAATCCATAATAATGCTTCAGAGACAAAGGTTCAGTGCATGCTCATGTCCTTTCCCTGCTCCTTTCAGAATGATTCAGTTCCTGTCACTTTAAATTAACATATTTTATCTTTAGTATGAGAATTCCAACACTGCACTGGTCCTTGAGAATATAATACCTAGCATGATTTAAAAGGAGGTTTTAACATTATGTGTCACACAAAAGGTCAAGAAACTTACCACTATTTTGTATAAGGGATACTCAGTTAATTGGGCCATTTAATTAGTCTTAGCAGGTCATGTTCCTAGTTAAACTGTAACAGGAATGGTGAGACAACAGTAATTTCAAGTGAAAATCTTTTTTTTTCCTTTGAAATTTCTGAAATGATAAATACAGATAAGTTTAGTTGCACTTTGTTCAGTAAAATGGCTTAACAGGAAACAAATGGAACATTTAGAAAGACTGCATTATTTTATTTTTTTGAGCTAATCAACAACTTTAACTTGGAAAAGCAAGCAAATACATGAAGAAAATCATGAAAGAGAATATGTAGGTTGTAATCTGGCAAAGGAGACTTTCAAGGACTAGCCTAAGAAGTACTTTTTAAATTGATCTTTGAAGACTTAGACTTTTTAATTATAATTTATAAATTATTAAAATTTATTCATTTTTTAAAAGACATTACTCTTGTATTGCTTAATAGAAATAGAAACTCAACTAAATTAGCATACTTTTGTTTTAAAATAATGATATAATTAATGAGATCACAGTGTGCTCTTTATTTTTATGTAACATTTTTCCTGTGCTTCCTTTTTTTTTAAATGGGATATGTTTTTAGTAGTCTACTTACTAAACCCCAAACCAATTATCCTGTTACTGATGCAGTTGATTATCTTACTTCTGCCTTTACCTGCATTTTGAAACAAACCAACAAATACTTGAGTGATTATGTCAAAATAATTTATTGACAATCCCAGTATCAATGTTTCTAAGCCTGGACGTTCTGTTTTAGAATAGCTATGGCACAACTAGTATGCACAGTGCTAAGGAG
The DNA here is from genome assembly GCF_017311325.1 of Ursus maritimus. Classification (NCBI taxonomy): domain Eukaryota; kingdom Metazoa; phylum Chordata; class Mammalia; order Carnivora; family Ursidae; genus Ursus; species Ursus maritimus. The sequence goes on from NW_024426885.1 coordinate 53,010,858, forward strand.
AGTATATCAGATAACACCTATGATTGAGGAAACCTGCTGCTACTTCTATAATTGTGGCAGGACAGTTTGTAGGAGGCCTCTAAAAACTCTTCCTTTCCTTTGATAGTTGTATGGTTTAAGACTTCAAAAATTTAAAATGATTTGCCTCACATAGGTATTCCTGTTAGAGAATGAGAAGAGAAAAGAGGTAGGAATTGGTGAAGTGCTTGGAAGTCTCTTGAATCTGCAGCATTGGGTTATCAGCCACCATAGTTGACAAAAGAGCTCCGGTCTTCTTTAAACTTCGACTCTCGAAGGTGGTATCCTTTGTTGAGTAAGGATTCAAAATCCAGTTTTACTTTATTATTAAGGATATCTTGTTAATATGCTTTTTGTATTGAAAATAATAAACTTTTTTTTCATAGACTAGGTAGTGGGGGATTGTTTATATCACTACAAATATCACTCATTTTGGTGACACTGGTATAAATCCTTTAAGCTTCCAAAGGTCAATGAGCAGTTACTTATAGAAGAGGGCTTTCTTGCTTGCTTCCTTAACAGGGATTTGTCCTTTGCATGCTAAGTTCCTATTGCCTGTGGGGCTGGAATCATTTTGTTTTTCTGGTAGCATAGAGCTGTTCTTCAGATGCAGCTTATGAATGGTGTGAAATAATTATATTGCTGTGAGGAGTATTCATAATGTCTCTTTCCAGTCTCTGAGTTCCACCACTACTAAAGTATGTTGACTTCAATTCATGTGTTTGATTATTCAGGTTGAAAAAAGAAATGATAATATAATCATTAAGTGCTCCCAAGGAGGGTGTGGTCCACCTGGTTGCCCCAAATATTCAGATATCTGTTAATATGTTTTTAGATACATTTTTATTTTAGAATCTATTTTGTTTGAACTTGGGGTCAACAACCCATTTCATTTATCACTGTTGATTTGAAAGCATAAACATGACTAAACATTACATTTCTAACACCTTCATGTTTCACTTTTCCATCATGAAACAAGATTTGAAATTCACTTTGACATGAGAGGACTTGGTTCCAGATAACTTCCTTTTTCTTATTATTTTAGCACAAATACTGTAACGTGTTTTGAGGTTACACAAAGTGAAAGATATGCAGAACATTTTATTTCTCCTGTTCCAGTAAAATTGGGTTCTCAACTCAGCCTAAACATCTATTGATGATCTTTAGTTGCAGAGAATGTGTGAGGATAGCTTTTGATTTGCATATTTGTCTTTGCTGTGATAGATTTTTTTTTAAGTTCCAAACTTAAAAAGCTTCTCCAGTTACAAATTAGTCTAACATCTATTAATTAAGAAGACATAAAGAACCATTACATTCTTGAAGTGATACTCATTTTCAAAATGATTAAAATATGTATTTGAACAAGCCAAGGCATAAAAATAGATTGTGCACTTACATTGTTAACTAGACTTTCCTCTTCAAGATAACTGAGCTGATAACAAGCTAAGCTCCAGGATTAATATCTTATAATAGTGAACTCTTGTTTTGCTCTGAAAATATTCAGTCCCCATTAACAATTTCAGAAGTCGGAAATAGTTTCTCTGCATTTGATACGATATAATACATAATGGTTCTGTCAAACCATGACCTGTCCTGCCATTTTATAGCATCATCACCTTGGGCTACTTATTTAATTTCTCTGAACTTCAGTTTTCTCCTCTGTAATGTGCAGATAGTAGTATTACCTATCTCATAGGATTGCAGTGAGGACTTAAAGAGGAGTGTGTAATTCAAGTGCTTAGCACAGTGCCCAGAGTGAAATACACAAACTAATTTTTAAATTCTTGATATATCTTTAATGGTCAGTGGTGTTCAAAGGATACATATAAGTGTTAAGAGTTCAAAATGCTTTAAAAATTCTTCATCTAAAGGGCTTCCTGAGAGAACAGTGTAGAATGATTGGTGATCCTCAAGAGTGAAACTCTCAGTTTTTATGATGTGATTTTTTTTTCTTGTAATAATGTTTTCCATATGGGAGACAGTGAGATGCTATATTGACTGAGTTTTAAGAGTTCGTATGTGAGGTGGTTTTGCCATGAAGTGATAGGGAAGCATTTTATAACCCATATGACCGAAACCAAGACTACTGCTGAGCCCATGATGCTTCTTTTCAGTACCGATTTATTTGAATGACCAAAGTTCAAAATTAAATTCTTAGATTTAGTTAGCAAATAATAATAGTAAAACATAGATTCCCCCACCCACAGCTGCTTCGAAGCAAGTCTGCAGGCATAATGTGGTAGAAATAATAGAGTTGACAATTGGGGCGCCTGGGTGGCACAGCGGTTAAGCGTCTGCCTTCGGCTCAGGGCGTGATCCCGGCGTTATGGGATCGAGCCCCACATCGGGCTCCTATGCTATGGGCCTGCTTCTTCCTCTCCCACTCCCCCTGCTTGTGTTCCCTCTCTCGCTGGCTGTCTCTATCTCTGTCAAATAAATAAATAAAATCTTTAAAAAAAAAAAAAATAGAGTTGACAATTTTCCACTTCTAGGGTTTTGATAATACCTCATGAGATACTGAAGACTGAAGTACATCCCTATAATAATGTTGTATCATTTCCTTGAAGTGAATGTTATTCCAGGATACTTTTACATTTTTATCATTGCTTTAATCAAATCTTCTGCCACCCTTTTTTTAAGCATCTTCATTTGTATCCATTTTTTCTATAGCCATCTAGTTAAGGAGCTAGGAAAACATTTGCATGATAGGTATTTGGAGTTGTTCTCAGAGCTGAAGTGGTTAGAATTGGGACTGAAAAGAGAATGGCTTTCTGGCAGCCTGAAGTTTACAGTATCTTAAGCATTCACCTTCCACAGTTTGTTGCACAGTCATTTCTGTTTGGCGCTTCAGATGCTCTATTACCTTTGAAAAGGTTGCAAACTCTGAGTCAGGAGAAGTCCTACTCTAAATTAGAAACTTCTTAATTTAATTTTATCTGACATATCCTCAGCTCCTGCCTTTCCGTAAGCTCAGGTATGGGGCAGGGAAAGAAGACGTTTTTCAACTGTGCAACATTTTCTGTTCAATTGGGAATAGTGTGATTGTTTAAGATGGATATCTTACCAAGGCTTTGGCATCTATGCACCAACTAAATAACGAAGTATGAGCATTAATTGCATGGGAAAACTGCCGAATTTTCTCTAATACTCTTCCCCTCCCTGCCCCAACCCCAACCTTATGTAGAAATACTGTTCGTCGTTTGGAAATGATAGGTCAAAATTGCATTTTCTGGAAGAAGCATTTTATTATCATTACTTTGCCTTTGAAGTACAACCTCAAATATTTCTTAAGGTTATCTAGGGAAATGTTAATATTAAAACAATCCAATTATCTCAGTCTTATAAAGGATGACATCTTCAATAGTAAAGCTGTGTTCTTTATCAGCTTTTTCTATAAACCAGAGATGATTTGAGGTTCTAGCTGGTATATTAGCATCTATTTTGCTGGCATAATCCATCAACTACTATTTGGTAGGAAGTTTATTTTGAACTGAAATTGAAATTTCATCAAAATTGAAAAGTGGGTTTAAACTAGAATAAATAATGAAATTAAACTCCTAGATATGAGTTTTCTCTTTGGCTTCATCCACTTGAGTCTTAAAAGGCAAAATTATTGGCCCTACTTTGATCAACGCTGTTAAAGTTAGGATTCACTGAGCACAGTGAGTATTAATAAATCTGAATCATGATTGGAATTCTCAGTCCCAAGGCTCCTGATGGCACCTGCAACTTTGGCAGTGTTATATAAGTCTATGTGATTGGTCAGAAACCAGAGCGTGGATGCTTTAGCACAAAACGATCTTGGTAAAACAGTTCAGGTTTTTTGTTTGGTGTTTTTTTTTTAAGGATTTATTTATTTATTTTACAGAGAGAGTACGTGCATGCATGAGCAGGGGGAGGGGCAGAGAGAGAAAGGGGAAACAGACTGCCACTGAGCGGGGAGCCCAATAAGGGGCTCGATCTCAGGACCCCGAGATCATGACCTGAGCCAAACCAAGAGGTGGGTGCTTAAGCGACTGTGCCACCCAGGTCCCCCAAAGAGTTAAGTTTTAGACTCCTAGAGAGGTGTATCGATTATACATGTATAGGGTATGCTTTGCTTTAAGTTTCTAATTAAGTGTTCCTGCTTCCCTAAAAAATAAAAAGATGCAGGATATGCAGTTGAGGTTAGTACCAAGACCCTTATGAGGTTATTTATTTATTTGTTTTTACTTGAATTTTAATTTGAATGTTTTATGGTAGTCTGTAGTTGTAGTTTAAATTTCAAAACAAGATCTTAGGCTAGGTCATATAAATGAATAGTAAATCGTTGAATTTCCCTTATTTGAGTCAGTGAGGACATTGCTTTGCAATATTTTGCATAATTTTGTTCTTTAGGTAGAAATGCTGTTCTGATCAGTTGACCTGCATTTCTGCATTTCAGCCTTAATTTCAGAGATTCAAGTGATTTGACTAGATTTTGACATGTAACTTTTAAGATGCGCTAAATATGTTATATAGAACTATTGAATCACCGTGTTGTACACCTGGAAGTAATATAACACTGTATGTCAACTATACTTTAATTTAAAAATAACAATAAGAAAATAGCATAATGCTCTGGGAGGTATCTGCAATTAGTCTCTTTTTTAAAAATACCCAATGCTCTTACATTTCAGCATATATACTGAAGAATTGGTAGAATTGTATCTCAGTAACTTTAAGATGAAAACAAGTTTCTCTTAGACCCTTACTATAAATTTTTTGGCTAAACTTATCTGTTATTATATCAATCTCACATTATATGGCCTTACAATAGATTTGGAATATGTTTTACTTCTTTTGACTTTTATATACAGAAATTTCTTCCTTTTGGCTTGTCTAATGTTTATTATTTACATTGAATTTATTATATTGAATTAAATACAAATCTTTATGATAGATTTTCCTAGTAAAAATACATTACATATGTTCATTAGTATAATATTAATGTTCATTAGTAACAAAAGATACAAATAAGGACCTCTGAGATAGAGAAGGTGAACATTATTACCAATTTGGTAAGGAAGATTATGTTTTCCTTGGACTATGCCCCCATTTCATCCCTAAAGCATATAAATGATATTTGCTTAGGGGAAAAAAATGACTTAAAATTTAGTCAAAGATTAAACATTATTCAAAAGATCAATTGAAGAAACATTTTACTTGACATTCTCAGTTGCAGAATTAAACGATAAGACTTTGGAGTAAGAAAAACTAACTGAAAGCCTTCCTTCTTTCCTTCCTTGACTCTAGATTTTCCATTTTCACCATACTTTGGGAATTTTAAGATTTTATTCAATGTCAAACTCAAATATCTGTATTTTCACAGATTCCCTATGTATTGTGGCTAGTTGGTTTGAGGATATTATTTATGGTAGAATCAGATTTATAAAGACCAGCTAAGAAGCAGTCATAAAAAAACAAATAGTCTAAGAATTGGTTTCGTGGTAACTCTCATTTCCTCCCAAATTTTAATGTACTTATTTGATTTTTCTCCTAGCTTTATGTAATTTGAGAGATCGAATTTGATAGTTTTATGGCAGTTTTGGTGTTTTTGAGTAATGTCATGAATTTTTTTAAAGAATCGGCTTTGGAATTGTGGATACTAAACCCACTTACAAATACACTGAGTTAATTAATAGGTGTACAATCTTAAATGCACCTGAACCACTTTTTGACAAGTGGGTGCCTTGAAAAACATACATGTAACTTCCTTCCCTCTCTCCTTCTACCCCTACTCCAGAAGCATGGAAGATTAATGTAGACGTTTAAGAAAGAATTAGAAGATTACATTGCACAGGGCACACTGAAAAGCATGGCTAATTTAAAAATCCTCTTTAAACATCTTTCTTATTTTTAAGGAGGTATTGCAAGACATGCACAGTCTCTGTTCTTTCTCTTAAACACATGCACACATATGTGCACACATGCTTTCCCTTTTCCTCTGTTTTTCCCGACTTTGATATGTCCCTTACCCTCTTTTTTCTTCACCTTTCTATGGTCCTTCCTCCTTCTATATCTTGTCTTTCAGATGTTTTCAACTTTTTCTCATATGAAGCACTTTGGCCTTCTTTTGGCCTCTTCTTCCTTTCACTCTACTCAGTTCAGTGGAGATCTCATATACAGCCGCACAAACAAATATTTTCTCCTTTAGAGGACTGAGGGTTGCAAACACGGACATATTCTGTGTAAGGTAGTAGAGGCAGGGATACCTTCCTGGAGAAAATCACACTAACTAAAGTAGCACTGTAAGGTGTTTTTACTTAGCCCCTATGGAGATATGTTCCAGTAGTAATTCCCAGTCAATATATAATTGAATGTATGTTCAGCATCATCTTTATTATCTCTGCACACTTTATAACTGTCTAATAGTGGAGGTAGCTAAGCCTAAACCATGATCCCAAATGCATCTCATGCAGGGTTTTAAGCTACCTTTTTAACCATTCAGATAATTTCATGTTTATTTATACTTTGGAAAATAGTCATACACTTTGTTGGTAATCAGAAGACCTTCAAAAGAAAATGGGCTACTCAAATCAGAAAATATTATAGAAAAAGTAGCCACATTTATATGGTAAATTAATCTTTAACAAAAGTGCCAAAATAATTAAATGGAAAAAGGAAGGTGTTTTCAACAAATGATTTAGAAGCAACTATATATCCATATTTTGAAAAATAAACCCTACCCCTTCCCTCATTATACACAGAATTTACTTGGAATAGATTGTAGACCTAAATGTAAAATCTATGACTATAAGACTTCTAAAAGAAAATATGAGACTATTTTAATGGACTAAGGAGAGGCAAAAATTTATTAGCATATAAAAAGCAATAACTATAAAGGAAAAAAACCAATTAGACTTCATGAAAATTTAAAACTTTTCATTGTTAAGATAAAATAGAAATTATAAGCCACAAACTAGCAGAAAATATTTTTAATACAAGTATTTGACTATATTTGTTATCTGTTGCTGAGTAATAAATCCAAAACTTAGTGGCTTAAAACAATAATATTTCTTGTCACTTATGCTTTCTCTGAATAAGGAATTTGGGAGCAATTTGTCTAGATTGTTCTGACTCAGGGTTTTTCATGAGGTTGCAGTCAGAGGTTGGCTAAAGCCTTAGCCATCTAAGTATGGAAGATTCATTTCTAATGTGGCTCACTAAAATATCTGGTACTGAATGTTGTTGGGAGGCCTCAGATCCTCTTCCTGTAGGCTCTCCACAGTCCTGCCTGAGTGTTCTTTTCAAATGACAGCTGGCTTCCCTCCAACAGAGCAGTGTGCCTTTTATGCCTTTTATGACCTAGCCTCAGAAGTCACACATTATGACTTAAGCTGTCTTCTGTTGGTCATACAGACCAACCCTGATTCATTGTGGAAAGGAACTAGGTCTACATAAGAACGTGAATAATAGCAGGCAAGAATCACTAGGTTACCCAGGTCAGACTCCATTAAAAAAGTCTCATATCCAGGACATATGATGATCAGTGATAAAAAACAAAACAAAACAAACCCAATTAAAAATGGGCAAAAGACTTGGATTTTGCAAATACATAATTTTCCAATAAATACAGAATGCTCAACAACATTGGCCAGCAAGGAAATGCACAATAAAGCCACAATGAGATACTACTACCTACCCATTCAAATGGCTAAAATGAAAAAGACTGGCAACGTTAGTAAGGATGTGGAGTGACTGGAACTCTCATACATTGATGGTATGAGTAAAAAAGGTACAGCAACTTTGAGGAAAGTCAAAATAGACAACGGCTGAAAAGAGCCTGTGTTTATCCATAAAGCAATGAATAATGTGGATTATGATTATAGACAAATTAGAATAAATTATTTCACTTTTATTGATGACTAATAGACTTCTCTACAATAAAAATGAATGAACTACTGAAAAATACAGTATGAATGATTCTCCCCAGCATGACGCTGAGCTAAAGAAACTATACACCAAAGAGTATATACTGGTGATACCATTTATAGAAACTTCCAGAAGAGGCAAAACCAGTCAGTGGTATAAAAATATGTTGGGAATTAACTGTGGAGGAGCATAAAAGAAACACTGGAAATGTTTCCAGTGGAAATGTTTGATATCTTGATGGGGATGTGGGTTACTCAGATATACATATTTATAAAACTCATTGTTTTGTATCATTAGATTTGTGCATTTTACTGAAAGTAGATTTTATTTAAAACAAAACAGATACTGAAGTCTAGCTGATATGTTTGCTTTTTTGCAGACATGATTAACAATTGTGAAACTACTCTCTGTATATACTAAGCTTAAGCAAATTAGTAAGTATATTGAAGATAATATGACCAGGTTTCTCCCTGTTGAGAAGGGAATAACAAGTATGTATGGGGTAAGACTACGTTGTACCCCATAGTATTAGAATGAAATTAGAGATACCAATATGAATTCATAGTTTATACTAGACAGATATGAATGTAATCATGAGGAAACATCAGCCTAATTTAAATTGAGGGATAATCTTCAGTATAATTCACTTTTCAAGTCTTTCAAGGTCAAAAAGTACAAAGAGATTTTAAAAAATGGCAGTAGGTAACTCCAAAACTATATCTCTCCACTAAGACAGTTGGTAAGCTGGCAAAAGCTATCAATCAACTTTTTCAGATCTCTGGAATCTAACTAGCAAAGGCTTTAAACAACCAGTGGAATGCTTAAAGAAGAAAGAAGATGCTGAAATTTGGTAAGATAAAGTTGTGGTGTTACTTACCTGATGACCATTTCCCCACGCACCAGCACAAATGGCAGCCATAAACCATTCCTGGTACAACTTGCACGTGCCAGAGTGAGCAGTGCAGACCTTCTTCTTGGAGAATATGGATGTGGGCATTGACCTGTCTGGTCAGTGAAGAATCCACTTGCAGGCTTGCTTTTGTTTTGCCTGTGTTGGATCTTCCTTAGAGCTGGGGTGGCCTCCCAAGTGGCATTTGTCAAAAGCATTTAGAATTAAATATACTAGGCACAGCAGCCTGAGACAAGCAGCAAACAAACCAAAAAGCCTGGGAATGAAGAGGCTGCAGCTGGAGATAGTGAGATAACAAGAACTTTGAAGTGCTCTACCATATACTGAGGAATCTGGAAGGCCTTGCATGTCCAGAGCTGAATGAATACTTAGAAGAAACCTTAGCAGTCCCTAAGCTTTCACCTCTGGCTGCCTTTTAGCTTCTATGCAAGCAAAAACTGAAGGCAAAGGCAGTTTTTAAACAGTGGCTAAGCTTTGAAAGAATGCCCAACACAGAGCCAACCTGCAAAGACCTGGGGAGTATTCCATACACACATCTTTGGCTCCAGAAATCTCTGTCAAATCACTAGCTGACAACTAAGGTAATGGAACAGAGACTTGAGTGACCATGCTTGACAGAGCATACAGTATTTACAAAAAGAATTTAGAAAAGTCACTAAAGAAATAACTACAGCTCACACAAGCAGCAGCAACAAATCCTGAGGAGAGGGAGAATCTGATTTCCAGAATTACCACATTATAATATACAAAATGTCCAGTTTTCAGCAACACATTTTGCTTTCAAAGAATAATGTATGGTCCATTTCACAGGAAAAAAAAGAAATAGGAAAGCTCTGACATTACACTTACTACAGACTTTAAATCAATTGTCTTAAATATACTCAATGACCTAAAAGGAACCATAGGCAAATAACTCAAAGGAAACAAGGAGAATGATGTATGAACTAATAGAGAATATCAGCAACGAGAGATTTCAAAAAGTTATCAAGTAGATATTCTGAAACTGGAAATAAAATAGCCAAAAGAAGAATTTCACCAAAGAGATATAACAGCAGATTTGAACAGTCAGTAAAAAAAGAATCCATGAACTTGAAGATAGATTAATTAATATTATCACAATGTGAGAAACAGAGAAAAAAGAAAAAAGAGAAGTGAACAGAGTTGAAGATACCTTTGTGACATCATTAAGTGTACCAACATATGTATGATAGGAATTGCAGAAGGCAAGGAGAAAAGAGAGCAATATTTGAAGAAACAATGGCTGAGAACTTTATAAATTAATGAAATATGTGAATCTACACTAGGGTAAATTCACAATACCTGCCCTGAGACATATTATAATCAAACTGTCAAAAACTAAGAAAAAGAATCATGAAAGTAAGTGTTGTTAGTAGACATACCCTATTTAAAAAAAAATGCTAACGGGAGCCCTGGGATGCCTGGATGGCTCAGTGAGTTACGCATCTGCCTTCAGCTCAAGTCATGATCCTGGGTTCCTGGGATCGAGTTCTGCATTGGGTTCTTGCTTAGCAGGGAGGCTGCTTCTCCCTTGCCTGCTCTGCCTGCTGCTCCACCCTGCTTGTGCTCTCTCTCTTTCTCTCTCTGACAAATAAATTAAAAAATTTTTCTTAAGTGGGGGGCGGTCCTCAAGGCTGAAATGAAAGGACACTAGGTAATAACTTGAAGCTATATGAACAAATGACACCAGTAAACATAACAACGGGGGTAAATAAAAGCCAGTGTGATTGTATTTTGGGTTTCTAACTCATTTTTTTCCCCTGTGTGATTTAGAAGACAAATGTGTAAAATAGTAATTATAAATCTGTGCTAATGGGAACACTGTATAAAGATGTAATTTATGAAAGTATTTAAAGAGATAGGGCCCTAGAGGAGCACAGTTTGTTTTAGTATTATGGAAGCTAAGTTGGTATTAATTCAAACTAGATTGTTGTAAATTTAAGATGTAAATTGTAATCTGCAGAGTAGCCTACTAAGAAAATAACTGGTTGGTTCCATTTATATGAAATATCTAAGTGACTCCATAGAGACAGGAAGTAGATTAGGGGCCAGAAGAAAGGGGCAGTGGGGTGTGACTGTTTAACAGGGAAGGGGTTTCCAAATGGGGAAAGTTCTGGAACTAGATAGTGGTGGTAGTCACATAACATCGTGAATGTACCTACTGTCATTGAGTTGTACACTTTTAAAAATTTTATGAATTTATTATAAAATTTATAATTTTAAAATTTATGAAAACATAAACAGTATGATGTTGGCATAAAATAGACAAATCAATGGAATGAGATTGAGAGCCCAGAAATAAACCCACATATTTATAGTCAATTGATTTTCAACAAGGTGTGAAGACCATTCTGTGGTCAAAGAATAGTCTCTTCCACAAATAGTGTGGGGTCAATTGGATATTCACATGCAAAAGAATGAAGTTGGTTCCTTAATTCACATTACATACAAAAATTAACTCAAAATGGATCAATAACGTAAATGTAACAGCTAAAACTACCAAAGTGTTAGAAGAAACATAGGAGTAAACCTTCATAACCTTGGATTTGGTGGTGGAGTCTTAGATATGACATCAAAAGCACAAGCAAATTGAACTTCATCAATATTTAAACCTTTCATGCATCAAAGGATATTATCAAGGTAGTAGAAAGGCGATGCACAGAATGGAGAAAACATTTGCAAATCAATCCTGATAACAGGTTTTGTATCCAGAACACATAAAGAACTAAAACAAACAAACAAACAAACAAACAACTTCTACAACTCAATAACAAAAGAACTAATAACACAATTCAAAAAATAGGCAAAGGATTTCAATAGACATTTCTCCAAAGAAGATATACAAATGGCCAACAAATACATGAAACGTGCTCAACATCATTAGGCACTAGGGAAATGTAAATCAAACCACAATGAAATACCACTTCACACGCACTAGAATGGCTACCGTTTTGGGTTTTTGTTTTTTTTTTAATTTATTTATTTGACAGAGATAGAGACAGCCAGAGAGAGGGGGAACACAAGCAGGGGAAGTGGGAGAGGAAGAAGCAGGCTCACAGCAGAGGAGCCCGATGTGGGGCTCGATCCCAGAACACCGGGATCACGCCCTGAGCTGAAGGCAGACGCTTAACCACTGTGCCACCCAGGCACCCCGTTTTTTTGGTTTTTTAGAAGATCTTTATGTAATAGCATGAGCAGGGCAAGGGAGAGGGAGAAGCAGACTCCCCGCTGAGCAGGGAGCCCAACGCAGAGCTGATCCCAGGACCCTGAGATCATGACCTGAGCCAAAGGCAGCCTCTTAATGGACTGAACCACCCAGGAGCCCCAGCTATAATTTTTTTTAAAAAGGAAGATAGTGTTGATGACAGTGTAGAGAAATTGGGACCTTTGTACATTGGTAGTAGTAATGTAAAATGGTGCAGCCACTGTGAGAAACACTTTGGCCATTCCTCAAAAACTTCAACATAGAGTTATGGTATGACCCAGCAGTTCTACTCCTAGGCACATACCCAAAAGAACTGAAAGCAGACAGTGAAATAAATACTTGCACATGAATGTTCACAGTAGCTCTGTTCTCAATAGCCAAAGCTCAAAACAACCCAAGTAGCCTTTAATGGATGAATGGATAAACACAAATTGTGGTATGTATACAATGGAATATTATTTGGTGATTAAAAGGAATGAAGTACTAATTGATGCTCAACATGGATGATCCTAGAAAACATGTTATGTGAAAGAAGCAAAACCTAAAGGACCACATATTGTATGGTTAAAATGGTGAATTTATGTTACATAGTTTTTACTACGATCAAAAATAATAATAAACCTCCAAAGGAAAAAATAAAGAAGGGCCAAAAAAGCCGTTTTGGGATTACAGAGATTGAAGAGACGTGACAACTAATGCCACTTATGATTGTGGATTTCATCTTGGGCTGGGGTGAAAATAGTTAAAAAGGAAATTACTGGATTTAAATTTAAATTTAACTAAATTTAAAAGACTGGATTAGATAATAGTATGTATCAGTATTAAATATCCTGGTTTTATTAAATTTATGCTATGGTATTTAAAAGAATGTCTTTGTTCATAGGAAGTATATAGTGAAATATTTAAATGTGAAGGGACATGTGTATTAAACTTTCAGAGGTATAAAAGAATATGTATATAAAATGATAAAGCAACTAAGGTAGTATGTAAACTATTGGTGAATGTGGGTAAAAAGTATATGAGGAAAGGTATATGATGATTTCTTATATTGATCTTTCTGCTTTTCTGAGTTTGAAATTATATCAGAATTAAAAGTTACCAACAGAATTAATCTTTTTTTCATCTTTGGAACAGCAGCATAGTCCAGATGATTGTTAGAAAAAAATACTGTTAGATATGCTTCTTTGTCTTAGCTGCCACTTTTCACTCTGTCTCTAAGACGTGTGTGTTTCTCAACTTCTGGATCCCTGGATCCAGGGATTCTGGAAGCTGGCTTATAGCAATCTCTCTGTACAATCATTACATAATTAATGCAAAGTACTCAGCTTTTATACATATTTATTGTTCTAGCTAGTAATGTTATGCCTTCGGGAGCCTATTCTCATTTTATGTATTCTTTTTATTTACATACTTTATTTTTGCGGTATCTTGTATAATGTAAAAAATGTAAACATTTGTTTCCCTTTTTTGAGAAACTAAAATGTTAACTTCCCAGCGAAAGGCTTTGCTGCTCTAGTTCTCTTCCAGTAGTGTTTGTTTGTTTGTTTGTTTGTTTGTTTGTTTGTTTTTGGTCTGAAATTTGTGTTCAGTATCTTGGTAGAAGATCAAGTGTGATACGAGATCTAACCTAAATTTGAACACATTGGACTATGTGCTCATTTTTGTTGTCAGTTCAAAGAAGTAATCTCTAAATGCTGTCAAACAGGACCATGCTTTCTGTCCACCACAGATGAGTCCTTTCCTAACTAGAACATGCCATCAGAACCTCACTGCTTTGTTAGCATTGAACTGTGGACTTTTTACCTGTCTATGCTGACCATTTCATACGAATAAGCAAATACCCAATAGAGGCTATTTTGGATAGGTTTATTAAGAAGACCGTGATGATTCATTTGGTACTTGTATTTTCAATTGGTTAACTAGTTTTCTTTCTTTTGTGATGTATGATGGGATCCTCACTAGACAGAGGTAACCTATTGGATAGCTGTATACTTGGATGCTGGTGTGGTGGTGCTTGTTGGTTTAGTTTTCATGATACTCCTCCTGAGGTTATGCTTGCAATGCTGCTGCTTATTTTATGCTTGCATGACATTATTACTTTGATTGCTCTTTGTTGGTTTGGGTTTTTAAAACCTCCTGTTTCTATTTTTGGTACCCAGAATAATTTCTTAACTATCTTTAGTTGGTCCAGAACTTATGGAAATTAGTTCCAAGTCTAACTCTTTGGTGGATCCTTTTCAGTTTTTGAAAATATCTTCAATGTCAACCACTAAGTTTATCATTTGGCTAGAAATTCAGAAAACAGGGTAGCTTTGCTTAAACATGCAGGAGAAGACCACTTGCCAGACAGGCCATTACTAAGGCTAAGCATTAACTCTTTGTGAGTTTTACAGATTAAAGAAAATTAATATATACTTAGAATAAAATCTAAGTTTTAGAGGAGTTTCATCAAATAGCTGAAACTTAGGAGCCTCCAGCAAAATATCAATAAATACAACTAAATTAAATCATGCCTCAATCTTAGCATGCATGTCTGATTTGCTATTATCTCTCAGAGGTGCTGTTTGCTCTGCAAACTGTCCTACATTCCAAACCTAAGATTCTTGGGGGTCAAAAGGTAAAAATTAAAATTAGTATTTCAGAAATTAGTTTTCTGAGCATTTGTGTGGTCCTTGAAAATAGCTGCTTACCTCTTCATTTCTGATCACTAGTAGTATAGTTTTTCTTGGGCAATTAGCTGACTTCATTTGGGCAAATTGTACCGATCTCATTTTTTTTGTTTTTGTTTTTGGTTTTTCTACTTTATGTGTCTCTATAGAAAAAGGTGGATTGTTTTTATTTTTATTTTTTTGAAGTTTTTATTTTAATTCCAGTATAGTTAACATACTGTGTTATATTAGTTTCAGGTATAAAAGATAGTCATTCAACAATTCAGGTGGATTTTTTGTTTTGTTTTGTTTTTTAATAATATTTTTTATTATATTAGTCACCATACAGTACATCCCTAGTTTTTGATGTAAAGTTCCATGATTCATTAGTTGCGTATAACACCCAGTGCACCATGCAATATGTGACCTCCTTACTACCCATCACCAGCCTATCCCATTCAGGTGGATTGTTTTTAAACCCGAGAAACAAAACCAGTCCTGAAGTGGGCCAGTATATGTCAAATAGCAGGAGTTCATAAAACTGAAATTATTTTCTAGTGTTCATATTAAGCCAGTGTTGAGTGTTCATATTAAGCCAGTGTTGAAACAAACAAACAAAATCATCTTTTGTCTTGTAATTTTAATCATCTTGAAAACTGTAAAGGATCCATTAATTTGGAATGGCCATCAGAGAATTGCTTATGATAAATAACATAAAACTGTCACATAAATGGTAATTCATCTCTAACTTTCTATGTTCTCATTCTGCTATGTCTGCTTTTTATCTTTTGGTGGGACCCATTTATAATAGAAAATAGCCCAGGAACGAGAAAAATTTGCTGATGAAGGCAGTATATTTTATACCCTTGGAGAATGTGGACTCATATCCTTTTCGGACTACATTTTCCTCACAACTGTTCTTTCTAGTAAGTATAAACTTTTCTTTTTATTCGTTTATAGGGAGCATACAGGACTATTTAAAAAGTTGATTGGAGGGGGAAACAGGACATGTTTGTAAAGTTAATGAATTATAAGTTTCATATAATTTCATTTGTTTGAATTCTGTGTAACTTGTGTATAGAAGCACCTGAGAAAGAGGAAGAAAAATAAAGTATCAAGGTAAAGTTAAGAAAAAAATGACTGTGAGGGGCGCTTGGGTGGCAGAGCGGTTGAGCATCTGCCTTCGGCTCAGGGCGTGATCCCAGCAATCTGGGATCAAGCCCCACATCAGGCTCTTCCGCTATGAGCCTGCTTCTTCCTCTCCCACTCCTCCCGCTTGTGTTCCCTCTCTCGCTCTCTGTCTCTATCTTTGTCAAATAAATAAATAAAATCTTAAAAAAAAAAAGAAAAGAAAAGAAAAAAACGACTGTGAAGTTAAATCTAAGTGTTTGAAGCCCTGTATTCTGTGAAAATAGATTATACGTTGCCTGGTCCTATAGCCTTTATTAATGTTTCTACTTCCCCATTAAAAAATTTATTGATTTATCATCTTTTCACTAAAGAAGAAAATTGGCTCAGTTTTTCTAATTGTGTTGCATATTCACGTTTGAGTCTTAGAGCATTACTCCTTAAAACACAAAATTCTAGCTTGACTCATTTAAAGCACTGATGAATTGATGAGCTTTTTAAGCTAAACAATTTGGTTGGTAAGTATGCTACTCGACATGTTTTTTTTTCTAACCATTCAGAAAAAACAAACCAAAAGATTGTATGTTTCTAGCTTTCTGTTTATAGGTTATTAAAATCTACCTAACTTAGGGCTTAGTTAAGTGTCTGCCTGCTGTTTGGGTTAGGTTCTGGGATGGAGCCCTGCAATCGGCTCCTTGCTCTGCGGGGAGCCTGCTTCTCTCTCTCCCTCTGCCGGCTGCTTCCCTTGCTTGTACACATGCTCTCTCTCTCTCCAATAAATAAATAAAATCATTTAAAAAATCTACCAAAATTGAACCAAAGAGATCTGATTTGTAAGTTTGAAAGAGGTGATCTGAAATTTTTTTCATGTGTGACATATCAAACAAAAATAACTATTCTTCCTTCCCTTCTCTAGGCTAGTCATCTAGAAAGATAAAACTTTAAGGTAGTTTTTAATAAATGACATACAGGATACACAGTTCCTGCTGTAGCTCTGACCACTCTTACCCTTCTTCCCTCCATTGACAGAAAAATGAAGAAATATAGGCTAATATGCTTTACCACAACTGTCTTTGGGATACCAAAGTGTCTGAATAAATTTATGTGGTGGACCAGTGCTCTAACAATGTAGATATATATCGATTTGTTATGATGATCCAAAATAGTGAACTAAATAAAAGAACATTTATGTTCTTGAGTATTGTTAAAGTTAAGTTGTTATTTTGGTTTTCCAAAATAGGTAGGGCATGGTTTTCCAAAATAGACTTCAGCTCAAATCCTGGCCCCACCACTTCTTGGCTTTGTGATTAGGGGCAAGTTAGTGAACTTATTCATCTGTTCTGTTTATAAAATGAAGGTGGCAATAATACCAAACCCAAATTATTTATTTGGGATTATGAGATCATGAATATAAAGTACTTAGTTCAGTGCCTAGTATTTAGTAGGTGTACAGTCTGCCTGGGTTTTTATTCTTGATATCCTGTCACAGAATGCCATTTCATATCTGATTTTAAAGATCCATAAATCTTGTGTTAAAAAAAAACACCAGCAGAATTGGTAGGAGGTTTTAAGCCTTTTTTGTGACTTTGAATAGAATTTGCATTCAATAGGCATGATGTGGCAGAAAGAGTACTGCATTAAATGAAGAGACCAACTTAGAGAACTGTACTGATATATATACCATATATAATGGCAGTAGTCCCTGTAAATGTTTGTTGAGCTGAAATGAGATTTTAATTGTATCCACTACTCAGTCCTGTTACCTTCATATCTTTCAAAGTATCAGAAGGACCATAGAGCAGAACCTTCAGATTACCGGGGACACTGTAACCGCTTTAATGCAACCATTTTAGAGTAGGTAAAAAGCACACTGACCCTTAAATTCTGGAAACCACTCTAAGTAGCTTTACTGGTCCAGACACCTTTACCTCTTGATGGTCAGCTCCTAGCTTAAACATGGTAGGTGATTTACAGAAAGTGCTTAGTATTACAATGTCACATACAGGTGACCCTTGAACAACTCTGAGGTCAGGAGTGCTGACACTCCCTCTTCACCCCCACAGTTGAAAATCTGTATATAACTATTGATTCCCCCGAAACTAACTACTAATAGCCTACTGTTGACTGGAAACCTTACCGATAACATAAATTCAATTAGCACGTATTTTGTATATGTATTATATACCGTATTCTTACAATAAAGTAAGCTAGAAAAGAAAATGTTATTAATATAATCATAAGGAAGAGAAAATACATTTATAGTACTGTACCATATTAAAAAAATTTCACATATAAGTGGACCCCCCCAGTTCAAGTCTGTGTTGTTCAAGGGTCACCTGTACTTTCTATATGGTCAGGAATGAAAAAAATATAATAGGATATGAGTTTGAGATTTTCTCTTTGTATCAGTGGTTTTAAGCATTTTGCTTAAAATATGCCTCTCGTGTTTCTTAACCTTAGCACTATTGACGTTGGAGGCAGGTTAATATTTTGCTGTGGGGGCTGTCCTGTGCGTTTTAAGAGGTTTAGCAACATTACAGGTTTCTACCCACTAGATTCCAGTAGCACACCCATTCCCCTCTCTCAGCTGTGACAATCAAAAATGTTTTCAGGATTGCAAAATACCGCCTGGGGATTAAGAATGGGAAGGAATCATCCCTGGTTGAGAGCCATTACCCTAGTTTGGGGGCAGAGTTTTTTGTTTCATTTGTGTTATTATGAGCCTTGATGTAGTGTTCATGTTTCCCATCTTGGAGTTCTTTAACTTTCTGGATCTATGGGTTTATAGTTTTCATCCAATTTGGAAAAAATTCTGGCATTATTTCTTGAGATACTTTTTTTTCTCTTTCTTCTCCTTTGGGGACTTCAGTTACACATATATTTTCCTCACATCAACCTTACAATGTTTGTACTATTACTATCTTCATTTTACAGGTGAGGAAATTGAGGCATACAGAGGGTTACATACAAAACGTTTGCTCCAAGTCCCAGAGTAAGTAGATGATTTAGGGTTTGAACCCAGGCCGACTGCAGCATCTAGGCTCCTGTTGATTGGCTTTACATCTGTGGTCACATGTTTAGCAATGATAAGCCATTAACTTACATAGGGCCTCTTCTCTCTCTCAGGCTGGCTGTGGGAAGGTTGATCATAAACTCTCCTGTAGATAACTGGCAGTTCAAGCATTCTTGTAATCTGACTGTTGCACATTGTATTGTCCACTTATCCAGCAAACCATGGGGGAAATGTGTCACAGGAATTACACTGAGATCATTTCTTTCCCATGTCCTAGCTTGCTGCTAGGATGATAGGAAATGAGGCTCTCAGTGGATCATCTTCCTTGTGGTTAACAAGATTTCATTACAATGTAGATATATTAAGTGGTTCCCAAATCATCCTGCAGGAGAGAAAGCAATTCTTTAAACACTAGAAGATTTGCCAAGGAGTGGTTTGGGACAAGGAGACGTGCATTAACATATTCATTAATCTAGTACTCTGGTGGACAACAGGCACTGTCCTGATGATTTCCAACAGAAAACCAGCAGAGCAATGTAAAACAGCATTACCCAGGGGCGCCTGGGTGGCTCAGTCATTAAGCGTCTGCCTTCATCTCAGGGCGTGATCCCAGAGTTCTGGGATCGAGCCCCACATCAGACTCCTCCGCTGGAAGCCTTCTTCTCCCTCTCCCACTCCCCCTGCTTGTGTTCCCTCTCTCACTGGCTGTCTCTATCTCTGTCAAATGAATAAATAAAATCTTAAAAAAAAACAAAACAAAACAGCATTACCCAGACAATGCAAGACTGTCATTAAGTAGCTTGGGTTTTTTTCCAAAATTGATAGACTCAGTAGTGTTCAAGAAATTGCCATCATTTTAAAGAATATGAACTCCCTGCCTAAATGGATTGACATTTGGGACCTCCACATACTTTAAAAGCTCTACCATGTTGTCTGTAATAAAATTTGACAGCTATATATAGCAAATCATTCATTTCCTTTCTCAATTTATAATTACTCCTCCTAAAAATAAAAGCATGAAAGCTGCTCTTCTGAGGTGCTTGACTGGCTTAGCCAGTGAGGCATGTAGCTGTTCATCTTGGGGTCATGATTTCGAGCCCCACACTGGACATAGAACTTAATTTAAAAGAAAAAAAAAAGTAGGCAATGATGTAAAATAAAACTGGTTACCCTTATTTAAAAAAAAAGAAATAAAGAAAGCGGCTTTTCTTTAAAAAGCATGTTATATAAATATTTAAAAGGCATGTTGTTGTAATTTCACCCATTAAATAGAGTCAGTTCTTCTTATTTAAACTTTTTAGAAGTTTGATTTTTAGCTAAACAGGAGTATCTTGGATATACACCAAGAATAACAACCAATTTGACAGCAATATCTTGTGCTTATAATCAGCAGTGACATGAATTTCACAGTCTTCTCTGTATGTGCTTTGGATAATGGGGGCCCGTTTTGGCCAATCTGAAAATTTTTAAACACCTTTAAAAGTTTTAAACACTGTCACACACACACACACGCACTTATACATACATACCTCCTAAACCCCTTTCCTGCTTTATTTTTTCTCCTTGGTACTTACCAGTATTTATCATTCTATATAATTGGTTTCTTTTTCTTATTTATGATTACCTAGAATACAAGTTGCATGACAATCATCACAGGTTTATAATGATATTCGCTACAAATTTGTAATGGTATTCAGTATAGATATATCTATTCTATATAAAGCATTGAGGTAGAGTAACAAAAGAATATAAGATTTTTTTCAATTTTCTCCAAAAGGAAGTTTAGCGAATGTAAGACTCGGCTTTGCTGTTTATACCCTAAATTGAAAACATTTCTTGTACCTGTTGTCTTTAGTCTGCAGCCAGTACCAATGGAATGAGGAAAACATGTTTTTAAATTAATCAATTTCCACACAAGCGTGGCTTCTTATAATTTAGAATTCAGGTATTTGTATCCCTCCTTTATTCCTAATTCATACATTCTGTTGCTTTATGACATATCTCTGTGATCAGGTTTGATGAGTTAACTTGAAGAATTTTCTACATGAGCCTTAGCATCTGCATTAAGTAGAATATTAAGCATTTAATAAATACTTATTAATAAAATAAATCCAGATTTATTCTAAGCAAGATAAAGAAATTGTTAATAATTACTATTATTAAATAATTTCCAAAAAGCCTCTGATCCTTAAAGTAGGTTAATAAGAATTAAATGGGAATGTTGAAGCATGATTATTAATGGCTTAATTCTCTGTACTTACCAACTGCAACATTAGCTGATGGTCTTAAATCTTACAATAGAAGTCAGAGATTTTTCTCATAACTAGGTACAGAGAAAGGTCATCCAGATTTATCTAGAATGCTACACAGCATTTATTGATTTGTATCTTTCTTGCTAATGCTGAGATTCATTAGGTAATGATGGTATGACTTAGGATCTGGATCTTAGCCACTGACAATTATGAAATATTTATTTTTGTGCTCTTTGTCTCCATATGTGTTCTAACTGAAGTTGTTAGCCCTGTGGCCTAATAACATGAAAACAATTCTAGATAACTTAAGGAAGGAATAATAAAACAATCATAAAAGTTGACTATTAAGGATCTTCCTTACTACCTACTATTAATCTTTGAAAAGCCATCAGAAAAATCAAAAGCAAAAAATGCTACGGCATGTTCAGTACCTAGGAACAGACCTAATCAAAGTCAGGCATAATTCAGTGTATTCTGATTTTGATTCCCTCTTTCAATTTTGAGGAATCAGTGGAGAAATTGAATTAAGTGATTTTCACTATAGCAGGATTTGACATACTGACAGTTAAACCACATTCTCATTGTGATGCTTATTTCTCACAAACCTTTTAGAAATTGCAACAGCATTCAAGTGAAAGTTTATATTTTATTTCTCTTGCACATGACTTGGAAATAGTGGTGCTGGTCAATACCATTCCATCTAATAAAAATGTTACAGAAGTTATAGATGAAAATGTTTTTCAGCCTGAGTGATCTGTTGAAAAATTCGGGCAAGGCAGCATACTGAGATATATCAACAGGTTTAAGGCAGTTACAAATCTTTTTATTAGGACATTGGAGTTGGGGAAGTTACAGAAAAAATTTGGTTTAGCTAGTAATCTGCGTAAGTTTTTTATGTCTAGGATTATCTACCATTGCTAAACTGACATTATGAGGAGTAAGACAAAGCAGATAAAAGGCTGATCTTATTCTATGTTATTTCTCTGTAAGGGATGCTTCGAATTTTAGAAATACCATTTGCATGTTCTAAAGCCAAAAGTATTTCATTGTGCTTATTACCAGTAACTTCTTTCTCTGGCATTACCTGTTCTCAAGGTTAATTTGTTGATTTTATAATCAGCTTTATCAAAACAATAAAATAATGCTTTTAAATGTATCAAATATTTATGATGCTAAATTCATTTTGAGCCAGTTGTATCTGAGAACACAATGCCATTTCAGTAACCCCGCTGTTAGAAAAAGTTGAAGCATTTTCTTTTTTTTTTTTAAGATTTTATTTATTTATTTTGACAGAGAGAGAGAGAAAGAGAGCACACTCTGGCACAAGCAGGGGGAGGGGCAGAGGCAGAGGGAAAAGCAGGCTCCCTGCTGAGCAAAGAGGGCAATGCGGGACTCGACCTCAGGACCCTGGGATCATGACCTGAGCCAAAGGCAGATGCTTAACTGACTGAGCCACCCAGGAGTCCCAAAAGTTGAAGCATTTTCATCTTTGTATCAACAATCACATAAGAATTTTAGCTCAGATGAGCAAGAAATAAATGGTGTTTGTGTTTAACTCTCTTAGATCTGCTTATGACTATATGAGAAGATTAAAATGTTTTTCTTTAACTGCAAAAGGAAGTTAATATTTTGGGAACAATTGCTTGAGATTTCTTCTGAGGGGTCACAAGGATAAGAGGAGAACAGAGACTGAAGAAGCAAGTGTGGCTTATAACAAAAATAAGATTGAAACGTATTTTGACTGTATCTTGAGGATTTCATAATTTTACACTTTAAGGGAACTTATTTGCCTTTTCATACTTGTGTTTTATTTGAATTGATCCATTTTCATTTTTTGAAAATTCTAATAAAATTCTAATATTGATTTAAAATGTACAGAAATCTGTTTAAGGGCACGTGATGTCTGTAGCTCTCTTCTTTCCGGAAAAATAGTCAAGCTAGGGCTGTGTTCTAAAGTAGAGGGTATAAATCAGGTAGTCTGGAGTGTTTTATGTATGCTCACCGGGCTGATGCTGCCACCACAGTTATGTCTGCATACACTTTGTCCTCTCTTGAATGGCCACAGCTGCTTTTACAGGGAGTCAGTTCTCTATGATACCTGAGATTCAGGTAGCAACTCCAGAAGAGAGAAGAGAGGAGGTCTCTCCTGGTTCTACTTCTCTGCTCCTTAGGCCCTTAGGGAGGAAAGCCTAATAGGGAAAGCATTTGGTAAACCCAAAGGCTTCCCTCTTTCTTAGGCTGCATTTGTCAATGGGATAAAATTCATGGCGCAAGAAAAATAAAACACAAAAAATAGGCTGAATTCTCTGCTTTCAAGAAGATGCCCTCACCTATAAAATTATTTCTTTTTCTCCCTTCCTTCTTCAGATCAAAACTACCTTTCTCTTAGCATACCTCTATTAGGATTTTGTGTTTTTTAAAAACAAACATTAGAATTAAAAAAAAATTACATTGAATTGTGAATTGTTACAGCTCCAGAGATATTTGCAGGAAAATGCTTATTATTCAAAAGAATATCTAATTAATGAAAGTTTAGACAATGGAAATGATATCACTAAATAATATCTTGAAGTAGGAGCTATGGCTGATGGTTTTGTGTCCCCAAAGTACCTAACCCTGTATCCTAATACTGTTCATTCTAAAAATATTTGAATGAAAGGATATTTGGGATGTGGCTTCTCTGAGTCCCTTTAAGTGGAAAGCAGACCCAGCCACCCATCCAGCTCCATACCCTTGATTACAGTTTGAGATTGACCTCAGTGTACCTTTTTACTACAGTCTTTCTTTTTTCCCTAGAACAGATCATAGAAACTTTTCCAGATTTCAGCCTCTTATAATTCTTCCATCCTGTCTTCCTCAAGCTCCATCCTGTCCTGTTTTTGTTCTGTTGATAGTTGGGATGGCTCTATAAGAATTCAGTCCTTAATAATTGATGATGTTTAAAGATCTTTATTTATGGTCCATGAGCCCCACTTTTTTGCATTGTTTGTCTCTTAGAAGTTGGACTGTAATCAAAGGTATCTGTCCACCTGTATAGCTGACCTTTCCCTAAAACCACAACTTAATGGTGTTTGGTTATGCTTAGGCTTCATTCTGTGTTACAGTTTTACAAAATGCTTATTTGTTGTGCTCGGGAATTTGAGGGTACACAAGGGAAATCAAGGCAGGAATATTGGTTGTCATGGAATAGTTTGCTTAATCACTACCCCCCCCTTTTTTTAAGATTTTGTTTATTTGACAGAGAGTGCAAGCAGGGGGAAGGGCAGAGGGAGAGAGAGAAGCAGGCTCCCCGCTGAGCAGGCAGGTGGATGTGGGGCTCCATCCCAGGACCCTGGGATTATGACCTGAGTTGAAGGCAGATGCTTAGCCAACTGAGCCACCCAGGCATCCCAATCACTACCCCTTCTGAAGAAGATACTCAACACAGTATCTGGCACATAATAGGTGGCACATATTTGTTGGCTAAATAAGTATCTAAGAATTTTTCTGAATATTTTGTATACATACTAAAATTTTATATTGCTGCAAGTACCGTTAGCAATCCTCCCTAGTATTTAAAACTGTTTGAAAATAATAACTGTTCTCTATGAATATAAACATGATGAAATCTAGAAAATGAATTAGAATAGCTAAAATTTTCTATTTGGACACTAAACTGAAAAAACAAATAACTTTTGGGTGAATGCCAAACCAAGTCACGTGTAAAGAGGCTCCTTCAAATTAACGTGAATTAAATATCAAATATCCAATTTCTTTATTAAAGCAGCTAATTCTAAGCATCTATGTATTAAGTTGCATCTTGGCATAAGCTGTCACTTTGGCTATTATTGAGCATATAGAGTGGACTAAAGCCACATAGAATGAAATGAAAGTCAAGCAGGTAATTTTTTAAAAGTTTTTATTTTTAAGTAATGTCTACACCCAGCGTGGGGCTTGAACTTACAACCCCGAGATTAAGAGTCGCATGCTTGGGGCGCCTGGGCGGCGCAGTCGTTGGGCGTCTGCCTCCAGCTCAGGGCGTGATCCTGGCATTCTGGGATCGAGCCCCGCATCAGGCTCCTCTGCTAGGAGCCTGCTTCTTCCTCTCTCACTCCCCCTGCTTGTGTTCCCTCTCTTGCTGGCTGTCTCTATCTCAAATAAATAAATAAAATCTTTAAAAAAAAAAAAAAAAAGAGTCTCATGCTTTACCAACTGAGCCAGCCAGGCACCCTCGTAGATGATTATTTTTAAAGATATTTCAAGACAGGAGTGGGGATCTATCACATAGCATATATAATTTGGGCATAAAAATAGTAATATGCATTTGAAGAAAATATATTCCTAAAGTAAAGCATGACCTTAATCAAGGGTAAAGCACTGGCATGCCTTTCAGAATCTTGCTACCAGGAACTCTTGGGGAATCCAAGCTTTTTGACATCTCTGGCATTGAATACTCTCTTGTAACACAACTGTCAAGTAACAGTGTAAGGAAGAGCAATTTAAATGAAAGACTGTTTCTGGCAGCTCTCAGAAGGTCATCCAGTAACAGGCTGAGATATCACTCGAAGACAGGTTATGTACTATGAACTAGAAACATAGCTATTTCTTCTCTTCACATGTGAAATTATAAATCTTCTTTTTTGAGAATCAGGCCTGAAATGTATTTTCTAGAAAAATGTAAATGGTGGAAAAGCAATAATTAGAAGGAATAAGTCTGTACAGCTGAAGTCTTGCTAAAGGAATTCAGATAATTTTCACAATCTTACGAATTTTTTAAATGCGGGGTCTTGACATGTAGTGTTCCGTATTCTTAAAAAAAAAAAAATCTTGCCAGTTGACATTAAATAACTAAATCACACTGAGATGCAATAAAGAACAAAGTGTTCTCTTTATAGCCATTGCAGAGTCTGTATATAATGATGGTAAACTCATGTAGTTTCCTTCATTGTTTTAGGATTTCCAAATAAAAACCAGACAAAGTAAATGTGAATTTAAGTCTGTTTAAGAATATACATTACATTTCTAAGGGGCGCCTGCGTAGCACAGTCGTTAGGCGGCTGCCTTCAGCTCAGGGCGTGATCCTGGTGTTCCAGGATCAAGTCCCATATCGGGCTTCTCCGCTGGGAGCCTGCTTCTTCCTCTCCCACTCCCCCTGCTTGTGTTCCCTCTCTCGCTGGCTGTCTCTCTCTGTCAAAATAAATAAATAAAATCTTAAAAAAAAAAAAAATAGACGGCTCAGGGCGTGATCCCGGCGTTCTTGGATCGAGCCCCACATCAGGCTCCTCTGCTATGAGCCTGCTTCTTCCTCTCCCACTCCCCCTGCTTGTGTTCCCTCTCTCGCTGGCTGTCTCTCTCTCTGTATCAAATAAATAAATAAAATCTTTAAAATATATATATATATACATTACATTTCTAAATGTTTTTTCATTATGGTCAGAATTTATTGGGCACCTGGGTGGCTCAGTCAGTTAAGTGTTCAACTCTTGATCTCAG
Organism: Ursus maritimus; assembly: GCF_017311325.1. NCBI lineage: Eukaryota > Metazoa > Chordata > Mammalia > Carnivora > Ursidae > Ursus > Ursus maritimus. Next base: position 53,037,415 of record NW_024426885.1, read on the forward strand.
CTCAGGTCTTTTTTTTTTTTTTTTTTAATTTTTTTTTTATTATAGTATGTTAGTCACCATACAGTACATCCCTGTCAGCTCAGGTCTTGATCTCAGTATCATGAGTTCAAGCCCCATGTTTGGGCTCCATGCTGGGTATGGAGCGTACTTTAAAAAAAAATTTTTTTTTTATAAGAGTAAAAACATGGGTCTTCTAATCAGATCCTTCGAGTAAGTGCTGCCAGGAATAGCAACTTAACTCCTGCCCCCTACCCCCTGTAGTCATGGTGTCCTGGCTATACTGTGACTGACTGTAGACCAGTAAATCACAGACACTATGGGTTTGTCTAGGAGCTATACAAGGTATAGGCATCATGGCTGTACCTTGCATCTTGGGCAGCTTTATCCTCCATCTGCCCTACAATTAGACTAGCTTAGACTTGAGCTTAGTCCTCAAAACTACTTGAGGTGAATGAATTTTTCCTGAACTGAGATCACTCTCAAAGGTGAAGCCCTTTAGACCTCTGAGAAACTGGGGTAAAGATTAGGGTTGATAACTCTTTTGAAGGGGCAATTAGTTGTTCCTCCTCTCATTTGACTACCAAATTCATAGTGTACCCAAAACCATTTGTGCATCAGAATTAACTACTGGAATGACACTTAAATTTAATTGACTATATAGTATTGGTGAATGCATAAATTATTGGCATACCTTTTTAGAATCTTACCAGTGTTTATCAAACACTTTCAAAAGTGCTAACCCTTTAGCTTAGCAATTTCATTTGTGCAAGTTTAGGCTAATAAAATGATCATATGTATAATGATGTTGATGGTCAAAAAATATATTGGAAAGAACTCAAATATCAGATGGCTGAACAGATTACAATACATCTGTACAGTGATTTTCAATACAGCACTTAATATTATGTATGTATTGCAGAGATTTATTAGCATAGAAAAATCTTTACAAGGTATTGATAAATCAAAATATACATGTTGCATGATTCTGTTTTGGGAAAGGAGAGAGTGTGTGTGTGTGTGTGTGTGTGTGTGTGTGTTTGAATATGGATTTTAAAAATAGTCTGAATGTTTGTATTTCTGATCTGTGGCAAATCCTGTCAGCTCTACCTTGAAATAATCCAGAATCCCACTATTTTTCACAGTCCTCTCATGTTTCTTGGATTATGTTAGTACCTTTCTAATTGGTCATTCATTTTTCACACTTGCTTCTCTACAATCCATTCTCAATACAGGAGCCAGAATGATTTTGTTAATTCAACTTGTTTGAGCACCCAGAGATAAAAATAGTCAAAGGAGAGCATTGTTTTATCTTAACACCATTTTTCTCACATATAGGGTCATCTGTCTTCTTGTTTTCTGGAGAATTCATCAGGAAATCTTTCCCTGGCCTTTTGTAGGAGTAACCCTGTGCATAAATCTGTTTTGTGCATGGTTCTCTAGGCTTTCCAGTAGTGGGACATGATTAATTAGACACATAGGGCTTCCTTCTTTCCTGGGTTCTTTCCACAGATGGAAGGAAGCCCTTATATCTGTATCAAAACAAATTGAGGGGAAAAGACTGGTCTTCAGAGTCAAAGTAGACTAAATTCTCTGCCTTCTAGGAAATTCTTCATCCAAAAAGTTACTTTTCCCCTTTGTTGTACAAAAGGAACACACACACACACACACACACACACACACACACACACACACCACTGGTACTATGTAGTCTGAATGTAATCTAAAATAGTGAAGCAGAGGCCCCTGGGTGGCTCAGTAGGTTAAGTGTCTGCCTTCTGCTTCAGCTCAGGTCATGATCTCTGGGTCCTGGTATCGAGCCCCACGTTGGGCTCCCTGCTTGGTGGGGAGCCTGCTTCTGCCTCTACCCCGCATCCTCCCCCACTCATGCTCTCTCTCGCTCACTCTCTTTCTCTCTCTCAAATAAAATCTTTAAAATAAAATAATGAAGCGGTTCATGGGGAGGAAAGCAGCAAAATTACCCAGTCCCTGTCTTTATACCATTTAGCAGAAAAAATGTGCCTAGTTGGATCAGACACAGCTGGAGTTCATCATGGAAAGGACTTTAGGAAAAAGACATTGCCCCCATAACTCTCTGTAATTACGGGGATGGGAGGCAGAGAACATCCAAGAGGCTATGTAGCAACGAGTGTATCCTGGTTGACAAAGTGGTCTTATTAGAAAGAGGGAGCTTCTACTCCATGGGTGGTTATCAGCCTCTTCTTTCATTGAGCTAATTCAAATCTACCAAGCCAGCTTTGTGCTAAGCTACCAGAGGGAAATCTGTATTTGTATCTGATCCTCACCCTTCATTCCAAAAGACAAAATTGCCTTTCTCACAATACAACAAATTTAGTTTTAAAAAATTAAATCTAAGGGGGCACCTGGGTGGCGCAGTCGTTAAGCATCTGCCTTCGGCTTAGGGCGTGATCCCAGAGTTCTGGGATCGAGCCCCACATCAGGCTCCTCCACTAGGAGCCTGCTTCTTCCTCTCCCACTCCCCCTGCTTGTGTTCCCTCTCTCGCTGGTTGTCTCTCTGTGTCAAATAAATAAATAAAATCTTAAAAAAAAAATCTAGGGCACCTGACTGGCTCGGTCAGAGGAGGCATGTGACTCTTGATCTCAGAGTCCTGGGTTCAAGCCCCACGTTGGGAATAGAGATTACTAGGAAAGATAATTAATTTTAAAAAAAGTAAATTCTCAGATTAAATGAATTCACACTAAGTCATAGATGACCTATAAATTCCCATAATCTAGAAATATTATCAAGAAGATGTTTGTAGGTCCCTAAGATTTCCTAAATGATGGGGTTCATACAGTGAGTGTAGTAGTAGCGTGATAAGATCTTCGAAGATAGGAATATGACCTGATGTTGCAGTCCCAGAAACCTCTCTAAAGAAGAACGGAGATGCAGAAATGGGTCCACCAGAGCGAGGGTCCCACTTAGTGATGTCGCAAAGACAAGGAAACAGGAGAACCCAGCCTCCACCCCTCCCGATAAAGATCAACAATTAGATGGCTATCCACAAACAAAAGCAGCTCTAGGAGTGCTCTGGAGTCTACTTAAGAATCTTCAGCAGGGGGGCCTGGATGGCACAGCTGGTTAAGCGTCCATCTCTTGGTTTCAACTCAGGCAGTGATCTCAGGATCGTGAGATCGAGCCCCACCTTGGGCTCCCTGCTGAGGGTGGAGTCTGCTTGAGATTTTCTCTTTCTGTGTCTCTCTCCCTCTGCCCCTCCCACTCATGCTCTCTCTCTCACTCTTAAATCTTTTTTTTTTTGAAAGATTTTATTCATTTATTTGAGAGAGAGAGTGTGAGAGAGAGGGCATGAGTAAGGGAGAAGGGAGAGGGAGAAGCCGACTCCCCACTGAGCAGGGAGCCTGGCGTGGGGCTGAATCATGACCTGAGCCAAAGGCAGATGCTTAACTAACTGAGCCACCCAGATGCCCCTAAAATAAATAATTCTTTGAAAAGAAAAGAAACTTCAGCAACACAGAGAAACAAATAATTTGTGAATAACCACACAAAAAGGAAGGAAAAACAGCTCCATTTGCCTATGCCATCCCATCCCCCAAGTCAGCATTGCTCAGCACCAAGAAGGAACTGTGCATCTAGAAAGAATTCCCCTCACTGAAAACAGAAGAGTGAAGTGGCCAGCCAGTTTCCCCAGCCTTTCAGGGCACTGCACAAAGGACTTGCTTCAGTTTCACCCCACCCGGAGACCAACAACACTGAGACATACAGAGTTAGTTGGGAACAAGGAAGAAAGGCAGGGAGACCACTATCAGCCATAGTGTGGGAATGACGGGGATTCCCAGTGATCTGCTTTGTGGAAGACCCCAGCAGCTTTTGCCACTGAAGGTACCAGTGGCCAGCACAGCTACCACATCCTTCCTGCAGATTACACTGGTTTTCTCCCCAAAAATACTCGTATTCAGTGATGCCAGCCACCCTCCCTACCCCATTCTCCACTGGAGCCTGGGACCTGCACCAACAGCCAGCCCAAACCTCTGAGGCTGCACAAATGGAAGACTCCAGCCTAGACCCCTACAGCTGATCCCCACCACTGTGCATGCACTCAGGGCTAGACCCTCCAGCTGTGCTCTCGCACACTGCTGATCTCATGCCCTTCACTGGCCTCCATTGTGGTGTTTGCACCTGTGGCAAGATCCTATCACAATGGAAGTACATGCCAGTAGCCAAGGTCCCCACAGCTGTTTGTGGGCCCAGATCTGGCCCTGTCTCCTGTTACTGGCCTGTACCACTGGGCTCACCTGCAACTAATCCCTCCACGTGTGTACCTGTATGCCCATGGGCTGACTCAGGACATTCAGTTCCACTGCTCTTCACCTGTGACAAGATCCAGCAGCCACATAGTGCAGGCTAAGAGCCAGGGCCACCACAGCTGCCAATGTGCCCACAGTCGACCCTGGCCTTTGTACCTTGTCCCAGCCCCACCACTATGTGTGTGTTTGCAGCTGGCCCTTACAGCTGAGCATGTGCACTGTACTGGCTCCAGCTACTACGACTGTCTGCCCTGGTTCCTACATGCTAGACCTGGAGGTTCTGCCCAAGGATGCCAGCTGCCAGTGTAGCCTCTGCAGATCCCTTGTAGTTCTTGCAAAGGACTGCACACTCATCAGTACTATAGGCCCCAGCATCCTGAGTTGATGAGTCACCACCACATCTGGACCCAGAGCCACCACCCACCCCTGCACTTGGCACCCTTCGCCACCAGACCCGGGGGTTACAGCACATGCCAGTGTGCCCCACCCCAGTAAAGGCCTTCCTTCACATAAGTTTGTCCATGAAGTGGAAAAGATAACCACTTCTTCAAATGCACAGACACTTACACAAAGCAACAGGGATTGTGAGGAAGCATGGAATCATGACTTCAAAGAAAAATTCCAGTCACAGACCACAAAGAAATGAAGATACAGGAATTATCTGATAAAGAATTCAAAATAATTGATGTTCTAAATATACTCAGAGAGCCATAAGAGAACACAGATAAATAACAATATCAGAAAAACAAGAGAAGAACAAAATGAGTTCAGATATAAAACATAAAGAACCAAACAAATTTTGGAGCTTACGACTATAATGACTGAATTGAAGAATTTGATAGAGAGCTCCAGCAGACTGGACCAAGCAGAAGAATCAGTGAGCTCGAAGACCTCATTTGAAAGTATCCAGCGGAGGAAGAAAAAGAAAAAAGAATGAAAAGAAATGAAGAAAACCTACTGGACTTAGAGGACATTATTAAGAGAAATAGTTTACACATCATTGGAGTCCCAAAGAGAAGAGAGGGAGAAAGGGGTAGAAAGCTTAAAGAAATAATGACTGCGACCTTCCCAAACCTGGGGAGAGATTTAGACATTCAAGTTCATGAAGCTAATAGGTCACCACAGAATTTCAATCCAAAATGATTATAATGAAACAGACTAAAATCAAAGACAAAAACAAAAATTTAAAGTAGCAAGAGAATACAAATTTCTCATATAAATTTACCACTAAGGCTATCAGATGAAATCTCAGCAGAAACCTTGCAGGCCAGGAGAGGATGGAGTAATATATTCAGATTGCTGAAAGAAAAAAACCTGCCAACCAAGGATACTTTACCTCACAAATTTGTCCTCGCAAAATGAAGATGAGATAAATATGTTCCCCAACAAAAGTTGAGAGACTTCATTACCACTAGACCTGCCTTTAAAAAGATGTTGAAGGTTCTTCACACTTAAGGGAAATGACACTAACTAGTAACATGAAAATACAGAAAACACTGGTTAGGTAAGTACGTAGTTAGATCCAGAACACTCTAATACTGTAATGCGGTGGTGTGTTAACCACTTAACTCTAGTATAGAAGTTAAAGGACATAAGTATTAAAATTAGCTATAACTACATTAATAATGCATACACAATATAAAAAGATGTATATTGTGACATCAGAAACAAAATGTTGGGCGGGAGGGGTAGAAATTTTGTACACAATCAAAATTACTTTAAAATAGACATATCTGGAAGATGTTTCAAGTAAGCCTCATGGTAACCACAAAATAAAAAGAGACACACAAGATAAAGAAAAGGAAACTAAAGTGCACCCCTTAGCAAATCATAAATTCACAAAGAAATACAGCAAGAGAAGAAAAAAGAACAAAGGAACTACAAAGAAATCCAGAAAACAATAAGATAGCAACTCTAAGTCCTTACCCATCAATAATTACTTTAAATGAAGTGGATTAAGTTCTCCAAACAAAGGGCAGACAGTTAGTGAATTCATAGAAAACAAAACCCAACTATATACTGCCTGCAAGGGCCTCACTTTAGGTAAAGGGAACACATAGGTTCAAAGTGCAGGTTTTCAGAAAGATTTGACACAAATGGAAACCAAAAGGGAGCAGGGATAGCTATACTTGTATCAGATAAAATGAACTTTAAGTCAAAAACAAACAAGAGACCAAGTCATCATATAATGATAAATGGATTAATTCATCAAGAGGATATAACCGTTAAATATACGTGCATCCAACATTGGAACACCTAAGTATATTAAGCAAATACAGATCTGAAGGGAGTAAGTGACAATACATTAATATTAGGGGACTTCAGTACTCCATTTTCAACAATTTTTTATCTTTATTATTTTTGATATATGTCTTATAAATAACATGGTTTGATCTAATCTGAGAGCATTTTAGTAGAGGAATTTTGTTCATTTAACTTCGTTGTGATTTATTTGCTCTTTCACCTCACGTTTCTATGCTTTCTTGCTATTTTTTTTCTTTTAAACTTTGGTTCTAGGCATTGCAGTTTTCTTGGAGCTTTGGTAGCCGTTTGTATTTTAGAAGTACTCTTTCTCCTTTTTCTTCGAGTCTCAGGCAGTGTTTTGGTTACCCCCTGAGATATTTACGTTTCAAAGACATGGTAAGATTTACATCTTCAAGGGACCTAGAAAGAAACTCTTAGGAGTATTAGTGCCTTTTGGATGGTTTTGGCAGTCCCAATTAAAATGTGATTAGAGGAAGCACCCTAAAAATAATTCTCTGGGACTCAGGGTCAAATGGGGCCTCTTTAAGGGTTGGAAATGAAGGAGGGGGTAATTTGGGTCACTGTAGTTATGGAAATGATAAACCCGTTGGACCATGCCAATTTTGCACAGCAGGACATGGGCTTTATCTTAATGTTTTCTATTCACTGTGAGCCTTAGCAGTGATCACTGTGATGGAAGGATGGGCACGGAGAGCCAGGCAATAAATAGGTGAGAAGAGGGAGGGCCCTGGTATGATTACCGGTGTTTCTAGGGGACTTCTCCTTCCCCTTTCCTTCTTCCTCCCCACTAGAGGGCTCAGTCACCCAGTCAGCTATTCCACTGGTGGCAGGGATGCCTCCTGAGGTGTGTTTCTCGATTCTGCCCTGTTGAGGGTAAAACTTATGGGGCTCAGGACCTGTAGCATCTCAGAGGAAACAAGCACGTAGCCTAGATAGATCTTCAAGAAAGTTATGGATTTTAGGGTCTTTAGATAATACCGTCCAGTTGACACATTTTGACAGCTGTGACTAACAATTCACAGCCCTTTCAAACAAATAAGAAAACCTGCAGTAGCCAATTAGTTCCCCTCTCTGTTTCCTGCTACATAAAATCTTAATGGTTTGAATTTCAGTTAAGGTATAGTTTTCTATCTCAGTTTTTACTTCTTGATTTTTCTTTTTCTGTTACCTTAATCTCATGTGTTACTGCCAGAAAATTTTGGATGACATCACTGTGAGCCCTCTTCATAGGTGGCTGCTTTTTTTTTTCAGGGTGTCCCAAGAGACCTCTCCATGACTGAGGTCTCCCTCCACTCAGGTGATATGCACAGGGTCTTTGGGAAAAGCCCCTGGGCCTCTGAAGTGTGATACCAGAGTCTTGGCATGTTGGTATACATGACATTGGATAACATCCAAGAAGCGTCCATGGGGTTTAAAGAGCTGGTGTACCTTCTCGGGGTTCTTAGGAGACTCTGGCTGGCACCAGATGTTCAGGACATTTATATTTATCCGTTCATTTTTTTTTTTTTTAGCAACATCACACCAGGCATCAGACCCATAATATCTCATTGGGTCAGTGAATGAAGAGCAACAGCAGTAAGTGAAGTAGTGATGCAAAGACCATAGGCCCGTTGTATTTTTCCTCTGGTTGTGCCACTGGTTTCCATTTGCAAGGCTATTTCGCTCTTCTGGGAAAGGACATATAGTCCCGGTATGGCCCACCGGCTCCATGGCTAAAGGTGGAGGTCTCCCATCCTCACTAATGGCAATCTTTGCCTTGTGCCTTTAGCCTAGAGCCTCTCCTCGGGCAGTGACCAAAAACCTTGCAATCCAATCAACTCCTTAACTCGCCTTGGCCTTGAGGCTCAGAGTACCCTGATGCGCACTGATAGTCAATTAAGGCCCTTGTAATTAGTAGGCTAATAGTCTTGTTAGACCAGATGGCTTTGATCACGCTGCTCTAGGGACATAGTTGGATTATTACAGCAGCCCTGAAGTTTTTGAGTTGGCTACCCCAGGCAACACAGGACTGAAGGCAATAGGAAAGAGAGACCCCCCCCCCCCCGCCCCTTCCCCAGCAAGCAGTACTCATTTCTCAGATGGTGTTACCTACTGAGGTAGGTAGGTAGTAAGCAAGTTGCAGGTAAAGGGCATTCTGCTCAGTTAACTGCACAGACAGTTGTGCATTTCTGCTGCCTATTGTTTTGCTCAGGCCTTAGCTTCGGCATTGTAGAAAGTAACTCAGTTACCTAGAAATGCCGTGGGGGCACTCCTCCGGGCCCGGTGAGCTTCCCACAGGCATCTCCTCTTTCCAAAACAATGTTATGACTAGACCAACCCTGTGGTTCTTATAATAATTGCAAGATGCCCTTCAGCAACAACCATCAGGAAACTTTGAAAAAATAAAGATTTATTACTTAAAAGACCTGGAAATTACACAGCACACCTAGGCCCACACAGTGAGCGAGGTTACAGGTAGAGAGTGCCAGAAGGTACACTCGCCTGGGGTTCTGCTTTTATTGGACTTGAATGTGGGGGCCTAGGGTTTCACAGGCTTACTATTCATTGGTGAATTTAAAGCATAAGAGCCAGGGGGCGCCTGGGTGGTTGGTTCAGTGGGTTAAGCATCTGCCTCTGGCTAGGGTCATGATCTCGGGGTCCTGGGATTGAGCCCCATGTTGGTTTCCCTGTTCGGTGGGGAGCCTGCTTCTCCCTCTGCCCCTCTACTGTGTCCTGCTTGTGCTCACTCACTCTCTCTCTCTCATAAATAAATAAAATCTTTTAAAATTTTTTTAATCGAAAAGCAATCAGTCAATAAATAAATAAGAGCCAGAATTTTAAAGTGTGGGGAAAAGACAAGTGGTCCAAATGGTTAGTATCAAAATCACCCACAATCTCTAAAACAAAGGAGCCTCAGGGCAGAGAAGTGGCCCACCTCTGTCTAGTCGTGTAGCTGGCAATATAGCTGTTTGAGATAGCCCGCTTTGAAGTGCATGCCTTGGCCACCAAAGCTTAACACACTTGCATTACAAAAAAGAAAACTGTCAGAGCTTATAATACAGATACCATTTGAATTAAATTATAAGTGTGTGTATCTCCGGGAGTGGGGGCAACATGACTTTTATCCAGGATGAAGTCATCCATTTCTTTTGATGTTTTCTATTAGAAGTTGAGAAATTTAGCTTCCTTTCACTTTCTTCTCTCTACTCATTTTTTACAATTTTAATAATCTGGCATTTTTTAATTCCATGTTATTTCTTTAAATGACTTTACATATTTTCTCTTTCAGGGATATTTCTTACACTTCATTATTACGTATTTTACATTTGGGCAGAATAGCCAAGAGTGCGTGCACTAGTGCCCTGCCTGGTTTTGAATTCTGGCTCTGTGACCCTAGACACACTGTACCTTAGTTTACTCTTCATTAACAAGGGATGGGTATAATAGTACAATGTCACAGAGCACTTGGGAGGATTAAATAATTCATATAAAGTGCCTATACATAATAAATGACATTTAATAAATGTCATGCCAGTTGCCATGGTTATTATTGTATTAATAACCGTTATTTAAGCTTAACTCTGTTACACTGATTTTATTACTCAATTTATTGCTCACTTCTTAATTGATTTCATCTTCCCTGTCTTCATTTCTTTGATTGATTTTTGTTGTTGGCTAAAGAATTTCCTCAACTGGGAATTGCAGACTTTTTCTTAAAGGGCATGATAGATATTTTAGGCTTGCTGGCCATGACAACTACTACTACTAAACTACTAAGGTCTCCGTTACTACTCTTCAGCTCTGCCATTGTAGCTCAAAAGAAGCCATAGACAGTGCATAAACCAATGCTAGCCAGGAGGGCATAGTTTACCAGCACTTGCTCAAGACTTTTGTTTCTATTTTTTGTGTAATCTTATTAAGGTATGTGGATTATACAATTTCAAAGCCCTTGCATGTCTGAGAATATCTTCGGTCACTAATGTAGGTAAATATGACTTCACGTGTATATAACTCTTAGATGACAACGGTTTTCCGTCACGATTTTATGGAACTTGCTCTGTAGTGTTCAAATGTTGCAGACAATTACAATACAACCTAATACTTCTTTTTTATGATAACTAATGTTTTTTCTTCCTGGATGGCTGAGGATTTCTGTTTTCTTTATCCTTGGCATTTGTCATTTCACCAGGGGAACTACTTTTCTATTCTGTGTTAAAACAACAAGGCTAAGGAGAACTAGATTGATAGACCATGAACTTTGGCTACTTCAGATTGCCTTGTTGTCTGTTTTCATCCACTAAGGACGTTTTCTGTATATATAGTATTCCAAAAGTTAGCAATGAAAATTTTTTATTTTATCATTTTGAATTGCATATGATGTGATATGGTATTTTAAGTGGCAGAATGTTTACTATTTTGTATTATATACTTCAGTTCCTGTTTAATGGAAGCATACAGCTGCATAACCACAGAAAACATATTCAGGAGGGGCAGCTGGGTGGCTCAGTCAGTTAAGCGTCTGCCTCTTGGTTTTGGCTCAGGTCATGATCTGCAGGGTCATGAGATTGAGGCCCACATCCAGCTCTGTGCTCAGCAGAGAGTCTACTTGAGATTCCCTCTCACTCTCCCACTCCCTCCCCCCCACCCTGCCCTCTCTCGCTCTCAAATAAATAAATAAATAAAATATTTTTTTAAAAAAGAAAACATTCGGGAAACAGCCTAATTAAATTAATCTTGTTTGAGCATATTAAATTATGAAATGATAAGGAACTAAAATTTATAGTAGAGTCAAAGTCATACGGTTTTTTAAATTATAATTCTAGCACAACCCACAGAAAAACCCTTGATTTTAACTTTCATAACACAGTATCTGTTATTTCACAGTAACTGGTTATGAACCAGTTATATTAAATATTAATATTTATATATTAATATTAAAATATTAAATTTGCCATTCCATATCTTGTATTTCAAGAATAATTGTTTGCCCGATTTCAGAGCAGAATGTAGTTATTATCATCAACTCCATTGACTTCAGATGGCAAGATTTATAGTGGATATTTTGGTCAGCAGATAATTCTATAAGACAAAGATGAGGGGAAGTCTGATGGTGGGACTTCTGAGTTGAAGCAGAAGGTATAATAGTTAAATTTTTGAGCCACTGATATTCTCATTATGCCCTGCTTCATAAATATGCCTTTATACTCAGTTAACTGTGTATAAAAATTAAATGTAAAATACATAACTTTATAAAAAGTTTTTCTTGACTTTATACTTATCTCTTGTCATTCTTCAAGTCTTTTATATTTTTCAAATATTTGCAGCCTTTTTTATTAGCTATCATGTTAACATGACACTTGTCATAAAACTTAGAAAATGCTGAAAAAGCTAACATTATCATATTTACTTCCTGTAAAATACTTACTAAGAGAAATGAAATCAGACAAGGCAACTTACTGATGAAAAAAAAATCAATCTGCTGCTGCTTAAGTGTGTTTAAAATAATTCTTAGGATATTTTCATTTTGTATAGCACCCTTATTCTAAAGTTAAGTCATCCCAAGGAAATCCTACAGTATATTGTGCTATGGGAACTTTTCCCCACTTCTCTGTATAAAAGAAAGATTTCTTTCAGACTGCATATAACCATCATACCTAGAAGAATTCAGGGAGGGGGTACTGTTTTGAAATCCAGTCTTACAGATTTTTCTCCCCTCTTTCCCCAAGCCTAATATTATATAGAAAGCAAGACACTAAGCCTTCATATAAAAGGAATGCTAGTACGTTAATCAGCAAAGAAGCAATCCTGTTGTTTCTAGAAAGGATACGTCATTCCAGAATTAACTACAGTTAGGATATTCTGCATTCATATGAGACATTGACTGTACCCCAGGGGAGGGCTGTTGAGTGCTGAATTCTGGAAGCAAGTTCTGAAAAACCCTAATAGAGACATGATAATATGTTTTTATGTTTTCAGAAGGCCATGATTGAGACGAGGAAGCAGATTTATGTTTTTATCTTTGTAGAAAATTAAGCCAGGACAGTTTGTAGGAGCTACACAAAATTAGATTTGTATTCTGTATGAGAAGAAAAGCTCAATACAGCCAACAATGGTTAGACTTCAAAAGTGGTGACCTCTGTCTCTCAGAAATAATCAGAGGCTATGTGATCATCCTTACAAATTCAGTAGGCAAGTTCCTCATTAAATAGAGGTTCACCATAATCTAAAGTTTTTTTTTCTAACTCAGAGTTCTCTGATATTGCATATTAATTACCTAATTTATCCTGTAACATCATTTTTAAAACAAGAATAGTGCAGGTAGGAATTCTGTGGTAGGAAAATCAAACCAACAGGAAATAAGAAGCTAACCTATTCATGTTTTTGTTTATTCCATCAGTACTACCAAAAAAAGTTTTAAGGCATAATGACTCATGTTGGAAGAGCCAGAATTAGAGCCCTAGTCTTGTGCCTTCTCTATTAAAAAACGGTAAAGTGAAACAGTCATGAAAGTCTTGAGACAGCTAGTGTCATTGCTGTCTGATTATTTGACTTACTACACATAGACAAAGATGCTTTTTTTCTTATTACTAAAATGAAGCAGAAAAATCTGTTGTGCTTCCAGGAACAATCTAGAGTCGTTATTGTTATCAGTATTGTTAGTGATAGAATAATATAAACACAGATTCTTAACTAGAACAGACCTAATGCATCTCCATTTTCTAATAGCAAAGATTGTCATGGAATTCTGAGCAAAAGATGTAAAGTAATGAATTTTGTATAGAATCTTACTGTTTTAATCAGTTCCAACATATGCTATCATTTTGGAAATCATTGTACAGGAGGTAGATAATGTTGTTAACACAGTGGGGGAAAACTTCACTCTTCACTCTGTAAGTAGCCTTGGATTCAAAAGAATTCCTCTGTCAGTTCTTTTCTGTTTAAATAGGTTGTGAGTTAGCAGAAATCCTGGACACCTTAAAGCTTTCCAACAGCTAGATTTAAAAATTACACTGAGGGACATCTGGGTGGCTCAGCTGGTTGAGCATCCAACTCTTGATTCTGTGTTTTCTTTTAGGAGTTTTATGGCTTTAGGTCTTACATTTAGGTCTTTAATCCATTTTGAGTTGATTTTGTTTATGGTGTAAGAAAGTGGTCCAGTTTCAAGGCAACTGGGTAGCTCAGATGGTTAAGCGTCTGCCTTTGGCTCAGGAAATGATCTCCAAGTCCTGGGATCGAGCCCCACCTCAGGCTCCATGCTCACCAGAGAGTCTGCTTTAGGATTCTCTCCATCTGGTCCTCCCCCTGCTCTCTCCCTCTCTCTCAAATAAATAAATAAATCTTTGAAGAAAAAAAAAAAATATATATATATATATATTACTCTGAAGCCTACATTTAAAGGGAGACAGGGAAGAACAAGAGAACATGATCAGCAGATGAAGACTGAATAGGCTGAGAACTACTCCTGGAAGGACCTTTCCTGCTAGACTGGTGAGACCTACCTGAGAGCGTGCAAGGCTGCTGCCCTCACTTGCCTTATCGTGACCTGCGTGCATAGAAGCTCAGCCTCTAGAGTAGTGTCAGTGCATATACTTTAAAGAACACTCTGCGTAGCTCCATATAGAGCAAATACTGTGTTTGAAAGTAAGCCGGGATCAAGAGATACAGAAAGCTCAAAAAGTACAGGATGTGCTTTGTTTGGTAAAACGAATTTAACCTTAGTTGTAGGAGGACATACAAACTACGATTTGCTAAAATAACTCAGTCATTTAAATGAAGACTGTGTCTTCACAAAACTCACAGGACAGTAAGAATAAAATATGATGATAAAGCTAAAATTTTAAGCACTCTGCACCCTCTGTAATCAGGAGAGATAGGGAATGGGAATGCTGCTTTAATTCTCGAGCTTTAATTCGACATACTGACTGGCTCTTGCCAAATTTATCCCTGTTTCTGTTCATTAGGACTGTATTCCTCCTGATACCATCTCCTCTGCCACTGCTTCCTTTCTCCTTCCTTTTACTTTAAATACTGGCTTCCAGCTGCCCTCTACCCTTTCCTCCACCTTCTCCTCAACCCTCACTTCTCTCTGGGCACCCTCACTTCAGGCTCTGTGTGCCAGCAACTGCCAGCTTTCACCTCTCACCTTTCTTGTCTAACCTATAGACCTATGTTTCCCACTGTCTTAGCGTTTTCATCTGAATAGGCTGTGGACCCTTTGAATTCAGCAGGTCTTTTATTTCTCAACCCTTTTACATCTGTTTTAGCTCTCGGTTAATGCCATTCAAGCTATCCAGTAGCCTAAGGCAGTCATGCTGTCAGCCTTTTTTACTCTCTTCACAACTAATTAATCATTAAGTTGCATAATGCCGCCTCCTTATTTCAAATTTGTTTCTTCCTCTCCATTACAACTGCCATCACCTCATTCACATTTTCAACCTTTAGAAGAGCTTCCGTGATCTTCTCTGAAGCTGGTTCTTCTTTTCCAACTCATTCTTCAATTCACGCTGTAGCCAGAGAAATCATTTAAAAATGCCAGTTTGATGGTGTTACTCCCCCACTGAAAACTTTGAGCAGCTCCATATTTTCTGCCGTTGTTACGATCTCAGGTATCTACAAGGAATAGACAAGTAATGTATTTGAATGAAGTGGGCCAAGTGCAAGACAATAGGGGAGAATAGGAGAATGCATTCCTGCCTAAAGCAATGCATATTCAAAATTTTTAAAAAGCAGGTGACAAACCTGAGAATCTTATGTTGTGTATGGGTTTCCAGTTAGTGCAGCCAAGTCTAACGTAGGAACATGGCATATGCAATGTTTCTCTTATGTCAAGTATGTCCTTGAAATGAACAGCTTGGAACTCAGCTATTGCAGAGACTGATGTAATCAGTGAGTCATGTTTTGTTTTTTGCTTTTTGTTTTTCTAGGTTAAAACATACCAGAATAGAGTATGTGTTTATTATTGTTCAGAACAACTGTCTTCCTATTGGATGCCTTGGAGCATAATGAAAAAGTTTATTGCCTTTGGAGTCAGCATTGACCTAGGTTCACTTACCATTTCTGCCACATATTAGCTCTGCAATTTTGAGCTAGTCATTTATGGCTTTGAACCCCAATTTCCTACTCTGTTTAAAAAATAGAGAAATGAAATCTCTCAGGGTTAAACATACAAAATCAGATAATTATCAAGCTTTAAATTATTGAGCTCAATGCTTGGCATAGTAACTCTTCAGTAAAAGCACCCAGACAAGTAGGAAAAATTTAAGAAGTGACAGTAAGTATACAAAAATCGAATTCCCTAGCTGTATCCTTTGCAACAATTGTACTTGTGACCTAGAGAATCGCAAGCTTGTTGGAAGCCATTATCAAGTGAGGCAGGGAATTGGAAGCTGACAAGGACATGATTCACCCAGGCAACTAAAAACCAGGAGCTCAGCAAGCTAGCTAGCTAGCTGAAAATGGAATTTAACGCTACAAGATATTACTACTGACAAATTCATGAGCAAGATGAGAATATGGATTCTCTATAACTGTGCATAATGTACTAAGCCCTTTTTAATTTTTTTGTCTACATATAATCTTTAAATTTTTTAATAAAAGTTATGTTAACGGAAAATTTAATTCAATAGTATTAGCATATATAGGATATTTTATTTTGGTTTATTCTCCACATCTATATAAACTTGAAGTACCAAAGGAAGGAAGTAAATAACTTTGTTTTCTTTACCAGAACATTTAGTATGGTAAGGAAGAAAGGACATTACATTTTATTCTACTGTACAAGTATAGTAATTATATTTGTATTTTACTGATTGATCTAGGAACTCTAAAACATCTTAAAGAGTTTTTACCATTGAGTTAAGGGAAAGAAAATATATACACCCATCGTCTCAAGCTTTGCATTTTTCACTTTATTTTTAAAGTCAGCTTTATTTTGGCATTTACATATACTTTGCTCAGTAATTTGTGTACCCAGCTGACATGGTTGAAATAGGGAGCTGGGTAGAGCTACCTGTATGCTTTTCTGCCTATAGATCGTAACCTGATGGCTGAATGACATCTGCTGAACTCCTGATTGCACTTAAAATGGAGAGACTAGAAAGACCAAAGTAGAAATCTAGCTGGGTTTTTTTTTTTTTTTAAGATTTATTTCTTTATATTAGAAAGAGGGAGCGTGCACACGTGTGGGATGTGTGTGTGTGTGTGTGTGTGTGAGAGAGAGAGAGAGAGAGAGTGGAGGAAGAGGCAGAAGGAGAGGGAGAGAAGCAGACTCCGTGCTGAGCCTGGAGCCCCATGCAGGCCAATCCCCCAACCCAGAAATCACAATCTGAGCCGAAACCCAAGAGCCAGGCGCTCAACCAACTGAGCCATCAAGGTGTCCCCAAATCTAGCTGGTTTAAAAAGGCGAGACAAAGACTTAGAGTTTCAGCCTCTTTGCAGCAGTGTGTCTCACCCCAAGCAGACTTTCATGCCCAGATAAATAATGCTGTATTTAAGTAACAGAGAAATATTAATATGATACAGTTAAGAGGATGATTTCTAACAAAGCAAAGCTGAAGTATTTAGGAGATTAGTGTTGAAACTCAAGAGACAAGTGCTATCTTTACTGGCCATGGTCAAGTTTCTCTTTTGATGTTAAGGAGTTTTGCTACAAGTTGATCTAGATAAATATGGTGGCATTCTGTGACTTGATAATACTTTGTTTAACCATCTGTTTTTCTTAAAGGAATGATTTTTTATTTTTTGTCAATGCCTTCTAAATACTTTTCTTTCTCCCCCCTCTTCTCCTCCTTCCCTCCTATCCTTCCTTTCTACTTGCAGCTCCTCAGAGAAATTTTGAAATTGCCTTCAAGATGTTTGACTTGAATGGAGATGGAGAAGTAGACATGGAGGAGTTTGAACAGGCAAGTTGTCCTGGAAAGTTCCTATAAGTACATTAATATTTAATACATTTTCATGTGCCTTGGAATTATTTTGGTCCTAGTCAGCATACTCAGATGCTACCTAATTTTTGAAGTGCCTAATGTGTCATTTTAAAAAAATCATCCTCGGGGCGCCTGGGTGGCACAGCGGTTAGGCGTCTGCCTTCGGCTCAGGGCGTGATCCCGGCGTTCTGGGATCGAGCCCCACATCAGGCTCCTCCGCTGTGAGCCTGCTTCTTCCTCTCCCACTCCCCCTGCTTGTGTTCCCTCTCTCGCTGGCTGTCTCTATCTCTGTCGAATAAATGGATAAAATCTTTTAAAAAAATAAATAAATAAATAAATAAATAAATAAATAAAATTTAAAAAAAATAAAAAATAAAATAAAAAAATCATCCTCACTTAACAAGTGGGTTTTGTTTGTTTGTTTTTACTCTAAGTGTAAGGAATTATTTGAGCATATGATTAAGGTCAAAGTTCTTCTGATTCCCCAACATGGATTAGACTATGATGCTGAGAGGAAAAATTACAGCTGTTCAATCATGTGTTTAGTTGATGTTTGTTAAACAGCTCCTTTGTGCCAGGTAGTTCCAGAATATAAGGATGTTCTGAAAGGATTTCTATAAGAGAAGGAAAAAATATACCATGCCTTTGACTGTAGCAGGTCCAAGCCATAGCTGTATACAGTTTCTGATGAATCCTAGGAAGAGATTACATTTCCGTAAAACTTCTAGCATTGGTGGGCCATGATACTCCTTTAGATACAATGATTATGATTGTCAGAATGGCTTCAAAACAAAACAAAAAATACATATATATGGGTATGTGGGAGAAGGCATTTTGTATTTAAAGTAAGGAATGTGGCAAAAAGGAAATGGGAGAAAGTATGAGGTACAGTATATCTTTAAATAAGAAATTCACAGAGATAAATATTTTTAAATACCTGGAGACATTTATTCAAATCTGCACCTTGTGTCCATCTAATACTTTCACTTTTCCGTAATCCTGCACTTTACTGGTATTGCCAGGTGGCCTCAAATGATTATACATAGAACTAACTTATTTTGTATTTTTAAAATTTTATTTTATTTGGGGGAAATCAGGATAATTTTATTTTCATTTGTACTTTAGTTGAGAAACACTGAATCTCCTCCCCCCTGCCCCCCGTTTTTCTTTTCTTTTTTTAAGTTTTTATTTTAATTCCAGTTAACATACAATGTGATTTAATCTCGGTGTACAGTATAGTGAGTCAACACTTCATATGTCACCCTGTGTTCATCACAAGTGCATCTTTAATCCCCATCACATATTCAACCCATCCCTGGGTTTTATTTTATATAAAATTAATTTTATTTTTATTAAGATATTATTGACATAACATTGTATTAGTTTTAGGTGTACAATATAATGATTTGATCTGTGTATATGTTGCAAAGTGATTACCACAATAAGTTTAATTAACATCCATCACCACACAGTTACTTTTTTTTCTTGTGATTAGAATTTTTAAGATCTACTCTCTTAACTTTCAAATTTACAATACAATACAGTGAACTGTAATCACTATGCTGTACATTACATCCCCGGGACTTATTTATCTTATTTATCATATAACTAGAAGTTTTTACCTTTAGACCACCTTCACCCATGGGGACCCCCTACCTCTGTCAACCAACAATCTCTTCTCTGTATCTATGAATTTGGCCTTTTTAAAAAAATTCCACATATAAGTGAAATTATACAGTATTTGTCTTTCTCTGTCTGATTTATTTCATGTAGCATAATGCCCTCAAGCTCCATCCATGTTATCACAAATGGCAGAATTGTCTTCTTTTTTAAGGCTGAATAATACTCCATTATATATCTATAGATATTCCATTATATCTCTAGATAGATAGATAGATAAATATCACATTTTCTTTATCCATCTATCCATTGGTGGACACGGACGTTGTTCCCATGTGTTGGCTATTGTAAATAATGTTGCAGTGAACATGGATGGGTGCAGGTATCTCTTTGAGATAGTGATTTTGTTTCCTTCTTATAAATACCCAGAAATGAAATTGCTGGATCATATGGTAGCTCTATTTTTAATTTTAAGGGGAAGCTCCGTACTGTTTTCCATAGTGGTTGCATCAATTTACATTCCCAACAATAGTGCACAAGGGTTCCCTTTTCTCCACATCCTAGACAACACTTGTTATTTTTTTGTCCTTTTGATAATAGCCATTCTAACAGGTGTGAGGTATTATCTCATTATAGTTTTGATTTCCATTTTCCTGATGATGAGTGATACTGAGCACTTTCCATGTACCTGCTGGCCATTCTGTATGTCTTCTTTGGAAAAATGTCTATTCAGATCCTCTGCCCATTTTTTAATGAGATTGTTTGGATTTTGTTATTGAGTTATATGAGTTCTTTAATATTTTGAATATTATCCCTTTATCAGTTATATGATTTGCAAATATTTTCTCTAATTTGGTGGGTTGCCTTTTCATTTTGTGGATAATTTCCTTTGCCATTCAGAAGCTTTTTAGTTCGTCATCCCACTTGTTTATATTTGCATTTGCTTTTGTGTCAAATCCAAAAAGTCATCACCAAGACTAATGTCAGGGAGTTTACCACCTAGGTTTTCTTCCAGGAATTTTATGGTTTCAAGTCTTAGATTCAAGTCTTTAACCCACATTGAATTAACTTGTATAGGGTATGAGATAGTGGTCCAGTTTCATTCTTTGCATGTGGCTATCCAGTTTTCTCAACATCATTTATTGACGAGACTGGCTGTTCTCCATTGTATATTCTTGGCTCTTTTGTCATAAACTAATTGGCCATATATGTGTGGGTTTATTTCTTGGATCTTCATTCAATTCCACTGATCAGTGTGTCTATTTTTATACCAATACCATATGGTTTTAACTATTATAGTCTTGTAGTATAAGACTATATTTGAAATCAGGCAGTGTAACGCCTTTAGTTCTTCTTTCTCAAAATTTCTTTGGCTGTTCAGGGTCTAGGTCTTTTTTATATTTTCAAAAACCAACTTTTGGCTTTATTAGTTTTCTCATGGTTTGTGTGTTTTCTAGTTAATTGATTTCTACTCTCATTTCTTTCCTTCTACTCATTTTAGGTTTCTTTTGCTCTTTTATAAGTCTCTTTTTTTTTTTAAAGATTTTTTATTTATTTATTAGACAGAGATAGAGACAGCCAGTGAGAGAGGGAACACAAGCAGGGGGAGTGGGAGAGGAAGAAGCAGGCTCATAGCGGAGGAGCCTGACGTGGGGCTCGATCCCATAACGCCGGGATCACGCCCTGAGCCTAAGGCAGACGCTTAACCACTGTGCCACCCAGGCGCCCCAACTCTTTTATAAGTCTCTTAAGATAGCATGGTTGATCATTGTTTTTAGAATTTTCTTCTTTTCTAATATAAGCACTTAATGCTACATTTCCCTCTAAGTACTGCTATAGAAGCATCCTATAAAATTTGATATGTTGTATTTTCATTATCTTTAAGTTTGAAATATTGTCTACTTCACATGTGACTTCCTTTTTGACCTATGAATTGCTTAGAAGAGTGTTGTTTATTTTCCAAGTTGTCAGGCTTTGTTTCTTTAGTTATGTTACTGCTACTGATATCTAATTTAATTACATTGTGCTCAGAAAACATACTCTGCATGATTTAATCCTTTTAAATGTATTGAGTCTGGTTTTACAGAACTGCATCTGATCTATCTTGGTAAGCATCAATGTGTATTAAACAATGTGTATTCTGTGGTTTTTAAGCGTAGTGTTTTTATAATTATGAAATGTCACTGTTTATCTTTGGTAATACTCTATCTTAAAGTCTACTTTATGTGATTTTAACATAGCAATTCCGGCTATGCTAACTATTTGCATGGTCTGTCCTTTTTTTTCATCCATTTACTTTAAGTATATCTGTGTCTTTGTATTTAAAGTGCATCTTTTATAGACAGCATTAGTTGGGTCTTGTTTTTTTATCCATTCTGACAGTCTTTGCCTTTTAGTTGCAGTATACATAATCTACTTAGAATTAATATTCACATGAAATGTAGAAACACTGCTGGGGTACCTGGGTGGTGCAGTTGGTTAAGCATCCATCTTTTGCTTTCAGTTCAGTGATCTCAAGGTCGTGAGATCAGTCTCCGCATTGGGCTCTGCACCCAGCGTGGAGTCTGCTGAAGATTCTCTCTCCCTCTCCCTTTGCCCCTCATGCTCATGCTCTCTCTCTCTCTTTCTCAAATAAAGAAATAAATCTTTTAAAAAACGTAGAAACTTGCAACCATAAGGTTTTATTTACCTCTTTTCCATCCTTTATGCTATAGTTGTTTTGTGTATCACATCTACACACATTATAAACCTTGTAATAATTTTTGTAATTTTTGCCTTAAAAGTCATATATTTTTGGGTGGGGGAATGGGATAGGCCGGTGATGGGTAGTAAGGAGGGCACGTATTGCATGGTGCACTGGGTGTTATACACAACTAATGAATCATCGAGCCTTACATCAGAAACCGGGGATATACTGTATGGTGACTAACATAATAAAATGAAAAATCATTATAAAAAAAAAGTCATATATTTTTTAAAGAAAATAAGACAAAAATTGTTTGTTATATTTACTCACATATTTACCATTTCTGCTGCCCTTCGTTCCTTCCTGAAGATCCTAGTTTCCATATGGTATTATTTCCTTTCAATTGGAAAAACTTTTTTTATTCAAGGTTTATTCATTTATTCTAGAAAGGGGAGAGAGGGGCAGAGAGAAAGAGAGAGAGAGTCTTAAGCAGATTCCATGCTGAACGTGGAGCCTGATGCAGGGCTTGATCTCATGACCCTGAGATCACAACCTGAGCCAAAACCAAGAGTCCAATGCTTAACTGACTATACCACTCAGGTGGCCCATAAAAACTTTCTTTAGCATTTCTTGTAGTGCACATTGGTTAGTGATGAATTAATTTATATCATCATTATTTTGGGAAGGAAGTTCTAGATCTAGAGTTCTAGATGTAGATGTAAAATTCTCAGTTGTTGTTTCACTACTTCTGATTCCTTTTTTATTTTATTTATTTATTTGAGAGAGAGGGAGGGAGAGAGAGCAGAAGCAGGGGGAGCGGCAGTCAGAGGGAAAAACTGGCTCCCCACTGAGCAAGGAGCCTGATGTGGGACTCTATATTCGATCCCAGGACCCTGAGCCAAAGGCAGATGCTTAACTGACTGAGCCACCCAGGCATCCCCTTCTGATTCCTTCTGATTAAAAGTCTGGCTGTTTAAATCATTGTTGCTCTGTTTATAATATGTTGTTTTCTCTCTCTGCTTTCCAGATTTTCTCTTTAGAATTCATTTCTAGAAATTTGATTACAATGTTCCTCAATGTGATTTTCTTTGTATTTATCCTTCTTGGTATTTGATGAGCTTTTGTATATATAATTTTATGGTTTTTATCAAATTTGAGAAGTTTTTGGTCATTATGTCTTAAATTTTTTTTGGCCCCATTTTCTCTTACCTCTCTCTGACACTCCAATAACACAAATGTTAAGACCGTATGTGATATTGCATCACAAATCTCTAAAGCTCTATTATTTTTTTTCAATCTCTTTTGCTCTCTGCTGTTCAAGCTGTAGTTTTTGTTGATTTATCTTCATACTCACTGACTTTTTCTTCTGTCAATTCTTCTATTAAGCTAATCCAGTAAATTTTTTATTTCAGATACTACATTTTTCAGTTCTAGAACTTCCATTTCATTTTTTTAGTTTTCTTTCTCACCTGAAATATCCTGTCTTTTCCTTATTCACAAGTATATATTACACTCTTGAAATTATTTATTTTAAATTCTTGTCTACTAATTTCCAATATCTGGGTCATCTTGGGATTGATCTCCTTTAATTGCCTTTTTCTCTTGAGGATGAGCCAAGTTTTCCCATTTTCTTCATATGTTAAGTAATTTTGGATTTTTGTCTAGATATTATGAAGGACATGTTATTGACCTTAGATTTTGTTATATTCATCTGAAGAGTATTAGTGTTTTATTTTAGCAGGCAAATAGCTCAACTGGATTTGGCTAGAATTTATATATGGAATGTGGGGCTCCCCCTCTTTGGCTTTCTCCTTTTCAGGATTTCCCCCTCACTTTCCAGTGGTTGTAATTGCTCCAAATTCTGTCCTTATGCTTTTTAAGCCAGAGAAACTGAGAGCACTGATCCTCGTCATAGACTGGGGACTTCCTTCACCTCTCAGAAGCAAAATAGCCATACTCGTAGTACAGATACTAAACACTAGACTTGAATTTAGAGCAGATGGGTCTTGGGGGCTCCTGAGTGGCTCAGTTGGTTAAGCATCTGACTTCGGCTCAGGTCATGATCTTGGAGTCCTGAGATTGAGCCCCGTGTCAGTCTCCCTGCTCGGCAGGGAGACTGCTTGCCCTTGTCCCCTGCCCCCCTGCTTGCACATGCTCTCTCTAAAGTGAATAGAGCAGATGAGTCTTATTTCTGTCCCCATTTCTGCCCCAAGTCATTGGTGCTGACATGCAAAATGACTTGGGGCAGTCGCTAGACCATTCCATTCACTTGTTAGAGAAGGGAGTGCTGTTTCATCTAATGTGATCCCTTGATAACTGGCCTTCTTAAACTGATAAAACTTCTAATATTGATCACAAGGAATCTTGGTGTAAAAACTCTCTTAGACCAAAATCTAAAATATAAGGTAGCTTATGAGCAAATGGCTCTCTTTAGAAGTTTCTCTTCTTCATCTTTATACATTTACATTCTTGGGAAATATAAGAATTTATTAAGTTGAAAGTGCTGTAGGCTTCCAAACATTCAAACTTTGTGCTGACTTCCCAGGTATACAGGTATTTTCTTGACAGTGTATTTGTCAAGCTCATAAAAAAAGTTAAACAGAAGCAGGAAGAGGACCTCACATATTTCAAAGTCAGTGTTGCGTGAAGCAAACTAATAACTAATATTACTCTTTGATTCATCTTTTTCTAAAATCACTTTGATCGTGCATAAACACATATTACTAAAAGGCATTAATCTACAGTTAATACTCTGTGTGAGTTTTCTCCGACCTTTCTATCACACAGATCCTTTCTCTAACCCATTTCATAGCAGATGAAAGCAAAAGATCATAGCAAAAGATAGTTACAAAAAAACCACAAAACCCTCATAACTGTTTGGGCTCTGTTCACCCAATGCCATGACAGAAATGGTTTTTTTAGTATGAAAGTATGAGAAGTAGTAACTCATTTGTGAGACAGAAGAGGGATGAAATTTTAGTCCAGAGATCTTTTGATTTTCTCCACAGCATACAGCATATAGTAAGCATTCACATGACTAGTTGCATTGATGTTTGGATTGATTCTCATGTTACACCCTTAACAAATTATCATATAAAAATATTTTAAGAAAATATTGGGGTGCCTGGGTAGCTTGTCGGTTAAGTGTCTGCCTTTGGCTCAGGTCGTGATCCCAGGTCTCAGGATCGAGACTGCTTCTCCCTCACCCTCTGCCTCCTCCCCACACATGCTCACATGCTCTCACTCTCTCTCTCTCTCTCTCTCTCTCTCTCTCAAATAAATAAATAAAATGTTTCCCAACTGAGAAATTCTGAGAAAACATTCTCTGATACATACACGTACACAAGATCTAGTGATACGTGCTTCTTTAAAAGTTTTTAAAGAGCACTTATTATAAACAGTAGTTTATATATATAATGGGGTAGTATTTAGACTATGCTATTATTAATCACTAATGAAAACAATACGGCATTAGTTAATTTTCTCTAAACTCCTTTTTCCAAGTCACTTACACACACACACATTCCCAGCACCACACTCTTGAAGGTAACACACAGTTTCCACCATAGGAAGGATATAAGCTGCAATATTTATAGCTATAGGTGAAATTTAAACCATGGCAGATTCTCAGTACTGGTTCACTGCTATTAGAAATTCTTCAGTACTCACAATTAGGCAGGTAAATGAATTGTGTATTGCCTTCAAAACAACAACAAAAAATGTTCTGATTATCCTGTATTCAATTTAAAGTCTAAAAATCTTCGACCTAAAGAATTAAAAAATCCATTGTATACCTGTCTTTCAAATCTCTATGTGCATAAGAAACAAATGTCGACTAGTCTTATTACTGTGACAAAACATGAACCCCAAAGAAATCATATCAAAACTACGTGTGATACTAACTTAGAGTTACAAGGAGCCTTAAAGATAATATAATCTGTGACTTTTCTAGTGAGACAAGTAAGGCCCAAAGAGTTTCAATGACCTGCATAAATTCTGCTCTCATAAAATCTCTCTCAGAACAACAGAATCAGACCCCATGTCTCCTGACTCCTTGTCTCATGTCTTTCTATTATATACTACTCCACTGTTTATACAGCCATAGACTTGACTTAAATCTTCTTTACGGTCACAGAGAAGAAATAAAATACATGAAACATTTAACTAAGGTAAATCTGTAGTTACAGCTCTTACATTTTTTAAGTGTTTACTGTTTTCTAATTGGCAGTTTAAAAATCATTACTCACAAAGCTATCTGTATTGTTTATATAACACACCTTTATTATTACATATCCCAATTTTACATATCCCATATTATTACATATCCCCCTCTTTACATATCCCAATTTTAATTATTCTGAATAGTTGCTTTTTAGCTTGTAAAGTAGAAAAAACTGCAGGAACTAGTAAAGAAAAAAGCTGTAACAATCATAGACTTACTTCAAAAAGCTCATTTATATAGTTAGGCCATAGTTCCTGGATCCAAAACTTACCCTTTCTCAAAAAGCTCATTTAAAACTTCTCAAACTTCTCTTCTGTTAAGAGTCTGATTCTTTGTTTTGGCTCGGGTCATGATCTCATGGGTCATGGGACCAAGCCCAGTATGGGGCTCCATGCTCAGGGGAGAGTCACCTTGAGATTCTCTCTCTCTGCTTCTCACCCAACTCACACGCGTGCTCACTCGCTCACTCTTTGTCTTTCAAATAAATAAATCTTTTTAAAAAATAATGAAATAAAACTTCCAAGGATTAAACTAATTTCCCAACTTTTCTTGAGGATTTATTTCATAGCAACTTTGTATTTAGTGTATCATTCTAATAAATGTGTTATCTCCCTTAGATGTCAGTATTTACCTATAGCTATGCTGCCTCTTGTCATAACTAGAGAGTCAGTAGTTAGAAGCACAAAGTTTTTAAAAGTCTCCTGAGATATGGAATGTATTACTTTGAGGTTGATGATTATTTTAGTGTTTTGTGAGAGGTTTTGAGCCTCAAAAACAAATTCATGCTCTTTTCTGAAGAGAGATTTTTAAGAGCCTTTCAATTACAAAGGTGTCAGTCGTCTGTGTTAAAATCCTGGTTCTGCTACTTGCTAGCTACTTGACCTTGAACAAGTTATTAAACACTATGTGCCTCAAATTCCTTATCTATAAAATGAGGACAATCCTAAGACTTAATAGGATTGTGAGCATTAAAAGAGAATTGTAGCACAGGATAGGCAAATAATAAATAATCAATAGTCAGTTATTGTTCTTACTTTTTTATATACATTTGTACTTTGTAATGTTTTTCTGGATCGGGGTTTACTTCTCTTTTAGGTTCAGAGCATCATTCGCTCCCAAACCAGTATGGGTATGCGTCACAGAGATCGTCCTACTACTGGTAACACCCTCAAGTCTGGCTTGTGTTCAGCCCTCACAACCTACTTCTTTGGAGCTGATCTTAAGGGGAAGCTGACGATCAAAAACTTCCTTGAATTTCAGCGTAAACTTCAGCATGATGTTCTGAAACTAGAGGTAGGTATTCCTTGGACTTCAGGGGAACAGGGCACTGCCCATCACATAAGCACATAGAGCCACTGGGCGGGGAGGGCCTACAGTATAGACATTCTTTCAATCTGTCTCCAGCTGTGAGAACTGATTGGTTTGAACCTGACATCAGGTAGGAAATACTATCTTCTTTGAAGATGTTTGGAGTAAAGTGGTTCTGAGACTGAAAACCAAAAAAGCCTAAATTCAAAATCTTAGTTGTCTTTGGATACTCAGCTTGAGGAAAAAGAAATTCAGGGGTCAGAGCTGTTCTTAACCTGAGCATGTATCCCCAGTTTGATGTTTATTTTGTAGAAGGCATGATGAGGTAGAGATGAGGGGGGATAATAAGTAGATCTTTCTTTGAAAGTTTACAAAGGTAAAAACAGCTGGCAACACAAAAATGTCAGAATAAAAATATAAATGCTCAGAGTTGCAAAAATGTCATACTGTGTTTGGAGATTTCTTTTTCCACTTACAGTTTAGACCATCATGCTATTCACTTCCTGGACACAACTCTTTAAGAAAATTACCTTTCTCTGTATGTATATTTAGTGAATTAATAATTGGCTACTAAGTCTATTCAATTCAAAACATTAATTAAATGCCTCCTAATACTGGGTGTTATACGCAACTAATTAATCATCGAACTTTACATCAAAAGCCAGGGATGTACTGTATAGTGACTAACATAATATAATTAAAAAAATGTACTAAAAAAAATAAATGCCTCCTAATGCACTTTTTTCCTGGAAAAAATGAAATCTGATCTTCAGATTTTTAAAAATTCCCTTACATTGGTGTTTCTCGACATCTTTTTTTTAAAAACATATTTAATATTATTTGAAATTTGAAAACATTAAATTACTATGATTAAAACACATTAAAGTATTGGAGAAAAGCACTGCTTTGTTTTTAAACTATGAATATTCCTTCTTTATCTGCTCTTCCATTTTTCTCCAAGATTCTGATAAGCTACTCCCACCACTTCCACCCACTTAACTCAATTGAGACAGTTTGAAAAATCACAACTGAATTCTCATTATTGATAAGAACACCATTGAATGTTCATACTCTAGGAAAGAAGTATGGATAATACTAAAAATCAGATCAAACTTTGAAATGTGCTTTGTGCCTGTTTTCTGAAAATGGTGTAATTGAGACTCAAAGAATTTACCTCCAAAAAAAACAAATTAATGGATCTCCACAATTCAGCCTTCTTGAGGGCAGTTCTTGGCCCCTATAATAAATGTAAGTGGTATGTATATGTGTGTGTATGTATATGCATATGTGTGTGTCTACACACACATATAGCATGAAAAGCAAAACTTAACCCTCCTAGAGTCTCTGGCAGGGGCTGGGAATCAAACTGACATTAAGACAGATTAACAGGAGAAAAGCGTGTCGATTTTTACACATACGTGGGAATCCCCATAGGAAAATGAAAACCCAAAGAAGTGGCTAGGCTTAACAGAGTTTATATACTAAGTTGAACAAAGGCAGGCAGCTTACCTTTATGAAGTTTGCATTATTATCACCAGAGAAGGGGAGTCAAAATTGAGAGTAATCTATACAAACAGACCAGGGTTGAATAATTCTTATCTTCCTTTAGTCTCTCCATATATTTTAGTTACTTTTCCACAACTGCCTGTCTTCGTTTCTTTCCTGCTGGTATAGGAAGGACATCTTTCACATCAGACTTTTATTTCCTGCTTTCAGGAGTCTAATAACTTTTGTGTAAGAGTTGGTATGTGGGATTCTAGACATATGCCTTGGTCCCCAGTATGCATAACTGGAATGGTCTTTGGAAACTTTGTAACATAATCTGGGAATGTAAATTACTTAGCGTATGAATTATATAATTAAAATTTAACACAGAGTCTAGATCCATAAAATGCAGTTGAAGAACAAAGGAAATGGTATTTTTAACAAACTTTAAACAACAATATGCAGTCATCCAGAGCATGGAGCAGGTGCCTGCCTGACCACAATCTAGCCTGACACTCATTCCTGGACACACAAGTGGGAGTCTCAAAAGACACAGCATGGGACTTTCTTGTCTTTCACTCTGCAGTGCTCTAGAGCAGAAAGCCCCCATCATTGCCAATGAGGTAGATTGTCAATGAGGTAGAATATTACAAAGCAGATTAGGGATTTCATACATGTGTACCTGCACATAGCCTACACCCAAATGCAGGGAAAAAAAGATCTAAAAGACAGTTGTATCTAAGATATTTACTGTGGAAAGCTCTCTTGTATTTTGACATCGACTTAGGATCATCTCTGGGTCCGAGACTACCAAGACTATTCCTGTCTGCATTCAGCAATTCCTCATGTAAGGGACTCAGTAGACTCTTTCGTGAAAGAGCCCAGTCTAACATGTAATAAATATTCTATAAATGTTTATTAATCCTGAATCCACTCTTCCCATGTAATGGTACAAGTCCAGTGAATAAGTGCCTCATTATCAGTAACCCCCATAGTTAAAGTTTCATGAATCAGTACTTTGTCTTTCCAATTAGATTTGTAATTCTTTGAGGAGGTGTGAATAGAAGAAAGAACATACTTTGGTGCTCTCATAATGAGACCTGAGTTAAAATTTTGTTTCCACCAGAACTTACTGGTGGAAACAATGTCACCACTATGTGATATTTATTTGAGTGATTTACCCTCTTAAAGCCTAGCTCCTCATTTGTAAAACAGGGCAGTGGTTACGTGAGATCATGCTTCTTATGGGCTGGATTGTGTTCCCCCAGAATTCTTATTTTGAAGCGCTTATCCCAAGTACCTCAGTATCTGACCGTATTTGGAAATAGAGTCCTTAAAGAGGTGATTAAGTTAAAATGAGGCCATTAGAGTGGACCCTAATCCAGTTCTACTGGTGTCTTTGTAAAAAAAAGAAATTTAGACACACAGAGTCCAGGGGTGCCAATGCACAACCATGTGAAGAGACAGCAAGAGGGTAGCCACTGTAAGGCAAGGAGAGAAGACTCAGAGGAAACCTGCTCTGCCTTTACTTTGATCTTAGACTTGCAGCCTCCAGAGCTGTGAAAAAAATAGATTTCTGTTGTTTGTCACACAGCTGGTGGTATTTTGTTATGGCAGCCCTAGCAAACTAATACACCATATGCCTGACGCCACACGACCTGTACTATACCTTTGTTAAGTGTTCTTTTTATCTTCTCTGTATATCTCTGCCACTTAGTATGGCAGTTGGCATATATTACGCACTTAAACAGGTCATCTCGAATGACTGAAAGGCCCTTTTTTGAAATACTTTTTTGATAAAACCTCTGGAAAATGGAAGAGATTTTTGTTTTTATGAAACACTTTGGATTTCACTTTTCAAAGCTTGGGTAATTTCTCCCTTCACTGAATATGAAACATAATCTCATAATCATAGCCAAGAGGAAAATGGAAATGATTAATAGTATCTTAACTTTCATATTGGTTTTTATAATTCCATTGTTCTATTTACCTCTTACTAGTTCTATTTCATAACTTACTTTAAAATTTCGGATCAAGAAGATTTATTCCATTTAGTTATTCCTTTTTTTTTTTTTTTTTGTAAGATTTATTTATTTATTTTAGGGGGGCAGGGGCAGAGGGAGAGGGAGAGAGAGTCTTAAGCAGACTCCATGCTGAGCACAGAGCCTGACACAGGACCTGATCCCCCAACCTGAGCTGAAACCAAGAGCTGGGTGCTCAATGGACTAGGCCACCCACTGCCCCTCCATTTAGTTATTTCTGTGTTTTCTCACTACAATAGCTTTAAGAGTGAAGAGAACACTATTTATCTGTCAAATTTAATTTTCAGAAGGATCAGGGAAGAGGGGAAAAGAAAGTCCATAAACATTTATTGAGTGCCTACTATGAGTCAAGCAACTTACAAATATTATATGCCTTTTTTTTTTTAATCTTGCCAACCCTATTATGTTTAGGGGTATTATACCTGTGTTTGAGACGTAGAAACTGAGACTCAAAAGAGTAAAAGTCACAGAGCTGTCAAATGGTAAGAGCGAGAATTCCAACTCAGTCTTTCAGACTAAACTATCTTCTGTTCTTTATCTGATTATTATTAGTTTTAGCCTAAGATGAGGTTTCTTTGCCTGACTTACTTGGAACTGTAAAGAAAAAGGAAATGTTCTGAATTTTAGGAACAGAAAAAGACCAAATTTCTTGAATATCTATAGTCTACCTGCTTTAGCACCATCTTTTCCTAGTTCTTTTGCCCCACAAATTGAGTCATATGACTGAGAAGAAATACACTGTTCTTTTATGTTTATAAGATATTACCTAAACTAGTCGTTTAATATCTTCATATTACAATCATTAGCTTGTCAGGTTTTTATAAATGTCTTAATGCTTTTAATTCTGGTCATTTTATTCTACCCTTATTTCTCTATCTGGAAACTCAAAGAAAACATGGGTTTGAAGGAATGACTTAAGAATACACAGTTGGTTTTTTAAAAAAATCTCTTTTGAATTAAAAATTCCATCTAAGGCTACGAAGAACTATTGAGTTGAATTCCTTAGAGACAGGTGCCAAGTCTAATTTCAATTAATATATTCATTGATTTCTTGAGGACTACAGTAAGTAGGATGTCAGTCAAAAATGAAAGGTAATAGAAAACTCTTTGAAAGAGTATAATTAATTTTAATTTGGGGGGAGGGGTAAAAGGAGCTGTCATGCCGTCAAAGAAAAGCAAAAAACTAATTTATAAAAGAAGGAAGAGGCCGACTCCAGAATATACAAGAAAACTGAAAGAGCATCATCTAATAAAATTCCAGTCTGTAGCATGATCTTTTTTTAAAAAGTTTTGGGTTTCACATGCTTATTGCATAACCAATCAGATTACTGCATTTTAAGAAGGCATGACTATCAATTATCTGAAGGCAAATTGGGTGTAGTTCAAAGGGTAACAGTGAGGGGCGCCTGTGTAGCTCAGTTAGTTGTGTTGGACTCTTGGTTTCAGCTCAAGTCATGATCTCATGGGTCCTGAGATTGAGTCCTGCATCCAACTCCGAGCTTAGTGGGGAGTCTGCTTGAGACTCTCTGCCTCGGCCCCACCCCCCACTCACATGCGCATGTATATGTGCTCATGCGATGTCTCTCTCTAAAAAATATTTCTTAAAAAAATTTTAAAAGGATAACAGTGACTGTCTTATAGTCCTAGTCTTCAAGAAAAAAAAATTTTAAAGTTAACAAATCTGTTCAGTCAGGAAGAAAGATAAAAGGGAGACATAAAGAACAATGCTAAATTATTTTCATTTGTCAATAAAAGAGCAAAATGAAAAAAGGTTAATTTAAGTTAAATATTGAGGAACTTTTTAAAAAAATGATACCTATAACTGCATGATTAAAAGTGCCTAAGGAAATTCCAGATCTCCTACCCTTTATATCATCAAGCTGACATCTTTATACTCATCTCTCTAAAGTGCTGAAGTAGAATTAAATCTGCCTTGCTCCAATGTGGGGGACCATATTAAGAGACAAACCTCAGCTCTTTTGCTGGCCAAAAGATTTGGAGTAGGAGACCAGAAGGCAAGAAGGCTTTCAATCAAACACTCCTGGAACTAGAACACTCTTGGCAAAGCAGATTGCTTTTTATCCTAATACCAGCTTTGTTTCGTGTTTTCTTCTGGGAAACGGATTCTTAAGTAAACTCAAAGATGAGAATTGACTCTTGATTTAATTAAATCTAAGAAACTAAATGAGATGTGTTCAATGAGGTTTCTTTTAGTTTTATTCTTCAACTTTTGCCAATAGAAAGCAGAATGTGAATAATAATAAATCTGTAGTTTCTTATTTCATCCTTAGATGCTTTCAGCTTGAATTTTCCAAAAATCATTAAATAGGTTATTAAACAGTACTTGTCTCTTCTAGGTATTTATAACTTTAAGGAGCCAAGTATATGTTTAAAGGTAAAAAGTAAAAAACCTATTAAGGTAACAACAATCTCCACTATAGAAAAATTGTAACTTTGCTATTTGGTTGTAATAATAAAATTATTTTACTAGTTCATTTTTTCCAAAAAATTTAAAGTACTTAGCCAACATGAACTACTTCACCTTGTAAAATTCTCGAGGAGAAAAAGCCATAGCAAGCATTATTTTCCCAGATGTTTTAAAAAAAGGAATCTATTACTTTAGCCATATAAAATATTTTTATTTCTTCTTTCAAGTTATTTATTTTGATCCCTTTTCTTATTTCTTAAATCCAGGCATCTGTTTCTTTTATAAAAGTAACAAGTTGGGGTGCCTGGGTGACTCATTTGGTTAAGTGTCTGACTCTTGATTTCCACTCAGTTCATGATCTCAGGTTCATGGGATGGAGCCCTGCATGAGGCCCCATGCTCAGCAGTGAGTCTTCTTGTCCCTCTCCCTCCCTCAGCCCCTTCCCTCAGACAAGTACGTTCTCTCTCTCTCTCTCTCTCTAATAAATAAATAAATAAATAAATAAATAAATAAATAAATAAATAAATTTTTTTAAAGATTTTATTTATTTGTCAGAGAGAGAGCACAAGCGGGGGGAGCAGCAGGCAGAGGGAGAAGCAGGTTCCCCGCTGAGCAAGGAGCCCTACGCGGGACTTCATCCCAGCAACCTGGGATCATGACCTGAGCCAAAGGCAGACGCTTAAAAACTGAGCCACCAGGTATCCCTAAATAAAATATTTTAAAATTGTATTAGTACCATGATCCATCCAACCTACTAGTCTTTCTTTGCCTGGGACACCAAGGGATATTTTAGGAAGTAATCATTAATTTAAAAAAATAGAAATATATAAAAATAATAGAGTAAAAATTTAATTGCCCTCAACAGTTATTTATAAGTCATTCACCCGTGACTTGATGTCAAAACTTTTTAAAGCTAATTATATTTTCTCTCTGTACCACACATCGTGAAGTAGGTCCCGTATTTTGCTGTGATGAGAACAAGTTAGCTCTCAGGATGAATTAGTTTAACAAGAAGATATACAAAACCCAAAGCCAAACTCTGATTTAATTTCTTGCAATTCCCTTAACGCCCTGTAACTCAAGTTTGCTATCATTTGTGGCTTATAGGTTCTTCAGCTGTAAAATTAGACTGAAAATACTAGATATGGTAGAATGTCCATGGTGATATAAAGCTTCCTTGATGTTGTAAATGCAACTTTGATAATTATTCTGTAAAAAGCATACAAAACAGTGCTTTTTTGTTTCATATCTTTTGGAGAATGAAGGAAAAAGTTTTAAGAATGATACTTTGTTGCTTAAAATATTTCATTCTAGACATGACTTTTGGAGATTCTTTTTTTTTTTAAGATTTTATTTATTTATTAATGAAAGAGAGAGAGGGAGAAGCAGGGTCCCCCCTGAACAGGGAGCACAATGCATGACTCAATCTCAGGACCCTGGGATCATGACCTGAGCCGAAGGCAGATGCTTAACCGACAGAGCCACCCAGGCACCCCTAGACGTGACTTTTAAAAGGCATTGATTGGCTCTTCTGAATCTGACCTTTTGGACTGAAGTGCAGAAAACTATTAGAGATTGATATTTTTCTTTGATTTGCAGATAGCTTTACGATTCCAAAGTCAATATGTTAATGATACCTTTGCAATACTGGGAAATCTCCGGGATTTTCCTATCATCAATATCTTTAACTTTACATTCTAAGTTAATTTTAAACTGGGTGCAGGACAAGAGGAGCTCAAATAAATCATGAAGATTTGATCTTTCTCCGGAAATTGTTCCTCAATATATCATTCATATAGTCTTAGCAGCTGTCTTTTAGTAGAAGGTGCTTCTCAATTTATGAATGAGCTGTGTACCAGTGTATCCACAAGTTTATAGGTCAGTTGTTTGGAATTCAGAATGCAGTGATACTTTTTTTCCATTTCATACACAACAGAATACTTAAAATAGTGTTGAATGCAATAATAGTGAAATGAGAAGTAGTATGAAAGAAGATGATTGTATGAATTTATAGTTCAGTGTTTAATCTATACATACCCTTCTAGCCACAGCAGTCTTGGATATACACCTCTAGCAATATCAAGTATTTTAACCAAAGTTTGAGCACATACTACATAAAGTGAAAATACTAGCCAACATTTCTTGAGAGATTACCATTGAGCCAGGCACTATTCTAAGTGCCTTATGTACATTATTTCATTTAATTTTCACAAAGCTATAAGGTTGGTATTATGATTATCAATATTAAACAAACAAGGAAACTGAGGCACAAAGAGATTAAGTAAGTAGCCCAAGGAGGAGCTGAGGTTTTATTCCAGGCAGTCTGCCTTCAGAGTCTGCTCTTATAACTTACACTAGCTTTCCAGGAGTTATGGTAAATGCTCAAGGTATGAGATGAACAAAACATTGTTCCCCCAAGAAGCTTACAAAGGTGAGACAGATGAACCACAAATTCTTGTACAGTGTTATAAGTACAGTACCAGACATATTTTTATGGCGCAATGGGAGTGTAAAAGGGGACATGTAAATTAGTCTGTGAAGAGCACAAGAGACTGCTTAGGAAGCTTCCCCCAAGGAGGCAATATTTGAGTCAGGTCTAACCAAAATTCACTCTATACAAAGAATAGGGTGGTTAATTTTTATTCGCACTTTATTCTGGTTGTAGGATAGATGAGAAGAGGCAGGGGAGCCCTGAGTAACACTGGGACTGGAGCCAGGAGAGGGTGACAGAGAAAATGACCTTTCTTATCAAGTCTGTCCCAAACCAGGCTGAAATTAATGTGTCTCCAAGGCATTCTCATTTTGGTAAAGGGACCCTGTGCCCTCAAGTCCAGGTCTGTGGAGATCATCAAGAAACAGATGGAAAGCATGGGGCAGGATAAGAAAAGAGGCTTTCTCCAGATTTCTCTAAGAGTTAGCTGGGCCCATGGGTAGATCATATTTGGCCTCTGACCCAGACTTCAAATGAAGAAATCTGGACTAAATGATGGGCAGGGTGTCTGAGTAGGCCTTTTCATTCTTCTTCCTCTTAGAGTATTTCAGCTGCAAATGACTTTCAGAATTGCAGTCTTTGAAATTTTTGAACATTTAAAAATAAAGAATTAGGGCTTTAAAGAATGACAGTTGTACAAATGAGTGGAAAGAAGCTTTTTTGTCCTTTTTCTCCATCCTTCTTTTAACTAATTTGGCCTCAAATAACTCTAATAGATCTCTCTCTCTCTCTTTTTTTTTTTTCCTCCTGATTTTTTAAAAATAGCTTTAGCCTCTAGCCTACCATACAGCCTTACAGGAGTCTAGGGAGTCTAGACAATGTCTTAGGAACCAGAGCCAGCTTTGCAGTAATTTGTGGATAAATAATGCATTACAGCCTGTTGAATTCAGACTCCAAGCAAATGCCACTTTAGAGGGTCATATATATTACATCAAGTTATTATCCTCCGACTTCAGTTAGCATAGAAAAGGTTTTTCTCAAGTCTCCTTCATTTCTCCTTTTTCCTATTATAATAGAATGCCTTTTCTCCCTCCTCACCCACATTCTCCTCATTTGTTTTGTATCAAATCTACCACATTAGCATGAATGATTCTTCTTATTAAAGCTTCTCGGACTAATGAAGTACAAGCTACGTCAGTCATTTTTTTAGCATTAGAAAAAGCCTCTCCAAATAAAGTAGTGCCAAAACATCTTTTTTAGGATGCCCCTTTTCTTTACCAGTCTTTCCTTGAAATTTGGTAGCCTGTCTACCTAGCAGAAAAGTAAAGCCAAAAATGTAACACGGGTTTTTTTTTCCTAATAACAAATTAAAATTATCGAGTCTTTAGGTATGTGCCAGACATTGGCTTAGATACAAAGGTAGGTAGAGCCCAGTTCCTGAATTTAAGGAGTTAAATCAGATTAAAAGTTAGATAGTTATTACAGCACCAGAAGAAAAGTACAATGATGGAAGTGTGCACACAGTAGGTGCACAGTAAATATCTGTCAAAAGAGTAATCAGTGTACAGTTATGTCATTTGGATTTTTGAATTTTACTTCTTTGACCTTGGGAGCCTTAATTTCTTCAAATGTCATCATGGTAATATCTACCTCACAGAGTTGTCAGGAAGACTTCCTGAGATAAGAAAGCAGCCAGGGCTGTGCCTGACCCCCATCATGCGCTCTAGGAGGTCGGTTCATTTATCATTCCTTCATGACCGCCTGCTTCTTGCTCAGCCGCTTAGCGTCCAACTGCTCCGCAGAGCCCCTTCCCAGAGACTGTTGGTGTCTCCTGCACTTCTTCCATTATCAGCAGAGGAAGTAAGGGAAGACGGGTGACCTGCACTTCCTGACATCTCTGGCCAGTGGCCCATCTTGATATTTTCTGCAGCTTCATAGCCTTTAAAGTTTGAAAAGATTCCAGGAAATTGCCAACTTCACAGTCATTGTGTTGATAAGATTTGTAATCCCCAATCGGTGATTTACAGTATATCCAACTAGAAAAATAAGTGAGGTGTATTGAATTCATTGTGCTGGAAATATTGCTCAATCAGATGTTTGATAATATCTTTTATATTTCTATGTAGATACGTTTATGGAGCATGATGCTAGAAATTAAGGAAGAACTGAAGTAGTTTCCTTGAATAAGGATTGGTCATTTTCTCTTTATTGGACATTGTATACAGAGTTATTTATCTCTGTCATTGTTGTAAGAGTATTAATATACTATATTTTCCTTTCAGCATAGAAATAGTTCTCATGGGGACACCTGGGTGGCTCAGTTGGTTAAGCATCTACCTTCGGCTTAGGTAATGATCTCAGGGATCCAGCCCAGCATCGGGCTCCCTGCTCAGCAGGGAGTTTGCTTCTCCCTCCCCGCTGCTCCTCCCCCTATGTCGTGCACAGGTGCATGCTCTCTCTCTCTCTCCCAAATAAATAAAATCTTTAAAAAGAGAGATAAATAGTTCTCATGGATTTTCTGTACTATTATTTCACTATTGGCAAAGTGAAAACAAATTCTGGAAGCATCTGGAAGCATTTGCTGTAGTGGAATTACCTTCCCCATCTGGTAGCTTTTTTTGTTGTGGTAATTGTTTCTCTCTCTTTTTCTCTCTCTTTCTCTCCCTTCCTCCCCCCTCTCTCCCTCTCCCCTCTCTCTGTATAACAAAATGACGCTTGGGATGAATTAATGTTAATAGGGCTAATTTAACAGTTGCTCTTGTCTGAGGTATTGTGTCTGATTCTGCAACTCCAGCTCTGGTGTTGTCATCACTGCTACTATAGATTCCTGCTCAAGCTGCAGTGGTTTTGCAAAGTAAGAAGATAGTTTCTAACCCCTTCTCTCCAAAATTGGAGCATTACAGCTGTATTAGTTAGCTATTATTACATAAGAAATTACCCCCAAACCTAGCAGCTTAAAACAAATATTATATCATGCAGTTGCTAAGGGACAGGAATCCAGGAGCAGCTTAGCTGGGTGGTTCCAGCCATCTCTCATGAAGTGTAGTCAGACTGTCAGCCAGAGCTGCAGTGCTCTAAAGCCTGACTAAGCTAGAGGGTCCTCTGCCAAGCTCACTCACACGGCCGTGGGCAAAAGGCTTCCGTTCCTCACTCTGTGGATGTTTTCACAAGGCTCTCATGACATGGCAGCTGGCGATTTGCACAGTAAGTGATCCAAGAGAGAGAAAATGCAACCAAGATGTCTTTTATTACCTACTCTCAGGAGTGACATCACTTTTGCTGCATTCTTTTGGCCACAGAGACCCATCCTGGAACCATTATGGGAGGAGACTAACAAGAGTATGAATCTTAAGAGATGGGGAGCATAGGGGGACATCTTTATACAGACTACCGCATGTATAAACTCACCACCTTCCCCAGAATACAAGACTGGCCTTTGGAGGGCTGTGTCAAGAACAGTTCCGGTGACATGCTGTCAACGGTAGTGCTGTCTCATGGACCCGGTGCCATTGCACCCTTTCCCAGCAGTTGGCTTATTGTATAGGCTCTCCCACCAGTTTATCTTTCAGCTCTGTGGAGATTTTATTTTCAGAGGCCTCACTGCCTTTCTGCACCACTTGGCACAGCTCAGGGTCACCCCAGTCCTTCCCATGTTTCATTAACTTTGAATCTAGTAAAAAGAGTGGCAGCCACATTCCTTTCCCTCCCACCAGACACTTGCTTCCTAGGAGTATTCAAGCACTGTATATTAATGGTTTCTCTGCTTCACTGGACACCCAGCCACATGCTCTTGCATTCCAGGCTATGCAAATGCTTGCTATCTTCCTATCCCAGGACCTTCCATCTCCAGAGAAATGCACCTTCAATGTAGTTTTTGAATTGATGAGGAAGGCTCTACTAAATCTTCAGGATTCAGTGTTTTTTTTCAAGGAGTGGGGTTTAGTCCCTTTTATACTGTGAACCATGGTTTATTGCTCCCATTAGTGACAGAAGTATTAAACATTTTAAATAAATCTCACTTTACGGCCAAAACATTAGGATGTGTTTAGTTTCCATGCTTGTAAATTTATTCCCCCAATTTAAGGAAAATGTCTATAAAGATCACTCTGTAATTCAGTATCTATTATGAGAGTAAATTTTTTTCCGTGATATTTTATAATCAACTTGGGAAATTCCCACTGACATAATGAAGTGTTAAAAACCTAACAAGTTACCTTTTTACTCAAGGTATAAGGAATTTTACTCTCGTGATACATAGAATATGATACATATAAAACACTTAATGTAGCACTTAGTGTTAGCCTTCTGGGTGTCTGAAAATGTTCATTTCTTAAGTGTGATGAGCTTTGAACTTTTATTTTTTATTCATTCATTTATTTATTTTGAGAGAGAGTTGGTGGGGGCAGAGGGCAGAGAGAGAGGGAAAGAGAATCTCAGGCAGGCTCCACACCTAGCACAGAGCCCAACTTAGTGCTCGATCTCACAACTCTGAGATCATGACCTGAGCTGAAATCAAGAGTCAGACACTTAAATGACTGAGCCAACCAGGCACCCCTGAACTTTGAACTTTTAAAGCAGGAAGTAGCTACTCTTTGGCTATCCTTTTACATAATTTCCAATTATTCACTTAGGTATAAACTCTCATCTTACCTATCTGTGATACTAATTAAAGAAATGGGAACAAACTCTCCTGTCCATCAGGAATTCCTCTATCGCCTTAAATTGAACTAGGGTTTTCAGAGAACTCCTAGCATTTCTTGTTGAGCAAATGTGTATCAGGTCGAATCTGATTGAGACTAGTTTTTAAATTTGGATCTAAAATAATGGCTGGGATTCTTGTAGTGCTCGGGAAATTACACCGGTTGGTTTACTGATTTTGTCTCAGTCTGGCTTCAGAGAGCCTGTGAGGGGATTTTATTTTTCCCTGTGGATTTGAATTAAGTTTTATAGTTCACTTTAAATATATATCTTTATGCTCTGACAGGGTTATGATAGCTGGGGGAGCAATCTCTTTGGTGTTCCTCACTTGTGAGTATGTATAACCTCAAGTGTGATGTTAATGTGGTTTTACATTCAATTTCTGCCCAAGAAAAATAATAAATTGTGGAGTTGGTTGATCCGGTGAGTATACTGAGTCCATTTATTTGAACGTGCAATCATTAACTCACCAAAGTTCATCAGATTTTAAACATACTTTGTCAACTGTGCCCGGGAGCCTACTCTCCTAGTGAAACATAATTAATTTCAAACCAGCATAACGGGGCATAGGTTTCCAGGCCCTTCTAAACCTGCTTTATAGAGGTCATCCAGAATGACTCACTGTCCCACTCAGGTTTTTCAGTAGTCACCACATCCATTTGCCAGAGGGCTCAATAGGGCAGATCCTCAGAGCAGAGTAAAAGTTACATCATCTTGGTAAATGAATACTGCTAGGCTATAATTAGTATATGTGAATCCCTAGTTACTAGATAGCTTCACATAGTTGAAATATCTGCCTCTCTCTGCCAGTATTTGCTGGTAAATACATGACAGAACAATGTGCAGTTTTCCTCATGATGTTACCATGGTGGCATCATTTTAGTGTATTCCATTGGTTGGCTCTGATCTAAAATACCGATTAACTTCCTCTCTGCCTCCATACTAAAAACAGTGCAGTAATTTTGACCTCGTGTTGATGTGGCAGTCTTCGCTAGTACTGCAAAGCCATGGACAGCATGTGTCCTCCCTAGATGATTTGGGGCTTATTGTTGCCGCCCAGCTACATGACAGCCAGAGGCGAAGAGGTGGGTATTTGAATTGTAGTGAAGGGATAGAATCGAGAATGACCAGCTAATATTAGTATCTTTGTCTCCTGTGTTACATCTAGCACCTCAACTTAAGTACCCTTGAAAGTAGGGGATCTCTGCTATCTTTGGGAGCTACAGGAGATTGTAAGAGCAACTTCTTTCATAGTTGCCGCTGCCCCTGTTACCTTGCATTGGCCATTCTGATTGATGTATCAGGTGTTTCAAATCTAATAGGACCCCACGAAGGAAAGATATTAAAATTAATTTAAAGATTTAAGGGAGTATAATTTCAAAGATAAACATTCTGCCCTCACCAGCAAGAGCAAGGCCTGCTGGACAGAAATGAGAAGTCATCTGACTTTCAGTAAAGGCTTAGGGTTAAGCAGTAAGAAAGCCAAGCAACCATAGGCTTTGCACATAGCTAGAGTCACACTCAGAAAAATGTGTGCGAAGCAGAAAAGAATCTAATTAGGCACAGATCTCTTTCTTAATCACACGCACTCCCACAATCACTGTCAGTAACATCATCTTGTCCGACCACTTCTGTCCATCTCCACCACCATTCCAGTCATCTTCTGCCTGGATTACTTCTGTTGCCTCTTTACTAGTCTTACTATAGCCACTCTTGCTTTCCCTATCCTTCTTAGAATAAAGACTTAAACCCATGCCCATAGGCTCTGTATAATTTGAGCTCTGCAGCTGCCTTCTCCAGATTCATCGCGTACCAGTGTTCCATCTCAGGGCCTTTGTACTACTGTTCATTTGCCCGGGACACTCTCGTCCTCCTTTCCCTTCCCCTAATTACCTCTTTCCTATTCCTCAGAGCTCAGTTACACCTCACTCAATCAAGGAAGTCTTCCCTGCTTCACCATCTTCCAAACCCAAATTAGACCACATTTTTATATTAGATGTTTCCAAAGCGCCCCATACTTTCCTTCCTATCACTTATATAGTCATCTGATTGTTGAATATCTGTTTCCAAACACTACTTAAATACTTACCTACTTCTGAGAGAGAATATTAGGCTCATCATTATTTGCTTAGTGCCTGGCGTAGTACCTGACACAAGCAAGATGCTCAGGAAATAGTGCTGAATTAGTAAATATATCATCACATGTGGGCAACAGCCTGAAAAAGGCACACACACATGCACATACCCTCCTTGTCTTGATGGCATCATATGGGTTAGTGTATCAGGGCCCTTTGGGGATATCTAGTCAACTTTCAACAGTTCCTTCTCTAGGATTTGTTCCATACTACTTCTCAAACACAGGTGTGGGCTCCTGGAAACCGTGCTTACACTTTGTGCCTCCCCCTTGTTTCCCCTCCTGTCACCCTCTCCACCCCCACCCTGGCCATAGCTCATTGGATCACAAGTGGATGTCCAGCCCAGGTTGGACCAATCAGAATTTCTCCAGAGGAAATTTGAAATTGGGACTAGGGACAGTTTATCTCTTCTGGTGGCTGAACTATAACGTGTTCTCCAGAACTCCAGGGTAATGGCTTCTGCCCACTGTGTAGACCCACGAAGCA
The DNA here is from genome assembly GCF_017311325.1 of Ursus maritimus. Lineage (NCBI taxonomy): Eukaryota > Metazoa > Chordata > Mammalia > Carnivora > Ursidae > Ursus > Ursus maritimus. The sequence goes on from NW_024426885.1 coordinate 53,080,406, forward strand.
CTGAGAAGAAAGGCTAACAGAAAGCCGAGACTGAAGCAGCTGCACAGAAATGAGGGCTTCTGTTCCTGGCTTTCAGTCCTTTCCCATCCATGAGCTGCTTTGGTCTCCTGGGGTACCTAAATTTCTTTTTTGCTGAAGCTAGCTTGCATTGGTTTCCATTATTTGAGCAAAAAGAAGCCTTAATACAACTAGAAAAACTAAAAATAATGACCCCAAAACATGCCCAGACTTTATGGAAGAGGACTCTGGGGTCACTGAGCTCATATAGAAAATGAATGAACTTCAGATGACTTTCAGGTGCCTTACAGGGTATCACGGTTAGTTTCAATTATTCTAATTAACTGCCATGTTGAAGAACCTTATGCTTAAGCAGGAAACAATCCTAAATAGCTCTTTTTAAAAACAAAGAGGCTACCACGTAATTGAAAAGTATCTTCTATGTCTCTGAAGTTGCTTTAAGAAAACAAAGCAAAATGAAAAACTAACATTTAAGAAAGACAATCTTAATTAGCTTGGTGACTTAAAAAATAAAAAAACTACTTCAGCACTGAGTGATTTGATACATAACCTCACTTGATGTTTTCTCTTTGGTACTCTAAAATGCATAATTTAGAAATAGGGTTTTCTGAGTGGCTCAGTTGGTTAAGTGAATGACTCTTGATTTCTGCTCATGTCACGATCTCAGGGTCATGGGCTCGAGCCCCAAAGTTGGGCTCCACACTCAGGGTCTGCTTGAGGTTCTGTACCTCTGCCCCTCCACCTACTCATGCGTTCTCTCTCCCTCTCTCTTAAATAAATACATAAATCTTTAAAAAAGAAAATAATAGAAGTAGAAAATAGACGTGTTCTTGCCTGGGAGATACTTGGCTTTCACCTGCCTGTGATTGGACCCGTTGTTTCTTCCGACTTCTGTATTAAAGCTTCAGTGAGCCACCTGTTTGTGAGCCTCTGTCTCCCTGTCTTTCTCGCATTTGTTTTCTTATGCTTGTCATTCAATTTAACCTGAATTCTAACTCCTGTGTATTGTATTCCACTCTCTGGCTCTCCATTTTCTGTTCTAAAAAAATGGCAGCTCCCAACATCAGTTTTAGTGTATTGAAAAATATTAACCAGTCCGTAGAACCTAATGAGCATGAGCTCATTGCATATACAGTGACTTTCTGAATGGTCAGGAGTAAAATGAGTGAAAAGATTAAGCCAGCCAAAAAGGGATCAGTGGCTTCAAGTAGATAAACTGAGATTTGAGGTCTAGAGACCAAAGAACAGAATGTGTTTCTAATTTTACAGGTAATGCCCTCAAACTATAGTTTTTTTGGTGTTTTCTGAATAAGGTAAAAAATTGAGAATATGCAACTTAATATTTAGCTCAGTTCATATGGATAAAAATAGATATAACCTTAACTATTTTGTTGTTTTAGTGTAATAGACCTGTGTTTCTCTCAGTTAAACTGTTTGGCTTGTGTAGAACATAGGGTCCTCATGATGGATTCCTTGATCACAGCCATTTTTCTAACTCAGCCACAATTGATTTTTTCATATCTTGTGTCTGTGGACATTGTTCTTATAAAAAACATCAACTAATAACTGTGTATGATGCTGTCTCCTCCTGAGTATAATCTGGCAGAGTAACTTATAATTACCTGTTTAGTTTTTTCAGATTTATTAGGAATATGTACACTTATGTGATCTTAAAATCAGCCTCTAGTCATGGGCTTTTTCAATCATTTTTTTGTATAAACAATATTATATAACTTTTTTTTTTTAAAGATTTTATTTATTTATTTGACAGAGATAGAGACAGCCAGCGAGAGAGGGAACACAAGCAGGGGGAGTGGGAGAGGAAGAAGCAGGCTCCTAGCGGAGGAGCCTGATGTGGGGCTCGATCCCATCACGCCGGGATCACGCCCTGAGCCGAAGGCAGACGCTTAACCGCTGTGCCACCCAGGCGCCCCATAATATTATATAACTTTATCATGGCTGTAATCATGCCAGTAATACACATCCATGTAGAGTTGTTTTATTTTATTTTATTTTATTTTATTTTATTTTATTTTATTGGGGGCGGGGGATGGAGGGAGAGGGAGAATCCCAAGCAGACTCCACACCCAGGGCACAGCACAATGCAGAGCTCTATCTCATGACCCTGAGATCATGACCTTAGCAGAAATCAAGAGTCAGATGCTTAACCAACTGAGCCATCCAGGTGCCCCTCCATGTAGAGTAATTTTAAAGTCTACCAGACTGTGTTGTAGTCTTGGCTTTGTCCCACTACTCTTCACATCTCAGGTTCCTCTTAATGTAAGTGGAAACTATGGCTATTATACCTATCTCAAGGGTAATTATGAGACTCAAATAAGGGAATGAATAGGAAACATTTTATACGGTATTATCCTGAGTCCATTTGTTGTGTCCATTATGTAGTAACTACAGGACTTACAATTTATTCTTACAGCCCCTATTTCCATAAATTTTTGCGTGAGTCCAGTTTTTGTGGGAAAAGAAAGTTTATAATTTAATTTTCCATGCCCTAAACATAGTTCCACTCCTGCCTTTTTTCCTCCTCATAAACATGCAAAATGTGAATGTGAAGAGTGGAAAGGAGAGTTAAGAGAATTACTGAGCTGTTTTTCTTTCCTTTCTCAATTTCTTTTCTGTATTGTCTTTATAGAGAACAGAAAGTTTGTTCCTCTTTAAACAGAGCTGAAGTTAACAGAAGCAGTGTGGCCCCCAAATTATTATTTGTAGCTGACATTTATTGTTATTAATAATACTGTTATGAATAGCTCACATTTATTCTGCTCTTAGTATGTGCTAGGTGGGTGTGGTACTACCATATTTCATCTAATCTAAAACACAAACAGTGGAAAAAAGAAAACAGTGGGAAGATGGACTATTTTATGTGCCACTAAGAAAGAAAAAAATGCTGTCAAGTAAACCATAACAAAAATGCTCTCTTTACACCAAAAATATTTAATATCTATTAAAATGCTCCTGTAAGTAAAGATATATTAGGTGTCATTCTTCTACACACATAAAAGGGAATTATGAGCAAAATAAATTGATCTAAAACTTCATCACATTCACGTCCAACTCTTCTAAATTTCTACTTGACTACAAATCTGTGTTTTTCCACACAGTACTGTCCTTTGAGCCATCAGGAGCATTAGTAATGCAGCATTTCTTAAAGGAACACTGCACTGCTACCTGGGATTTTCTTCTGAGCCACGGATGCCCATTCTACACACACTGATGTACTCACACGGCCAGTGACAACATCACAGCTGCTGCCTAGCCAACATCAATTGTAAAAGCATACTGAATTTAGAGGTATTAAATGTAAAAAAATAAAATAAAATAAATAAGTAAACACATCTTCAAAAAGATAAATTAGGGTGATTATTTCTCAAGCATTATCTGACTTAACTCTCACGATAATCCCAAGAGAAAAGTACTTATTACACCCATCTTACAAATGAGGGAACCAAAGCTTGGAAAGGTTACATAAATTGCTCAGGAGGTCACAGTGGATACGTGACCAAGAAACACCAAACTCAAGTCAATCTGCACAGCCTAAATTCTTGCCACTGAAATATACTGGCTTCATGTGTATTTCCCATATAATTAAGAACTCTGGTGTGGATGCAGGAGGAATATCCTAATCCTACCAGAACAGGGAGTGGGATGCCTGGGTGGTGCCAATGGTTGAGCGTCCGGCTCTTGGTTTTGGCTCTGTTGTGATCTCAGGGTCATGAGATTGAGCCTTGCCTGGGGCTCCATGCTTGGTGTGGGGCCTGCTTAGAATTCTCTCTCCCCCTCTTCCTCTGCCCCTCCCCCCTTCATGTGCACATTCTCTCTCTCTTTCTCTCTCTCTAAAAGAAGTCTTAAAAACAACAACAACAACAGGGAGTATATAGTGCTGCATAAAGTATTTCTCAGAGGCTATCAAACTAGAAGTTTAGTGAATAAAGACTAAATGGGAAGATTCCTACAAATATCTTCAGCCAACTGTAGATACTGTGATCTAATCTTCTGATTCAGATTGGTGGGTCTGTGTGTTTTGGTAAAAATATTCTCATTTTCCTGATGGACTAAAGTGTGGCTATAATGATTTTTCAACATCTACCCTGGCTTCAGTCTTATATGAACTGATGATATGGTAATTTTCTAATATCAAGTGACAGAAGAAGGGAAACCTTATTGATGGGTTTTTGTGGTTTTCACTGGAATGAATAAATGTACCTGCCATTCTCACCTAATTTATTATTCCAGAATAATTTCAAACTCTGAGTACAAATTGTTTTGGCCTGTGGAGTCTGGCATCACCTGTCTTGTCTGCATCCTCCTGTGTGCTTAATTTACCTATTTTTATTGTTTCTTTTAGTTTGTTAGATGCCAACTAAGTATTATTGAGAAATTGTATACAGTTGACCCTTGAACATGGAGGTTAGGGGCGGTGACCCCTCCCCCCATGAAGTCAAAAATCTGCATATAACTTTCAATTCCCCAAAAACTTAATTACTAACAGCCTACTGTTGACCAAAAGCCTCACCAGTAACAAAAGCAGTCAGTTAACACATATTTTATGTTATATGTATAATGTACTGTACTCTTACAACAAAGTAAGTTAGAGAAAAGAAATTGTTAGTAAGAAAATCATAGGGAAGAGGGGCACCAGGCTGGCTCAGTTGGTAAAGCGTGTGATTCTAGATCTCGGGGTCATGAGTTCAAGCCACTGTTGGGCATGGAGCCTACTTAGAAAAAGGAAAAGAAGAAGGAAATCATAAGGAAGAGAAAATACATTTACAGTCTTGTACTGTATTTATCAAAAAATTCTGGATATAAGTGGACCTATGCAGTTCAAACCCATATTGTTCAAGGGTCAAGAGTATATAACTGCTCTCAGTAAAGGAGCAAATGGAGCTTCGTAGCAGAGCCCGCATCTAATCATATCCTTGAAACTCTAAGGGCAACTTTAGGATTTTTCCCCCTACATTACCCTAAATAGAATAATTACCAATTCTATAGAAGTGGCACAGTCTCTCCTTAGGCATTCAAGAGTGTAGGCTGGAAAGCATGTCTTATGCTCCTACTAGATAATAAATATGGAATTGGTAGGTGATCTTATAAATGAGCACATGCTGTGTGCTCACAGCTCTGGGTATGACACAGTAAAATATACAAGGTATACACTCCTTCAAAAAGTGTACAATGTTATGAGAGAGATATAGGCACATTAAAGGATAATATAATGCAAAGCATACTCTTCTATGAGATCTAAAGCTTACCTACTGTAGGAGCTCAGAAGACTCAGGAAGGTTGAGTATATTTTGGAATAATCAGCAGGGCAATGAACATTAAGTTCAACAGAGGACAGGGTTTGTGTTGCTAGATAAGAAGAGGGACAATATCCCAGGCAGGGAAAATAACATTTAAAAAAACCCTAATGCTGAGCATAAAACAGGTCTTTCTCTGGGGCTGTAAGGGAGTCCAAGTCCTTTCACAGCTGATGAAAGTTTCCTTTGGAATATAGAAGATCTGAAATTGATTAGATTCCCTTTGCTATAGAAAGGCTTTTGTGTTTATATTTTAGTGCTGTGAAAAAGCATTAGGCACATGAGCTTCACAGCTTGGGGAACATGTTGCATATTTTAGTGAGTTGATGGCGAATTTACACCATGCTGGGGCCCACTAAAAATTAATATCCTCCTTGCCTCTGTTATGCAACTTTTGATATCCTGATCATTTGCCAGTGATGACTGCCTACTGACTTAGAGAGTCTTCTCCCATTATAATAATGGGAGAAATTACCCATACTCTCCTATGAAAAGGTTAACATGAAGAAATTGGTGCCTCTCTCCCCAAGATTGCTATTAAAAGGTATTTGATTTGGTTTTATATTTTTTTCTTTTTTTTTTTCTTTTTGGATCATGCAATTTTTGTATCTTTATTCTATTGATACGATATATTACATTAATTGATTTTCAGGTGTTGAACTACCCTTTCATTTATGGGATGAATTCCACTTGGTCATAGAGTATAAGCTTTTTTTACGTGTTGCTTGGTTTGGTTTGCTGGTATTTTACTGAGACTCATTTTTCTTTATTCAGTCATTCACTATGATGAGGAAGTGATCAACTGTGAATACATCAAGGCCAAAGTAAATTGTTTATCTTAACTGTCATCATTATTTTTTAGAAGTCCAATGCGGTATCCATTGCGCGAAAGAGCCTGTCATCATTATTTTTTAACAGCTTTTCACACTGACTGCTGCCTTCCACAGTTTGCCACACCTTTAGGTAAAGTCAGCACATCAGGCCTTGTAGAGTGGTCAGTAGGTGTCAAGTAACGAACAAGCTAAATCTCCAACTCTCTTATGAGTGCTGACATGCTGTCAGCAATGCTAGGACAAAAACAGTATGGAAAAATGTTGTATTTTTCACCTTGACAGTAGATCCCAGAGAGCTATCTACAGAAATGATGAAGTCCGAGGAAAACACTGGCATGTAGTGAAAGGAAACAGCACTTTGCTTTCCTACAATTAGTCCTTGGTTCTTATCTCCTAAAATTGGAGCTTTTATATTTTTTTTTCCAACAGTCAGATTGTCTCCAAAACTCTTGTGATCTCATGTGAAAAGAAGAATGTCCTTGAACTCTGAATAATGCTGAGTCTCAACTCTCAAAGGAATATATTAACACAAGACAGATTTCTTTTTCTGTTGCTGTGATTTAGAATAAAATGGTTATTTGAAGGCAGAAATTGGATATGATAAGATCTGCTTGCTGAAAGAGTTATCTTAAAGGAAAAAATAACTTGAGACTAATCCTATTTAACAATTCCATGTGGAAACACTAACTTCATAGATTGATTGGAATACTAAATAGCAGTTAATTTTGCCATAGTCCCTTGTTCATATTGATCAAAGTCTTATCTTAGGGAAAATAGCCACATAAATTTTGTGTAATTCAAAACACCATGTGAGTTAATGTATGGGAAGCACTTAGAATAGGATCTGGCACATAGTAAGTGTTATATAAATGTTTGCTATTGTGAATGATAGAGTATGGATTATTCTTTAACAACCTAAGGAATTTTTTTCAAGTACGTGTACTAGCCCTTTTACGCCTTCTCTTCTTTGGAGCTGAACTATGATTTTTTTCCTGTTTTCTCCTTTACTCAATATTCAGTTATATACCTTTAAACAAAACAAAAGAAGTTAACTGGACTGAATTTACTCGAGATTATTAGGCTTAAACGACCCCATGTTAGTCTAAATTCCCAAACATTCAGACTAGTTTCAAAGTCAGAAGACTGGTGTACTTTTTAAAACAAACTTAGCTGATAATCTTTTTGTTTTGAGGATTTAAGCCCTTCGGTTGGTATTGAGAGATATGTTTTAATATTTTTCTATTTTTTTTAAGATTGATTTATTTGAGAGAGAGAGAGAGAGAGTACAAGTAGGAGGGGCAGAGGGAGAGAGAATCTCAAGCAGACTCCAAGCTGAGCACAGAGCCCAACATGGGGCTCAATCTCATGACCCTGATCTCATCACCCTGAGATAAAGACCTAAGCTGAAACCAAGAGTCAACCGACTGTGCCATCCAGGCACCCCTGTTTTCTTTTTTTTAAATGAAGAAACCATAAGTCAATACTTAGCCTGGTACCTCACAAAGAAAGAGTTGCTAGATATAAACCAGCAAAACAATTCATAAAGAAAGAGATACATGCATTTCACTGCAATAAAGATTTAAAACTTCTATGTATTAAGAAAAATAATAAAAAAATAAAACTTCTGTGCATAAAACAAGCTTAAACGAAACTACATTAATAAAGGGCAAATATTTTTAATCTTATAAATTGAGACAAATATGAGCATTTCTACTAAAAAAACTAGGCAAAGAACATATACAAACAATTCAAAGGAAGAAATAGAAATGGCCAATACACATGTTAGAAAAATGGTCAGCCTCTAGTAATCAAAGAAATACTCATTAAAATAAGTGACCATTTGGGGCGCCTGGGTGGCTCAGTCAGGTAAGTGAGTGCCTCCAGCTTGGGTCATGATCTCAGGGTCCTGGGATGGAGCCCTGCATTGGGCTCCCGGCTCAGTGGGGAGTCTGCTTCTCCCTCTGCCCTTTCCCCCACTCATGCTGTGTGTGTCTCTCTCTCTCTCAAATAAATAAAATATTTTTTAAAAAGTTACCATTTTTCCCCTAGCAATGATTTTTTTATTATCATACTTCATATTGTCAAGTGTACAGAAAAATAGGTATTCTTATATACTACTGGGACTGTAAATTGAAATATCTTCCTGGAAATTAATTTAGTAGTATAAATCAAGAGTATTGAAGAGTTTATACCTGCCACTTTTTCAGCACACTAGATTGGCAAAAAATGAAAAGTCTGATAGTACCAAGTGCTGAAGATGAGAAGCAATGAGAACTCTTATACATAGCTGATAAAGTATTGGAGATTCTTTGGTATTTTATAATAATAAATTTATAATAAGCAATAATATAGAAATATATTTTGTAATATTATACATAATGCATGGAGACCAAAAATAATATGACCAAAATAATATAATATAATGTATAATAATATATCAAATATAAAAATAATAAAAATAAATATTTTAAAAATAAATATTATAATAATTGGATATTCATAAGCCAGCAGTTCCATTTCTAGATCTATACCTAGACTAGGAACTCTTGTTCATGTTTCACAGACACTGATAGAAGAATGTTCATAATAGCATTGTTCATAATAGCAAAAAAGCTGATAATAACTCAGATATTCATTTGTAGGAAAACTGGTAGTAGTACTTTCAAACAATAGAAACCTATAACAGTAAAACTGAAAGAAGTACATGTAAATGTATCAACATTGATGAGTCTTAGAAACATAATACTGAAAAAATATATTGCACTGAAAAGAAACAGATTATGAAAGAATACACTCATTATGATACCATTTTATGAAGTGCAAAAGCAAGCAGAAATAATATATTGTTTAGGGACACAAACGTCTTTTAAACTAAAAAAAAGGAATAGAAAAAGAAATCCAGATGGTAGTTACCTCTTACAGGAGGGAGGGAGATGAGCTTCCACCATTGTGCGAATTCTTCCTCTCTCAGGTTAAATGGGAGGTTCATGGTGTTGTTGTTATGATTATGATTGTGATTATTATTTTCATAACTTGTCTATTATGTATATTGTATATAGCAAATATTTCATAATAAATTTTAAAGAGCTTATAGAGTCTTATTTCATAATTCCATTTTTAGAGATGAATCCAAAAATAATAATGAAAAAATAAGTGCAAAAAAAGTTTACCCCAGTTGTGGTATTTATTGTGACCCCAAACTGAAACAATCTAGATCCTAACACCCTTATTTTACATCTTGCCTTGTTCCAGAAAGGATTTTTTTTAAGATTTTGTTTAAGTAATCTCGACATTCAGCATGGGGCTCAAACTCACAACCCTGAGATCAAGAGTATATGCTCTACCACCTGAGCCAGCCAGGCGCCCCAAGAAAGGACTTTAAAAGGCCTTAAAAATACATTAAGTGAGATAAAAGTTAATTAAACTTCCTGAGAAGTGAAAGTTAAAGGAACAAGGTAAGAGAAAGCCAGGAGTGAGGTTATTATGAACAATATAAATTATAAAGTCTCCTGTTCTTATTAGAGGTAGGCCACAAATTTGACTCCAAGCTTCCAGTAACCAGGATAAAAAGGGAAAGATGATTCATAGTGTACTTAAGATAAGAGCAAATCAAGTGTTCTGATTGAGAACAGACAGAAATGTCTCCCCAGATTAACTGTGCGGGCAAGTTATGTACATTCTCTCTGCCTATGTTTCCTCTCCTATAAAATAGAATAATAACAGTACCTATTAATAGTGTTATGAGGATTACATAAGGTAAGTTCCCAGGACAGCACCTACCAGGTAGTAATCATTCAAATAGGTTACTGATTAGCCATAATGAATGACATTCTCAAGGGTGGCTCAGTCAGTTAGGTGTCTACCTTCTGCTATGTCATGATCTCAGGGTCCTGGGCTCCCTGCTCAGTGGGGAGTCTGCTTCTCCCTCTTCGTCTGCTCCTTCCCCTGCTCATGCACTCACTCACTCTCTCTCTCTTTCTATCAAATAAATCAATCAATAAAAATCTTTAAAAAAAAGTGTTTACAGAAAACACTGTCATGGAAGTAGATACCATTATGGGAGAAATGGAAAGGTCACCCTCGTCTCAGATAGGAAATCCTCTCAATAGGACAGTGTTGTGAATTAATTTTCTGGTGTTCTGTCTGTGCTCACTTAATATGTATTTATCAGGCACATCCTTTATGCACATTTTCTATCTGGTAATAGATGACCAGGATATGGGATTTGTTAAGTGGTATTCTGCTTCAGCCAACTGTAAGTCATCTAATCTTGAAATCATACTAATGTGTTGAATAATAAATAAAATTTGTTGCATTTACTTTTTCTGCTTTCCAAATGTGAAAGTAATATTCTGCAACCAAAGACTGACCAAAAGCAATTATGAAAAGAACGGTGAGAAATAGTAATTGAACTTAGTTAACACCTGCTAAGAACAGAATAATTAATTGAGGCTTTTAGCTTCCTGGGAAGTGATATCATGGTGAATAAAATATTAATTGCTACATTTATTGAATGCTAACAATGTTCCAAACTCTGTGCTTATTTCTTTACATATATTACCTCATTTAATCCTTACAACACTTTGAGCTGGTGAATATTATCTCCATTTTTCTGGTGGGAAGATTTTGAAGCCTTGGTCTTCACAATAAATTTTATTATGGGAGTAAGCCATTTAGCTAAAGTCACAGCAGCAAGTATGGGTTCAACCCTGGCCTTGCTGATTCTAAAGCCCTTGTTCTTAGTCACTTTAATATATTACCTTTCATAGAATGGAATCAAAACTTAGCATACCTTGAAACCCCTTGGTCCAGATCTAAAATGTTTTTTCCCTGACGCCCTCAGTCAAGTATACCCTGGTTTTTACTATCCTATAATAAGTTTATGCGTCAAACTAATGAATCATCGAACTTTACATTGGAAACCGGGGATGTACTGTATGGTGACTAACATAATATAATAAAAAATCATTAAAAAAAAACAAGTTTATGCGTGTCTTGTTATCTTCCTGGTTTTGACTATCAGACTGAAGAGTTAACCTTCTTCTTGTCTATGTGATTGATACTCATGCCATTTAGTCACTTCATTGAGTACCACCCTGGACTTAAAAATAATTTTTAAAATGTCCTTGGTTTTGAAGTAGAAAAGTTCAGCAGTTCAGTTTGGTGTGATATTAGTGTTGACAGTGAAGATGCATCTTATATTTAATGATCAAGAAAATTCAGGCTCCAGGCATTTTGATCTCGGGGCTCTCTGATGTCCCCTGCCCACTGTAGAAACAGATTTCCGTTCAAACTATGAAGTGTGTATGTCATGCTCACTGAGTGGATTTGCAGTAGAGAACATGGCCTGTCATTGTTTTTCCTTTTCATGGACATAACAGACAGTTGTCCTGAGACTTCTGGTAGGAGCAGCAGTGGCATGGTGTAGATCTCAAAAGACAAATACTGTCATGTTGAAAAACAGATGTATTCAGCTCAGTGGCTTAGGATTACTCTATATTCATTGCATTGTGCAGTTCAGAAACTAGAATAAGCCTAGTAAGAAAATTATCATTCTGAAATACTTGTATAAGGGCAGGTAGACAAAATCACCTGAAAGATAACTGTATGAAATGTAGCAAGGTTGAAGTTTACATTTGTTGAAATATGTTAACGTCAAATGTCTTTAATAAATTAAGATCCACTTGCAGATACTGATGTACTTTTCCTTTTACGATTTTTTAAATCTTTTTTGGGCCTTTGTTCATAATACAGATTTTCTTCTCTTTCTGGCTTCCCATGTTCCTTAAATCATGTCATCTAGATATATAGACCATCTGTCCTTCCAAAAGGCTATTCCTTCTCTCAACAAGGGGCAGGGGTGGAAATACGAGGCACGATACGGAAAGAAAGCCAGGAAAAATCTTGAGGACAGTTTTTTGGCCCCTCTTTGCAACCCCTGGGGAATGACAGGGAGCCAACAGCTTGTATCCATTTGAGAAAGTGGCAGTGGCTACAGAAGATAAAATGCTAGGCTGTTCTGCTCTCTTCCTAGACAGAAAAGCGATAGAAATGGCGGCTGGTGTGCTGGAATGCACGCATTCTGTGCCGCAGGACCAAATAGATAGGAATTTCTTATCATTGAAGTGGAACGTAAGCGGCTCGCTCTGTCAATGTTTGACTAAGTAAAATGCAAGCTAGTCATTTGAATTGCTTCCAAATATATAGTTGGAAGCTCTCTGCATTGTGATCATTTTGTAATAACCTGTCTCCCCAGAGACGGTCTCATGACCTGAGGGATTACACCGTGCTCCAGGAGTTGCACCCGCAGATTTTATAGGCTTAAGATACACACTTCATCCTGAGAGCCCATGATGTCTAGGTATAGCCTGTGAAAATGTAGCCCCAGTGAAGGTCCTTGAGAAACTGCCCTTGAAGCTCCCTAGCCTCAGCATTGGAGGTCTTCTGCTAATAAATGTTGAATGAATATAGCACATGAGTTCAGGCCAGTTTCCATTAGCAGTTTTGTATGTAAAGAGAAACCGCTCTCTCCCAGCTCCTCCAGCTAAGACCTCAGAAATAAGGCCGTCTTGCCTCCGAGGAGCCTAAAAACCTAAAAGGAGAGGTGCTGTCCAAAACCAAATTACAGAGGAGGTAGTAACTTTGAAGTGGGCCATACTTCATGGAGCTGAATTTTCTACTTTTTAGCCCCCTTCAGGATCCAATAGAACTCGTTGCCCAAAGTCAAGTCTGAGTTCTCAGAAGAACATTAATAAAAATACTAATTTGAGCATTAGAATTGTTACTCAGAAATTTCTCCTGAAAATTGTCTTTATTGTCTTTGAAAATCACAGAGGTGAGGCTTTAAGCCCCTGTGGAGAGCAAACGAATACAGGCCTTTCAGAAGCATGGAGCAAGCTGCTGCTGCTGCCAGCATTATAAACAAGCAGCTGAGTCTGCCATGTAGGATAAAACCTCAAACTCATCTAATTCGGATATATGGAATTTCTCCACAGTTGTCAGATCTCCCAGATGAAGGTAAAGTGAACGCCCTAGATGGTTCAAGCCTGCCTGGGGGAACAGGGACCACAGCTTTGTTTCTCTTGCCTCTCCAAGGCCCTCGATGACCTGTGCATCTCCCAAGTTCTGCCTGGGTACCACCTTTCACTGAAGATCTGATGTAAACACTGCAGAAAGTATTCCCACTTGCAAAAATCTTATCAGTCCTCTATTTTGTTCCAGGATGGTAAATTGAACCATAAATCAAACTTAAATTGAATCCTGAAAACCTTTGATATTGTCAAAAATTAATCAAAAAAATTAATCAGCTTTGTAGAAGTGATGGGGTAACAAAAATGAAACATTGAGTAGTTGAGTTAATAAAAAGAGGCCGTCACTTAATATTGATGATGTTGATTTCTTTTGAAATAGTTTTGAAGTTTTGCTTCAAGGACAGGTTCTCAATAGTTTTAAATATGACTAAGCCCCATGGCTGTGTTAGTTTATCTAAAACAGTGCAGTGCCATCCCATAGAATGAATATGTACCATTGCTTAGAAGGATGAAACTGTGATATTGAGATACAGTCTTTGGATCCAGACAGGGCTGAGTTTGAGGCCCAGCTCTGCCACATGGAACTTGCTGTTGACTCAGTTTTCTCATCTGTAGAATGGAGCTGATAATATCTACTCCATAGTGTTGTTAAGTGATTAAATGAAGGGATGTGTGAGCAAAGTTCCTGGTCCATAGTACATGCTCAGTAAATTGTTGGCTGTTGTTAAAATGTAGTTCTTGTGTCCTGCTCATTGATACAGTCTCACTAGGGAGAGTATGAGTGTATATCAACTTGCCATGCTGAGGAAATTAGAATTGAAAGAGCATTTCACTCTTGACTACATACTTCCTTATTTTGTGTCTCATATGTAAGCCTTATCTCCCTACTATGGTAGGGCCATAGCGTAGGGATGGTGAAGTTCCTGAGGAGAGATATTGAATCTTCTCCTTCTTTCTGTACTCCACAATGACTAACACAGTGCTAGATAACTGGTAGACATTCCAGAAATGTTTGCTGACATGACCTTACTTAGCAATGTCTTGTGTCTTTCTATACCCCTCTCATGAGAATAGGATTATGCCCTGCCACATAAGAATCTTAAAATTTCCTGGTAACTGTTACTTTCCAATAACTGTGGGGATATTTTACCGTCTTCAAATTGTTTTTGCTTTCCAGTTGGTTTCTGAGCTCATCTTTAGCCATTTTGTTATTTATGCATTTATAAGTATCATTAACACTGCAGCTGGCACTGAAATAACTTTCCTGTCTCCATTTTTTTTAAGAGGTTAGGGAGGGGGAGAGGGAGCGGGAGAAGGAGAGAGAGAGAATTCCAAGCAGACTCCACGCCCAGCACGGAGCCTGAGATCCTGACCTGAGCCAACACCAAGAGTCGGACGCTTAACTGACTGAGCCACCCAGACTCCCCTTCCTGTCTCCATTTTTAAATGAAAAATCTTAGTTTTCTGATATTACTGGAATTAGCTAGAAGTCCTTTATACTTAACCTTTCCATCTGCATATTTAAATGTATTTTACGATTTTTCAGTAGTTTCATGGTAAATAAGTGTGTCTAATTAAAGCATCCTACACTGCATTTTTTTTTTCAAGCTCCATTGATGTTCTAGCATTCAATTGCCATTTTGGGGGAAACCTAAAAATGCATTGCTTTTCTTTATAATCCTTAAAGGTGTGAGTATATAACAATATAAGTACAGATTGAGGAACCGATAAGACTATACAGATGTACAGTTGATCAAATTTATAATTAGCTTTTTTTCAGAGTGTTTTTTAATGGTAATTGGCCTGTTCAGATTTTTACCTCTTGACTCAATGGGGGGGGGGGGATTAGTATTTTTCTTGAAAATCTTCCATACTTGGGGCGCCTGGGTAGCTTAGTCAGTTAAATGTCTGACTCTTGATTTTGGCTCAGGTCATGATCTCAGGGTTGTGAGATCAAGATCAAGCCCCATTGGGCTTTGCACTGGGCATGGAGCCTGCTTAAGATTCTCTCTTTCCCTCTCCCTCTGCCCCTCCCCACCCCAAATAGCTTCCATTTCTTGAGTTTTAGGATCATAGCATAAAATTATAAAGTGAATTCACCTTCAAGGTCTGTACTTTTTGGTATATACAATTTATCTTTTTTTTTAATATATAATTTATCATTTCTAATTTTGTATGTTAGGATTTTCTTTTCTTTTTTGATTAGGCAACCTGAAATTTTATGGGAACATTTTGGGCAGTTAGAAGGTATGGCCGAAGGTGATCTTCCAAGTTTTGATTTATCATGTTCCCTTTCCCATTCATTTCCCCTCCTTTGTCATTCCTTGTTGATCATAATAAGTACTGGCAGGGGACGATAATTAGCTTTTAAGTTATCTCTGAGTAGCAGGGACATGGATGATCCAGAGAGCACTTATTGCCAGTAGTTTTACTCATGAATTGGAATGGAGTTTTAACATTGTTTCTATCCCCACAAGGATGCTCCTGCTCTGTAAGGTATGAGGTGTTACAGCAGCTCTGTTTTATCCATGAGGATATTGAGGCCCAGCGTAGTTGGGTGACTTTTCTAAAGTCATAAATAGTGACAAAGCTGGAATAAGAACCCAGATCTTCTGTTTCTGATTAATTTTTTCAAATCTTAGTGAGAATTACAGTTCAGAAATACAGTCTTGGTGGCCATCAACTATTTTCTGCCATCCAGCACAGTCGATCATTCCACGTTCCATGTCAAAATGCTTTGCATTTGACCCCAAGAACACTCTGTTTCCCTCCCAGTTCGAACGCCATGACCCTGTGGATGGGAAAATCACTGAGAGGCAGTTCGGTGGCATGCTGCTAGCCTACAGTGGGGTGCAGTCCAAGAAGCTGACCGCCATGCAGAAGCAGCTCAAGAAGCACTTCAAAGAGGGAAAGGTAGGTATCTTTGTTTATAGGAAGAAAAGGAAGGTATGGTTGTATTGCAAAGGTGCTAATCTAATGAGAATGTCATGAAGCAAAGATTGAACTAATTCATTTCTGCTATATGAAAAAATATCAGTAAATGAGGAAGAAGGGAGAGCCCAGAATAAGCCCTTCGGTTTCTTGTTCAGAAAAAGGGTGGCACCATGAACTAAGACTGAGAAATTAAATGGGGTGCCTGGCTGGCTCAGTCGGTTGAGCATGCCTCTGTTGGTCTCAGAGTTGTGAGTTCAAGCCTCACACTGGACCTAGAACTTATTTAAAAAAAAAAAAATCAGGGGGCGCCTGGGTGGCACAGTCGTTAAGCATCTGCCTTTGGCTCAGGGCGTGATCCCGGTGTTCTGGGATCGAGCCCCACATCAGGCTCCTCCACTAAGAGCCTGCTTCTTCCTCTCCCACTCCCCCTGCTTGTGTTCCCTCTCTCGCTGGCTGTCTCTGTCTAATAAAGAAATAAATAAATCTTTTTAAAAAATAAATAAATAAATAAATAAATAAATAAATAAATAAATAAAAATAAAAAATAAATCAGAAAGTCTATCTGGAGAAAAATTAAAAAGAGAGACTGGTTTACAGAGGAAGATAAAGAGTTTAGTTACAGATATCTTGATTTAAGATGCCTGTGGACCATCTGGTTAGAGATGATTAGCAGACACTTGGATATTCACATCTACTTCAGATGACTGAGATAGGTTTGGGAATCATCCACACATAATTCAAGTTAAAGCCATGAGAACCCATGAGATTGCCCCAGGAGTGTATTATACAGAAAAGAAATGTCCTTTTTTGGGCCAAAGGAAAAAATCAAGTGGAACATTAACATTCAGACAGTACAGGAAGGAAACGGTTAGAGAAAGTAGTTCAGTTGAAGCCAAGGAAGTAGAGGGTGCAGGCACAGAGGGGTCTGCAGTGTCACATGGGACAGAGAGGGTCCAGTAAAGTAAGATCATAAACATCCATTGGCTTTGGTAAAATGGTAATAATTGATGACCTTTGGGAGCTGTTAGAGTGGAGGACACATTAAAACGGGAAGTAAGGAAGTCGAGAAAGAGAAGAAAGGAAGAAAATGAGGAAGAGGGGAGAGGGGCTCCAGGAAGAAGGAAATAGAATATGTTCAAAACTCTGAGGCAGTGTATTAGTCTGCTTGGGCTGCTCCCACAAAACAGTACAGACTAGGGGGCTTCAACCCAAATTTATTTTCTCACAGCTCTGAAGGCCGGACATCTGTGATCAAGGTGCGGGGTAAATTAAATTTGTAATGAGGGCTCTCTTCCTGGCCTTTGGACAGCTGCCTTCTTTCTATAGCCTCACATGGCCTTTCCTTGGTTGTTTACATGGTAAGAAACAGAAAGAGGGAGAGTCAAAGAGCAAAAGCTGGAAAATTCACATGCACACTAGCTCTCTGATGTGTCTTCTTACAAGGATACTAATACTGTCAATTCAGGGCCCCACCCTTATGACCTCATTTAACCTTGTTTATTTGCTTAGAGTCCCCACCTCCTAATAGGCCACATTGAGGGTTAGGGCTTCAGCATATGTATAAGTTGGGGGGTGGGCCGGGGGGGACACACTGAGTCCATAACAGACAGAAAACACAAAGGTCTAGCACGTGTGAGGAACTGAGAGGGGACTGTTGTGGTTGGAGCATACTAGCAAGGAGGAGAATGGCCTGAGATGAGGTCTGAGAGGGAGATGGGGGCCAGCACGTGCATGGAACGAGTTTGGGTTATGTTCACAGTGCGATGGGAAGCTATTAAAGGGCCGTAAGCAATGAAATGCTTGTATATTTGTATGTGTGTTTAAATAAATGACACTGGCTCTTTTATGAAAAATGGTTTGGAAAGGAGCGAACATAGAAGCCGAAAGGCTGATACTAGGATTATTAGAGAATTCAGGAAGAGATGATGGAGCATTTTTTGAGCAGCACTGCGGTTGGAGACCATACCAGTCAGCACTGCTCTCTGATAGCTTTGCACACCAGCTGCACCTGGGGCAGGAGGGGGCAGATGGTAGAACTGAGTCAGCATCTGGGGTTTTGCCAGGGTGTGGGACGGACATACTGAAGCAGAGATCAGTGAGGAGGCATACCTCAACGATCACACGCATACACACACACACCCCACAATGCTAGATCTTCTCATTCTCAGCCCAATACCCTTTCCACTGTACAGTGATTACCACTTGGCCATGACCAGAGAAACTGACCTGGCATTAAAAATGTTCTGTCCCTACACCAGGTGTTCCCTTGGTTATGGGGGAAGACTCACCATTAACAGAAAGTAACAGAGAACAATCCTCTCTCTTAGAGACAACTTTTACAGTGCTTAGTACCCAGCTCATATCTGTTAGAAATTGTAATTTCAGAAAATTAATGGTGAATGTTTAGGTGGATTTTTAGCCCCTATGCTGGAAGCACAGTGTTTGCATTGGGAAACAGTTGTCTTTTTACCAGACTAATTTTTAAATAAGTTTGATTCAGACGTTTATTTGATCTTAAAATAATTATCTATCATAATAGGCTAATTCATGTTTTATTTGAATTCATATTTAAAAGCAATAAATTGGGTGTTGGAGACATCTCCCTTGAAGGAATAGAGTAGCTTTGGCAAGAGTTACTTTAGGACCTGGAGACCTTGCAGAAGAGCTCTGAAGTAAAAGGACAGATTTTGTCAGATGATAAAAATCTGGGGTCTAAATTACTTCTGGCCCAGAATTTCTAGGCTGCGTTAGCAAGGAGATCGAGATTGATTGTCCTCTCATGTTGATTAAGTTTGTGAACATAGCAATTAACTAAAATGAGAGTTAATGAAGGGCCTTTGCTCCTGAGGTTGCCAGTCCATCTCTCTAGGACCATGTTTCATTAAAGGGGAATCACCATCTGCTTCCTAATTGTTTCTTTTATTCCGCTTTGGATTTGTTAACATAAATGTAAGTTTTGATTTGGCTCATATTAATCATTTTCTGTGTCGGATTCTGCACAAATTATCAGTCCAGACCTAAAGGACTGATGGTCTTAGTGGTGGTATTAAGTAAATATTTGCATATCTCTTAATGATGGTGCAATGTTTCACTGCCTTTCACATTGTTCTTTTTCTGTCTTTCCAACAGCCTTGTTAGATCTCATTTGCCTTTAAGAATCTAGAGACAGAAAGAAAGAGAAATGAATGACCCACCCAGAGTCTGGACTAAAATCTAAGGCTTTCTATTCCACATCTTGTCCTTTCTATCGCAGCGTTCTCCTTAACCGTACCCTTCCTCCAAAGCAGTGCTTCTCAAGCCCGGTTGCCCAGTATCACTTGGGGAATTTTTCAGAAATTTGATTGTTGGGGCGCTCTTTAAACCAGCTAAATCAGAACCTCAGTGGGTGGGTCCAGGCCTCAGTCTTTCTTAAAAGTCTCCGGAGGGGATTCTCATGTGCACTTTAGCTTGTGAGCCACTGCACTGCAGGGGCTGTACTCTGTCAGCATCTCTAGATCTTTTGTCCCTGAGTAATAGCTGGAAGGATTGGGGAACCTGGCATGCTGGACCAATTACTCTATTCATGCTCAAGTAACTGCTATGTTTCTTATTTAATAGAGACAGTTTCCATTTCTTCCTTTTTTTTTTTTAATAGGTAACATGTTTTGGGGGGGCTTTATTTTAAGAATTAATCCCTATCCTCTACCAGATTTTCCCATTCTGCTCAATATCCTTTTTTCTTGTGAATGATTCTTTTAGACAAAATCTGACTCAGCTCTAAAATTTGCCTATTTTCCTTCCTCCATATTGTCTTCTTATTAAAAGAAAGACAATTTTCTGAAACTTTATAAATGTAATTCACAGGGATTGTTCTCTATGCTTAAGAGCAGCAGAAGCTGCAAACTTCAGTAATTTAGCAAATCCACTTAAGGCTGAATTGAAAATTATATTCAGTTCAATGTCGGCCATTGCTATGTGCAAGACACTAAGCCAGGTGCTGTGAGAAAGATAAAAGATAAAAACCATCACCTATCCCCAAGAAATATATAATCTGTAATAATTTAGTAAGAAAATATACATATATATATACACACAAAGAACTATGTAATTTCATATTCAGTATTTACTGAGCGTTCACTCTGTGCTAAGCACTCTTATAAATATTGGGAATACAGTAATGAGCAAATCCGAGTCTCTGCCTCATAGAACTTAACATTCCTAGTGCTGGGAGACAGGTAAAAAATAATTATACAAGGCAACTCACTCAACTTTGAGCCCCTTGAGAGCAGTGTCTTACTCATCTTTGTGTGTCCACAGCACAGTGAGTGTCCATAGGCAAATGTTTGTCAGATGCACTGGTGAATGTATTAAGTACCCTAATAAAGCCCTGGAGCCTTTTGGGAGCACCAATGAGAGAGATTAGAATGAACTGAAGAGACTAAGATTTCTTGGCGGAGATACAATTTGAACTTGGCCTTAAGCATAGAGGAGGATTTTGCAGGGTGTCAGCTTGTGCTTTGTCCTCAGCTTGCCTTCTGCTCCCTCATCATTTCCCCCCTGAACAATTTTGATCCTTAAATCTCTACAGTTGTTGAAGCCGGAAGGTCTCATCTACTGTAATTCCTTCCTGCTGAAGAGGGGCGTAGAGATGTCCCTATCTATGGGTCAATATTGGTCAGTTGGGGAATGTATAGGGGAGTAATAGGGGAGTTCCGAAAGGTGGAGGCAGCTAGAAGGAAAACAACCTTAGCTTGACGATAGCAAAGCCTCCAGTATCGTGAGAGTCTTCTTTAGCTTATGAAAGTCCTTTTGGGCACTTTCCTTTCTCCTTACCTCCCCCAACTCCCAAATATATAATTAGTCATTCCTCATAACCCCAGGACAACAGCTCTTTCTACCCACAGGTCTCGTCCCCATGCTTTAATAAAATCACCTTTCTGCACCTCCCCCAAAAAAAGGCAGAGTAGAATTTTGACAAGCAAAAGTTATAAAGCAGTTTGCTTTTGCTTCGTGTTTCCTCTTAGATCCCTATCCCTGACAACCTTCTGTGGATATCGTGCTTATTAATACTGCTACCAGCTATGAAGCTGGGTTATAATAAACAGTTATAATAAGCAGTTATAATAACAAACAGTTATAATAAAACTATTAGATTATTAAGTTTGCATCTTATCTGTGGGTCATATTCATGTGGGCTCTCCTATTCACTTATTTTCACAGATATTTGAGAAGTGAGCCACATTGTAGTCATCATGGAATATCAGATTCTAGAAACATTGCTGCATAGCACTTGAAAAACTCTGATTCCAGTTATTAGGTGCCCATCAGAGTCACTATGTAGTAGAACACCTGCGGTATAGCCATTAAACTAAAAAGACTAGAACTCTACCTTATTGATTAGCTTTGTTTTACTGATTAGCTTTGAAACTTGTGCTTCCCCCGAAGAAGTACTAAGCTGTGAATTATTACTAAAAGAATTTATGGATTTTCCCCCATTATATTTCTGGTTTGCCCCTGCTATTAGTTTCACATACTTCAAAGGTCTGCCCCTGTTTTCTATCCCTCAAGCTCCTACACACACCAGAGAAGAGAATATATTTCAGAGCTTAATTGAATGAAGTCATTGCCATTGGTTCTGTAGTAATGGACCTGCCAGCTTACTAAGGATTCAACCTACTTCTTACTGAGTACTTGCCAAGTACTAGGCATTTTACCTAACTTTTCCCTAATTATCACATCTGGTTGGTGGATAGAATTTCTGCTTTTCAGATGAAAAATACTTTTCTGGGCCTTTGTTATTTGCCTGAGATCACACGGGTTCAAACCAGGACTATCTTATTCCACAGTCCATATCTTCCTACTAACGAGCCTATTCATTTGCCACTCCTTATTCTCCATGATTTGAATAGGCATAAGGGTTTGGGGGAAACAAGAAAACCAGTGTTGCTAGACCCTGGCCTATAGGGAGATGGCTAGAAAGGTAATTTATGGAAATATTTTATGAAGCATTTTGCCTTCAGTACTAGGCAAAAAGTTGGGTTTATCCAGTTGACAGTGAGAAATCACTGGTATTTTGTGAGTCGGAGGAATGAACATATGAAGAAAGTGCTGTTTCAGGGTGATTAGATACTTGTAGAAGCATTAAGTAGTAGAAATGGTGTAATTTCCCTCCACTGTCAGGCAACAGTTGAAGAGAAGTCTAGGGTTTGCAATGAGAAGATGCCTTATTGGAGCAAGATCAGCATAGTTACACCTCTGAAAGGGTACCCAAGAAATTGGTGACATTAACCACAGGTAGGGAGGGAGACTGGAAGACAGGGGTAGAGGAAGAATCTGCTTTGTGCTGTTCATATATTACTGTTCATAATAGTCATATATTAAAATAATTAAATGTTTTTTAAAACTCTAAAAATAATTAGATGTTTTAAAAAACTAAGCAGAAGATTGAGCAAATGATAAGATTGGTGAAGGCATAGTGTATATAGGAGAAGAAAGAAGACTGTTTTATCTTTTCAGAGGGCCATAGAGGGAACTCAGGCAATGGGATTGATTCCCGGCAGGTGGATTTGCTTTGACTGATTGAAAGACAAGGCAAGGGAATACGTGTTACAGTGTGTTGCCCTGTAATCATGTGTTACCCTCATCTGTGGCCTGTCAGCACTTGATACCTAGCATTAAGGGACAACTCCAGAGGAAGCCAAATTTTCCTTACCCCTCTTTCTACTCCAGCTGCTTTTTATTTCGTTAACAGCTTTATTGAGGTATAATTTAGACCATAAAAGTCACCCATTTTAAGTGAACAGATCAATGACTTTTCATAAATTTACAGAGTCATCACTGCCATCCAGTTTTAGAATATTTGCATCACCCCAAAAAGATCCCTCATGCTAGCTGGGTTTCCTCCCTTGCCCCCAGACAACCAGACATCTTTTTTCTGTCTCTACAGATCTGTGTCGTCTGGACATTTCATATGAATGCATTCATAAAATAATGTAGTCTTTTGTGTCTAGCTGCTTTTACTTATCATGTTTCGAGGTTTATCCATGGTGTTGCTTGTATTCGTAGCTTACTGTCTTTATTGCTGAATATACTAAACGGAATTCCATTGTATGGATATACTACATTTTGTGTATCCATTCACCACTTGAACATTTGAATTGTTTCCAGTGTTTGGCCATTGTAAATAATACTGCCATGAATATTTGTGTACAGGTCGTTATGTGAACCTATGTTTACATTCCTCTTGAGAAAACTGCTAGGAGTAGAATGGCTGGGTTGTATGGAAAAACTGAGTTTAACTTTTTTGTTTTTTATGAAAGCACCAAACTGTTTTCCAAAGTGGGTGTACAATGTTACATTTCCACAGCAATGTATGAGAGTTCCAGTTTCTCCACATCTTTATTAAAACTCGTTATTGTCTGTCTTTTTGACTGCCGTCATTCTAATAGGTATATAGTGGTTTCTCATTGTGGTTTGAATTTGTGTTTCCCTAATGACTGATGATCCTGAGCATTGTTTCATGAACTTATTAGCCATTCATATATCTTGTTTGGTGAGACGTCTATTCAGATACTTTTTAAATTGTGTTATTTTTTTTCTCATTATTGAGTTGGAAGAGTTCTTTACATAGTTCTGGATACAACTCCTTTTTCAGATATATGATTTTTAAATATTTCTCCCAGTCTGTGTTTTGTCTGTTCTCTCAGTATTTTTTTTAAGATTGATTTATTTATTTTAGAGAGAGAGAGCAAGCAGGGGGAGAGAGAGAATCCTGAAGCAGACTCCCCGCTGAGCACGGAGCCCAATGTGGGGCTCGATCCCAGGACCCCGAGATCATGACCTAAGCCAAAATTAAGAGTCAGCAGCTTAACTGACTGAGCCACCCAGGTTTCCCTGTTCTCTCAGTATTTTGAAGCACAAAAGGTTTTAATTTTGACGAAGTCTAATTTATCAGTTTTTTTATTTTATGAATTGTGCTTTTGGTGTCGTATCTAAGAACTCTTTGTCTTACTCGAGATTATGAAGATTTTTTATGGTTTCTTCTAAACATTTTGTCAATTGCTTTTAGTTTTGAAAGACAATTCTAGGGGCACCTGGGTGGCTTAGTTGATTAAGCATCTACCTTGGCCCAGGTCATGATCCCAGAGTCTGGAATTGAGCCCCGCATCCAACATGCTCCCTGCTCAGTGGGGAGTCTACTTCTCCTTCCCGCTCTACCTCTGTCCCTCTCCCTGCTCATGCTCTCTCTCTCTCTCAAATAAATAAAATCTTTAAAAAAAAAAAATTCCCTTTGATGCCATGCTTAAGGGAAGATTATTTCCTTTTGACTACTGTTCTGCAGGTCAAGTCACCTGCCAATGGCTGTGCAGAGCTAATGCCTCCCAGTCTGAACACCTCGACTTGCAGAAAGCACATCCTCTCACTTTCCATCCACAAACCTCATGTTATAGTCTTATTATAGCTTTCTTGCTAGAGACCCCTCTGGATTTTTTACAAAGGTAGTTACAAAGGAATAAGAATTTTGTGACTGGCATCATCTTTTCTTTAAGGAGACCTATCTAAATTGTAAGCTGTATAAAATATCTAAGGCCCATGTCCAAAGTAATTTCATTTCTCTCACTGTTCTTAGCATAGTGCTAAGTTGTTAGTAAGTGCTCAATAAATATTTTTATTATATCTATATAGTAAAAGGTAAAACGTTACATATTTCAGTTTAATAATGGCATTAATATGATTTGTATCCCAGTTTTTCTAAGTCAACAGATGAATAGCCATTCAGTTCAGATTTTCTCTGTGTCCTTAAATAATTCTCAGCATGACTACTCTGGCCTATTGTATTTGATGTTTCACAGTAAATTTACTAGCAAACATTTGAGCTTGTTTGTCAGAGTGCGTAGCATTTCCTGTACCATGTGCTTTGTTTTAGGATTTTTATGTTAATCATTTTTAAGTGTATAGTTCAGTGGCAGTAAGCACATTCATTCATTCTGTGTACAACCGTCACCACCATCCATTTTCCCTAACTGAAACTCTGTACCCATTAAGCAATTCCTGGGGCACCTGGCTGGCTCAGTCCATAGAGCTTGCAACTCTGGATCTCAGGGGTCGTGAGTTCAAGCCCCATGTTGGGCATAGAACTTACTAAAAATAAAAAAATTTTAAAAAGAGCAAGTCCCCATCCTTCCCCCCAGCCCTGGCAACCACCATTTTACTTTCTGTCTCTGTAAACTTTAATAATCTAGGTACCTCATATAAGTGGAATCATAGAGTATTTGACCTTTTGTGACTGACTTGTTCCACTTGGCATAATGTCTTCAAGGTTCATCCATATTGTAGCTTCTGTCAGAATTTCCTTCCTTTTAAAGGGTGAATCATATTCCATTTTGTTTATACATTCATGCATCAGTGGACACTTGAGTTGTTTCGACCACTGCATGTCTTTTGATGGAGGGGAAGAGAAAATGGTATTAGTGTATCCAACCACAAGCAGGTGGTATTGTAGAAGCTATACTTCTGATCCAGTAGAATTCTCCTCTCTAAGGTTGATTCTAGCCTAGTGTTTACTTTGGATAGCATACTAAGGCATTCATATAAGGAATACGTCCTATCTCTGGATGCTCTAAGTCAAGGCCAAGAGAACGGCCTCAAGTTAGGGAAAAAATATTTACTATAAGCCTCTCAGTTCACTGCCAAAAATTATGGAGCTCTGTACATAGTAGGTAGTCCATAAATATCTGAATGCATACTTAAATACAGATGTACCACTGTGCATAATTGCCAAAAACTGGAAACAGCCCAAATAGAATGGATAAAAAAATTGTGGCATATTCACACAACAGAATATTAACAGCAATAAAAATTAGTTAACTACAGAATGCAAAACATAGACAAATATTAAAGGGAAAAGCCATATATAATAGAACGCATACTGCATGATTCCATTTATAAAGTTCAAAACAAGCGTAATTGAACTGTTTCTCTTTGAGGATGCATAAATAAATACATAGTAACACCATTTTTAATTTTTTTATTTTTTAAAGATTTTATTTAGTTATTTGATGGAGAGAGAGAGCACAAGCTGGAGAAGCAGCAAGCAGAGGGAGAGGGAGGCATGCTTCCCGCTGAGGAAGGAGCCCTCTGCAGAGCTCGATCCCAAAACCCTGGGATCATTACCTAAGCCGAAGGCAGATGCTTAACTAACTGAGCCACCCAGACAGGCCTCTATAGTAATGCAATTTTTTTAAAAAGGCAAGGAAGGAAATGAATCCACTAAAAGTCAGAATAGTGATTAACACTGGGTAAAGGAGCTTATGACTGAGACGGAGCATATTGAGGGGCGAGACAAAGGCTTCAGGGATGCTGATGATAGTCTGTTCCTTGACCTCAGTGGAGGTTCTGTGGGTGTTCGTTTTACAGCAGTTTGTTGTACATTTATGTTTTATGCAGCTTTCTGTATGGTCATCATATTCCACAATAAAAAGTTTTTTAACTTCTATTATTCTAAGGAAAATTAGAAAAGATTGTGTGAATAATCATACATACAGTATTTTAGCTCTTAGTTTGATGGATTAAATGAGAAAGATGCCACTGACCCAGTTTGGAGAGTACCAGGAAAGAACCATATATTATCAGTATTGAAGTTTCCTTATTACTAAATTCCCCGTGTGGATCCCAGGGCTCTCTAGTTTGGGGAAATGGAAATTGGAAGAGGGGCAGCCCTCAACAGAGGCCAGTCAGCATTGACAATGTTAAGGACCTGATATGCTTCATTAAAAGCATTCAGCTCAGCTTCTCGGCAGTGTTACTCACTTCTTAGAAACTGTATTCATTTCCATCACAGCGTGATGTGTGGGAAGTGGGAAATAGTCAAATAGGACAAATCCTCCACCCTGTAAGGAGACTCCCTTGCCCCTAGTTATACGACTACTCTCTCTCGAGCCATCAGAGGAAGTCAAATCAGAGATCAGCAAATCGCAGGAGCAACTTTTGAAAAGAGCTTCTTCATTCAGAGAATTTCATCCGATTAAAATTAAGTGGCAAATTGCTTCATTAGTAGCTTTTAGATTGACATAATGAACAGCTTCCCAAGTGCTTGGGTTCTGCTAAATTCTCAAACCATTCCCCTGTATATCACTGACTTTGGTGTTTTGTTTTTTTTTTTTTAATTAGCTTAAGCCTCAAAAAGCTTAGCTGGCCTAAGGGTTGATTATTAAAATGGAAGTCCTGACTCTAGTCCAACTTGTTAAGATGTATAACATGTAACAGATCAAGGGGCTAAAGCTCATTTAGGAAATGTCATAATAGATACTGTGACTAATTGGAGGGCACAGTTAGAAATATTTTTATTAAAGATATCCAGCCATCACTGTAAACAGCTTCATGTCAGATTTTACATGGGAGCGGAAAGCAATGAGCCAGCTTGCCTTTCTCAGTGTAAAATTCTAGAGTTGTGTTCCCTTGTTGTATACAGATTTGGCATTCCTTGACGAATTTATTCAGTTTCTGTTCTAAACAGCATAAATTTCTAATTTATAGATATGAATAACTGCCTACTTCTCTGCATTTTGTGCTGCTTTTTGTTACAGGTTCCTGCCTTATCTTGCTGTCTCTCTTCTTTCAGGGTCTGACATTTCAGGAAGTGGAGAACTTCTTTACTTTCCTAAAGAATATTAATGATGTAGACACTGCATTAAGCTTTTACCATATGGCCGGGGCATCTCTTGATAAAGGTAATGAAACCCAAAAATTTTTTCTTGCGGGTATAAACATTGAATCTGTAATGTATTAAGTGACTATCCCTCCTTAACAATAATATGTGAGTTTTTCTTGACATTTTCTTTGGTTTGTTCTGTTTGTTGCCATTGTTGCATGAGCCTTATATTTCACCCTGAGAGACCAAGCTCAGCAAATGTATTTTCTTGTGCCAAAGGCTGTGGTCAAGGCAGATGCCCATCTTTAGATACTTTGGAACTTCTCTCACCGGAGCCAGAGTCATGACATATTTAATGTGAAGCTGAAGTCCGTATGCATTTCAATTCATTCCTCGGTGGGAAGCAATAGTTTTGTTTATTTCTTGTGTTAACGTGGCTTTTTGCTTTGTTTTTTAGATAAAATCATGGCTTAGAATAGCTCCCCTGCCCACCATTGGCTTACTTTCTACAAATTCTGTTCCACTTAGTACAGACAATGTGAGAGAGTAGGGGAAATGAAAACATTATTTTCCCCCAATATTTTATTATGAAAAATTTCGAACATTGAGAACAGTTGAAATAATTATTCAGAGAACATCCATATATGCACTTCAATTAACATTTTTCTCTATTTCCCAGATAATATATCTGTGTATATGTTCATCCCTCTATCAATCTCTTATTTTTATGCTCATAAAGTAAGTTGTAGACATAAGGCATGTCTCAATACTTCAGCATGAGTACTAACTGAAGTTCAGTATTTCTTTAAAGTTCCCTTGTGCCCCTTCATAGTCTGTTTCTGCCCCCATGCACCGAGACAACCTTAATCTGTGTATTTTTCCACCATACATTAATTTTGTTTGTTCTAAACTTCCTACAAATGGAATTATCCAACGTATAATCTTTTAAAGTTTCTCTCAGTGTATTTTTGAGATCCATCAATGTTGTCATGTGTGGTTTGTTCCTTTTTTGAGAAGTAATTTGTTGTGTGAATACTCCACAATTTGTTTATCCATTTCTCTCAGTGTATTTTTGAGATCCATCAATGTTGTCATGTGTGGTTTGTTCCTTTTTTGAGAAGTAATTTGTTGTGTGAATACTCCACAATTTGTTTATCCATGTTTCCAGTTACTGGCTATCTTGAATAAAGCTGCTATCAATTTCTTGTTAGTCTTTTTGAAGACACGTATTGCCGCTTCTCTTGGATAAACTCCTGGGAGTGAATTGCTGGGTTCACAGGAAGGTATTTAGTTTATAAAAAAAAAAAATGTCAGTCCCTTTTTCACAGTGTATTACATTCCCACCAGCAGTGACAACAGTTCATGTTGTTCCACATTCTTGTCCATAGTTGGCAGTATTCTGGGGTGTATATAAAGACATCTCGTTACGTTTTTCTTTTGTATTTCCTTTTTTTTTTTTTTTTTAAGATTTTATTTATTTATTCGACAGGATAGAGACAGCCAGCGAGAGAGGGAACACAAGCAGGGGGAGTGGGAGAGGAAGAAGCAGGCTCATAGCGGAGGAGCCTGATGTGGGGCTCGATCCCATAACGCCGGGATCACGCCCTGAGCCGAAGGCAGACGCTTAACCGCTGTGCCACCCAGGCGCCCCCTCTTTTGTATTTCCTTAATGACTTCTGCTATTGAGCAGCTCTTTTGTGTTCTTGTCATTCACATATCTTCTTTGGTGAAGTGTCTGTTGAAATCTTTTGCCCATTTTTATTAGGGTTGCTTATCTTATTATGCACTTGTTGAAATTCTTGATACATTCTAGGATACTAGGCCTTTATCAGATACATATATTGTGAATAGTTTTCTAGACTGTGACTTGCCTGTTCACTTTCTTAATGGTGTCTTTTTCATTTGCAGAAGTTTTCTTTAATTTTGATGAAGTCTAATTTATTGAATTTTAATTTTTTTATTATTACTTTCTGGGCCTTATAAAACCTTTATCTACTGCCAAACTGTGAAGATATTCTTTTATATTTTCTCCTACAAGCTTTAGAGCTTTAGCTCTTACATTTCTTGTATGATCCATCTCAAATTAATTTCTATATATGGTGTGAAATAGAGTATTCCACATGGATATCCGGCTGTACCAGCACCATTTGTTGAAAAAGCCCTCCATTGGTTTGCTTTGGCACCTTTATCAGAAATCAAATTACCTTTTAAGTGTAGATTTGTTTATGAGCTCTCTATTCTGTTACACTTACCTATATGTCTAGCTATGTGTGTATACCCATACTCAGTCTGATGATTGCTATAGCTTTATAGAAAGTCTTGAAGTGTCAGGTATTATAAATCTCTCAACTTCATTCTTCTTTCTCAAGATTGCTTTAGATATTTTAGGTCCTTTGTATTTCCACATAAATTTTAGAATCAGCTTATCACTTTCTATGTAAAAAAAGAGGTGGGATTGGGGTAGCTGGATGGCTCAGTCAGTTAAGCATCTGCCTTCAGCTCAGGTCATGATCTCAGGGTCCTGGGATCAAGCCCCACTTTGGGTTCCTTGCTCAACGGGGGGTCTGCTTCTCTGTCTCCCTCTGCCCCTCCCCACCTCATGCATTCTCTCACTCTCTCTCCCAAATAAATAAATAAATAAATAAATAAATAAATATCTTTATTAAAAAAAGAGGCGGGATTGTGATTATAGTAACACTGAATACATATTAATTTGGAGAGAATTGACATATTAGTGATATTGAGTCTTCCAATTCATGAGCATATTATATCTCTCCATTTTTTTAGATCTTAGATTTTTCTCAGCATTGGCTTTGTAGTATTAAGTAGTATACAGGTCTGGCACATATTTTTAGAAATTTATGCCTAATCATGTTATGGTTTTTATGCTATTATAAATGGAATTTTGTTTCATTTTCCAATTATTTGGTGCTGTTATTAAAATACAATAGATTTTTATATATTGATCTTGTATTCTACAATCTTGCTAAATTCACTTATTCTTCTAGCTGTTTCATAGATCCATTAGGATTCTCTATGTAAGCAGTTGTCACCTGCAAACAGATAGTTTCACCTCTTCTTTTTTGAGATTCATGCCTTTTTTTTTTCATGCCTTGTTGCACTTGTTGAATACAAGTGGTAAGAGAAGGCATCCCTGGTTCTTGACCTCTTCCTTATTTTAGGGGAAAAGCATTCCATATTTCACCATTGAGTTGGATATGAGACTGTGGATGCCCATTATCAGATTAAGGAAATTCCGTTCCCTTCCTAATTTAAAAAAAGGTTTTTATCATGAGTAGCTATTGAGTTTTGTAAAATACTTTCCCTGTGTATCTATATAAATGATGATATGACTTTTCTTCTTCACTGTGTTAATATGATAGATTACCATATTAAGGGATATAATTATCCCTTATTGTCCTGAAATAAACCCAGCTATGTAATAATGTATTATTAGGCTTTTTATATACATTGCTATATTTGATTTGCTAACATTTTATTAAATATTGAGGGGTATTGGTCTGTAATTTTCTTTTTTGTAATATCTTTTCAGGTTTTCTATCAGAATTTACTGTTCTCATAAAATGAATCAGGGACATTTTTCTTCTTTATTTTCAGAAAGAGTTTGTGTAAGATTACTATTCTTTCTTTCTGAATATTTTGATAGAATTCACCAGTGAAACTATCTGGACCTATGGTTTTCTTTGTGGGTAGGTTTTGGTAATTTAATTTCTTTAATAAATACACAGGTATTCAGAGTTTATGTTTTATCTTGTGTGAATTTTGATAAGTTGTGTTTTTTTAGGAATTTTCCCATTTATCTAAATTATTGAATTTATTGAAAGAAAGTTGCTCGTAATATACCATTATTATCCTTTCAACATCTGTAGAATCTATAGAATCTGAAATCAGCTCTTTTTCCCCTAACATTGGTGAATTACAGCTTCTATCTTTTTTTTTCTTACTTACTTTACCTAGGTGTTTGGCAGTTTTGTTAAACTTTTCAAAGAACCAATTTTTGACTTTGTTTTCTGTATTTTTTTCCTACTTTTCTGTTGTTATTTCCTTCTTTCTTATTTGCAGTATACATTACTTTCTATTTCTAGCTTCTTTTGATCGTACTTTACCTACATTTTCTTTTTTCAAAGATCTTATTTATTTATTTATTTGAGAGAGAAAGAGCACAAGCTGGGGGAGAAGCAGAGGGTGAGGGAGAAGAAGAGAGAGAGGAAGAAGCAGACTCTCTGCTAAACAGAGAGCCTAATGCAGGGCTCCATCCAAGAACTCCGGAATCATGACCTGAGCCGTAGGCAGATGCTTAACCTACTGAGCCACTCAGGCACCCCTTACCTACCTTTTCCAAGATAAGCTTTTGAAGCTATAAATTTATTTGTTGGGGTTTTTTTTAAGATTTTATTTATTTGTGAGAGAGAAAGAGAGAGAGCACAAGCAGGGGGAATGTTAGAGGAAGAACCAGGTTCCCTGCTGAGCAAGGAGCCTGGTGTAGGACTCAATCCCAGGAATCATGACCTGAGCCAAAGGCAGACACTTAACTGACTGAGCCACCCAGACGTCCCTATAAATTTATTTCTAAACATGGTTTTATCTGTGTCCCACAAATTTTGATATGTTGTATTTTGATCATCCTGTTTGAAACATTTTCTGATTTTCTCTGTGTTTTCTTAGGTGACCCATGTGTTATTTAAAAGTATGTTTTTAAATTTCCAAATAGTGTTTTTTCTTGATATATTCTTGTTTTTTATTTCTGATTTAATTCTATACTAGCCAGCGAACAGACTATAAAATTTCACTTCTTCAAAATTGATTGAAACTTGTTTTATGGCTCAGCATATGGTCAGTTTTTTAAAGACTGTTTCCATAATTTGAAAAAAAATGTGTATTCTGTACTTTTGAGTATGGTGTTGTAAAAATTTCAGGTCAAGGTGGTTGATAGTGTTCAGATCTTTTATGTCCTTACTGACTTTTTTGTCGAGTTGCTCTATCAATTAGTGAGAGAAGGATGTCAAAATCTCCACATATCGTGCTTGCTTCCACAGCACAGGTACTAAAATTGGACCGATACAGAGAAGATTAGCATGGGCCCTGCACAGAATGTTATGCAAATTCTTGAAGCAAAAAAAAAAAAAGAAAAAAAGAAAATCTCCACATATGATGTGTGTATTTGTCTGTCTTTTCCTTTAAGTGATGTGAGTCTTTGCTTCATGAATTTTGAGCTCTGGTATTAAGTGCATACACACTTACTGATTAGGATTATTATGTTTTCCTGATGAATTGACCCTTTTATCATTATGAAATGTTCCCCTTTATCTTTAGTAATATACCTTTTCTTGAAATCTACTTTATCTGATAGTGGTATAATTACACCAGCTTTTTTTATGGTTATTATTTGCATAGTATGTCTTTTTCTGTTTTTTATGTTCCACCTGTCTGTGTCTTTAGATAAGTGCATCTCTTCTAGACGTATACTTGGATCTGGTGGCCTTTTAGGTGTATCTCTTTGCATTTCATATCTTAATGGTTTCTCTAGAAATTATAACATTTCACCGTTCACTTAAAGTTAATATTGTGCCACTTTCAGTGAAATATAAGAACCGTGCAGTCAAGTAGTTCCATTTACCATCACCCTATGTTTTATGCTATAGTTGTCATTTGTGTTTCTTCTGTATATATTATAATCCCTATAATGCAATATTAGGATTGTTGCTGCCAACAGTTTTTTTTTTTTTTTAAGATTTTATTTATTTGACAGAGAGACACAGCGAGAAGGGAACATAATCAGGGGGAGTGGGAGAGGGAGAAACAGGCTTCCTGCCGAGCAGGGAGCCCAGTGTGGGGCTCGATCCCAGGACCCCAGGATCACGACCTGAGCTGAAGGCTGACGCTTAACGACTGAGCCACCCAGGCGCCCCTCAACAGTTTTTCTTTTAAGAAATTAAGAGAAAAAAATAATCTTTTTTACTTACCCATATTTACCATTTACTTCATTTTTTCCTGAGTATCTAGCTTTTTATCTGGTATCACTTCTCATCGGTCTGACTTTTGTCATTCCTTATGGTACAGACCTGCTAGCAATGAATTCTCTTAGACTTCGGTTGATCTGACAGTGTCTTTATTTCACTGTTGGGTACTGCAATGTGTAAGTTTTAAATCTCTCCAAAGCACTGACTGAGTTTTTATAAGCACAATCTTGTTTATTCAACACTTTTCAGTGGATTCCTTAAGATTTTCTAATATAAGATGATGCCATCTGCAAATAGAGATTATTTTACTTCTTCTTTTCCAAACTGGATGCTTTTACTGCATTTTCTTAATCCACATAGGTTTTTTTAAAGAACAGATGCTTGTTTGCTTGTTTGTTTATTTAAAATAATACTTCCTCTGACCTTTGTAGAATCCCTTGAAAAAAACTGATGGTATCATAGAGGTTATGTATGTATGTGTAATATCACAGGGTTATTTGTCCAGAATAGCTTCAGTTCTATTGCTCTGTTTCACAAAACGAATCTTTGACAGCATCTGAAAATCCAAAGATATAAGATTTAAAGTCATCATTTATTGTAAAAACAAAATTAATAAATATATATTTGCATACCTTTTTTTTTTTAGATTTTATTTATTTATTTGACAGAGAGAGAGACAGCCAGCAAGAGAGTGAACACAAGCAGGGGGAGTGGGAAAGGAAGAAGCAGGCTCCCTAGCAGAGAAGCCTGATGTGGGGCTCGATCCCAGGACTCTGGGATCACACCCTGAGCCAAAGGCAGACGCTTAACGACTGCGCCACCCAGGCGCCCCTGCATACCTTTTTTGAAAAGCTCAACTAAAGACAGAATTGCTTTAAAGAACAATTATCTTGGATGAATCACTGTGTTAAAATTATAGGATGTATAAAATAGAATGATTCAGGGTAGTGGTGGCAAAGGAAAGTGCAACCTAGTGGTTTAAAAAAAAAAAAAAAGACAGTGTTTCTTTCTAATGACTTCAGGCCATTTCCTGGGATGTTTAGTCTCCATATAATCCATGCCTCATTATCCTTGCTAATAGAGGCAGTGTTAAAAATTATACAGTCATATCTGACATCCAAATATATGTTTGGCTTTGAGATATATGATACTTAACATTTGTTTTGACTTCCTGGTTTGTTTTATCTATGTAACTTTGGATTCCCTGGGTGTAAAACGATAGATATCTAGGGGAAGCTGGCCTAGATTCATACTAAGTAGCAGGGAGAAGCCAAGTGTATTCATTTCCTAGGGCCGCCATAACAAATTACCACGAATATGGTGATTAAAAAAAAAAACACAGAAATGTATTCTGTCACTATTCTGTGGGCCACAAATCTGAAATCAAGATGTTGGCAAGGCCATGCTCCCTCTGAAGGCTCTAGGGGAAAATCCTTCCTTGCCTCTTCCAGCTTCTCATGGCTCTAGTCACTCCTTGGCTCATGGCTGCAGAACTCCAGTCACTGCTTCTGTCTTTACATGGCCTTTCCCTCTGTCTCCCCATGTCTTTCTTCTGTTTATCTCTTAAAAGGATACTTGTCAGTGGACTTACGGTCTGTCTGGATAATCCTTAGCCCAGATCTCATCTCAAAATCTTTAATTTAATTACAACTGCAAAGACCCTTCTTCCAAACATAGTCACATTCACAAGTTCTAGGGGTTAAGATGTGGACATATCTTTTAGAGGGCTACTGTTCAACCCACCACAGTAACCAAGAACTAAATATCACCCATAAGTAGTCCACCAAGCAAGACCAAAATGGGAGGCAGAGGGGAGAGTGAATTTAAATTACTTTGAGAATACTTGTATTGTCTGTTTAAAAGCTTAAATTATTCTAAAAACCTAATTATGCTATTTACCTGGGTAACTTCTATTTATCTTTCAAGTCTCACTTCAAATGTCACTTCCTCAGAGAGGCCTTCCCTAACTACTCAATATAAATTATAAAAAACTAACTATATTGTCTATAGTTCTTATAATTTTTTTTTAAAAAGACGCATTAACCTAAAATCCTCTGCCTTCACTGTTGTCATCAATTCCTAGCCATAAATTAGGGACAAGGGCTTTAATTTCCACAAATGCGGCTAATTGGGCAGAGCAGAGACCACTAACTACAATATTTTGTGTATAGTAGGCCCTCAGTAACTTCCTAAGTTATTTACCACCTATCCAGGAGCTCAAAAAAAAAAAAAAAAATACGCATTAGGCTGATTTCTTGCTGCCTCACTCCCACATTCATTTCTTCAATAAATCCTTGTCTCTACTTCCAAAATATATCCTGCATCTGACTCCATTTCTGCATCTCCCCTATTAAAGCCCTAGTCTCTCTACCCAGGCTTAGGGGGTTCCATATGTCATGGTCCTGTATACTCTGAGTTCATCAAATACCACTTTCTTCCAAGGTGTCTCCATTCTACACTCTCTTTGTTTATATTCTATTTCTTTTTTTTTTTTTTTAAGATTTTTTATTTATTTATTTATTTAACACAGATAGAGACAGCCAGTGAGAGAGGGAACACAAGCAGGGGGAGTGGGAGAGGAAGAAGCAGGCTCATAGCGGAGGAGCCTGATGCGGGGCTCGATCCCATAACGCTGGGATCATGCCCTGAGCCGAAGGCAGATGCTTAACCGCTGTGCCACCCAGGCGCCCCTCTTTGTTTATATTCTAAACATACCAAGTTCATTTCCACGTGAAGGCCTTTGTTCTAGCTGTTCCTTCACCTCAGATGCTCTTTCCCATGATCTCGGTGTATTTGGGCTCCCTATAATTCGGGTCTCATATAAATCACTTCCTCAGAAAGACCTTCCCATCCTAAAGTCACTCCGTCACCCTGTGTGTCATAGCATTTGTCACTACCTGATATTTTCTCATGTGTTTATTATCTGAGTCTGCTTACTAGCATGCTTATATGTCTTGTTCATGGATATATTCCCCACACCTAGGACAATCCCTGGGATACAGTAGACACTTTATAAATATTTGACCAATAAATGAACAAGTGAATAAACATTTTTGATGGATTAAATAAGACATTGGATCTCAAGCCAATAACACTCACCTTTCCCAGTAGACCCAGAGAACAAACTCATGCCATTAATTCATTATGTTCTTCTGTAACCCCTATCTTTTAGACTTGACGTTAGGTCACCTTTTGCATGCTCAAAAGGGTGATATCAGTATTGTGAACTATTCACACGCTAGCATGTGCCTGGAAAGACTGGCATGGGTTCAGTTATCCTCGCTGAGTTCCCTCACTCTGCCAGATGTGCCTGTCCTCTGCAGCCTCTCCTTGCACTTTCCCCTTTGCTTTCAAACCTTCCTAATCCTGACCATCCTACTAGTGATATTTCCATTGGTTTGAGTTCTACCTGAATTCTCCCTCTGCAGAATCATGGGATTTTTCTGCTAAGAGGAATCTTGGAAGAGAGGGAAAAAGTGTAGTGGTTAAGAACACAGGTTCTGAAGTCCTGTTGTCTGGGTTTTAAGCTTGGCTCCATCATTCACTGGCTGAGTTGCTTTGGGCAATCTCCGAATTTAGTCTCTATGTTTTTAAAATCAGGATCATGATACCTAAGTCATAGGGTATTAAACTTGTGCCTATCATGTGGCGACTGTGTGATAAATGTCAGCTGCTTTCATTATGTTGATATAAACCAGGTTTAGTGTGGTTCATCCGTTTGTTCAGCCAGCAGCATAGGTACTGTGCTGGGTTCTACCCTCAAGAAGCTCACGGTCTAATAGGGGAGAAAGAGAAGAATACAGGTTGTTCAAGTTTGGTGTGATAAGTGCTAATTAGAGAGAAGATGAGAAATGGAGCCTCTACCCCATACTAGGGGTGGGGACAGAGTGGGGCAGGGGTAGAGACAGAGTACTTCTGTCTGCCTTCTGCTCTCAGTCTTGGCTGTCTTCATTTTTCCCCAAAAGGTTAGGACCTTCAGAAATTGGCACAGTCTTTTAGAGGCCCTGGCATGGTCTCTTCCTTGGCTATTTTAGAGCTTGCAAACCTGTCTTTAGACATAATTTAGCACAGAATTTCCCAAACAGCATTGTGAAGAACACTATTTACTGCAATATGTTAATGGTTCTGTGAGTTAAAAAAAAAAATGTTTCATGGTTCAAATAAGTTCAGAAAATGCCAGGTTATACAGACTTTCTTCCTGCAGCACTACTCCTGCCAACTTTTTAATATGCTAATGTGCATTATTAATCTCCGAGAAAGCCATATAGTTCTCAAACTTGATTTGCCCCAAAATGTCTTTTAACAACTTAAAGAGCTAATGTTCTTCAGAACAGTTTGAGAACCCAGGCAGGTGGCAACTACAGATTCCCCATATGACAGCATGATCCAATCCCTCCAGAGTACAAATAACAAAGTTCACTGAGGCTCTTTCTTTAGTTTCTAGTGGCCCCTGTGAGAATAACAAACTCCCAGGCAAATGTGAAATGTCCTTGGAGAATTTTGACCATTTGAAGAAAGAACCTTCCTCCATGAAATAGTGTATATTCCCCCTATAGGTCGTCTCTTGTTTAGCACTTAAGAGGAATTGGTTCTGTGGCTTATTCGTACACATACAGGACATAAACTTAGATATATAACCTCTCAAGTGCTGTCTGAATGATTTACCTAGTCTGAAGAAGGTAATGGAAAACTGAACACAGCTTCCTCCCTGATGGCATCCTTTAATGGAAAAGTTAGAAATTGAATTGGAGCTCTAGAATGAGCTATTGTTTGTATAACTTAGAATATTCTTATTTTTGTGAAGAGAATAAAAGGTTTCCAGGTATGGTGAGGCCCCATTATAAAGCATCTCAGGGTATTACAGATTTGGTAAACTTGTAGGTCCACTTGTGTTCCCTGTGTTCTTTGAATGGTAATACAGGAAAATAATCTGGCAAATGTAGTCCATGGCCTTTAATACTCAAGCCCCAGCACAAGCTTGCTTAGGTTGAAAATTGTAATTTATGACATGATTGTCCTTAATTTTTTATAGTCATTCTATACGCACAGTTTACCTTCTTGTCTGACAAGGCAAGAGAATAACCAGCAAAGCCTGTGGTATAACTCCTACGGGATACTCTCATTACACCCCAGGTGTTTTTTCCTAAAGTATCAGTCATAGCAAATTATCTGTATTGCCTTTATTTCTGAAGTGACCTGGATGGCATAGATGACCTTTAAGAATCTTTGTGGCTTTGAAATTTTTCGAGTCTCTTATTTTGAATGAGTAAAGGGGTCTTCGTCTTTTGGTATTTAGGTCCCAACCGGTTTGTTGGGGAAGTTAGAAATTAGTAATAGAGTAAGTTCTAACACATAAAAACTGCTGTATTCTGAACAGTTATCTGTAACAGACAAACTGCCACCCTCTCCTGAACCCTAAGAATGCCATAGCATTGTCATTTGGAGGACTGTGAGGCCATCACACATCTGGAACACTAATAGCGACTATCTTTCATAGCAGCTTCTGTATGCCAGGCATAACTCTAAGTGCTTTATGGACATTATCTCTCTTAATCCTTGAAACCTGAAAGGTAGTTGGTATTATCCCCCATTTTGTGGATGAGGAAATAGAAAATAAAGCAGCTTGCTCATAGTTACACAGCTAAGCAGGGAGAGCCAGGATTCAAGCTCCAGCCTCTCTAATCCCAAAGTCTATATATTCCTTCCACACCATCATGTTGCCTCTTGATTTTTCCCACAATGCTGCTGGAACTTGAAAATATTTGCTGAAACACAATCCTGAAGGCAATGAAGGTTCACCATTTTGAACTATCCTTTTCAGTAGCTTAAGAAACACAGGCTCTAGGCTATTTCTTTCCAGTTTCCTTTGGCTAAGAGTAGACCATTCTTCGGGTGAGAATAAAGTCCTTTTGGCAAACGATGGTGTTTTGGAGTGAGTGCCCTTCTCTTGAATATGAACTATGACATGACATTTCCCATACAGTTGTCTCTTCTGTTCAGGGCCAATTTCCACAGACACATTCTGACATCTGTAGTGCATACCTTATAGTGACACAGACTCAGAGTTGTCTTCTAATCTAGCTTCTGATTCCACATAGGAACGTCTTCGTAGACACATCTGTGTTCTTCACCTTTCTAATCCTGTTACTCTTTGTGAAGAAACCAACACACAGAAGCCTAAAGTCACTTAAATAAGGTCATGTAACAAGCTGGTATCCCTTTAAAGGATACCACGGAACAGAAGAAGATGTGTATATACTGAATGGTCCATTTCTCAACATTGAAACATAGGATATATAGACGTGGACCTCTCAGATTCTGGTAATCAAGATGTTCTTCACAACCTCTACTCATTGGTGTAGCAATGTTGTGTTACACTTTTAGATACTGTCCTAACATTTAGCATTTTTTGAGAGTTAGCTATATGCATG
Organism: Ursus maritimus; assembly: GCF_017311325.1. Lineage (NCBI taxonomy): Eukaryota > Metazoa > Chordata > Mammalia > Carnivora > Ursidae > Ursus > Ursus maritimus. The sequence goes on from NW_024426885.1 coordinate 53,120,578, forward strand.
AAATTTGTAAATATAAATTTTTGTTTCAAACTCAAGTCTGAGTTTGAGTCCCTTCTACTCACTAGCTTTGTGGCCTTGAACAAATCACGTAAGTTCTCAAAGCCTCAGTTTCCTGATCTATAGAATGGTAAAATAGAATATTGCTTCAGGGTTATTGTGACAATTAATGAGAGAATACTATATTAATATACCAGATGGAAAGTATGATTATACCCAGATGCCTGTTCTGGTTTTCAACCCCTGGATACTGTCTTTCCTCTGCCCGCTTATCTTATTAAGGAGCTTATAGACTGGAAACAAGCTATCCCAATATGAGAACTTAGAAAAAAGTTATTAAACAAAAGTAAGAAGATTACCCTAGGACCTCATGGGGCTTACTTTTGTTCTCTTAGGAAGTAGTATCTATTGCTTTTTTCAGTCATTTTTGAGATTGATAGTAGTTCAGAAGTTATAAGTTGTTTGCACTTATTAATGAGGAGGACTGGAGCTTCGAGCTTCTCCTGTTTCATCATTCGTCCAAAAATTGTTGAGATTATTGCTTTCAGAAGGCATTATCCTTATTTAAACTCACTCTTCCTAGGAATATCTAACCCCTGTTAACATCTCAAGTGTCCTCAGCATTCAAGGGGGAGTTGTCACTACACCATAAACTCTTGAGGACAGGAACCATGTTTTCCACATCTTTGTGTCCTACTCTGATCCTAGAAAAATTCTTTATATACAGTAGATGTTCACCTAATGTTGCATAAACGAGTGAATTAATTTAGACATGGTTAGATCCAGGAAAGGATGGTTAAATGCTCTAATAAAAGCCTAGTGTGAGGGGAAGAATGATACAACTACGTCACCTTCCCATGTCATTAGTTTTCTTGACACCGTGGGCAAGTCACAACTTCTCTGACCCTCAGGTTAGAGTGATATTAAATATCTCCAAAGGTTCTCCCAGATTTGAAATTCTAGGACTATAACTAAATCAGCTTTTTTACTGAATGTAGTAATGTTTGAAGGGACATATTATAGCCTAAAGTTATATCCAGATTTGTGTGAAAATGAACTAACTTATAATTATCAGATATATTTGAAGTCAGAGCAGCACTGTTGAATTCCCAAAAGTAGGGTGGCAGTTTTATTTTCTTAAGAAATTTGAAACTTAGACTTTGGCCGGTGTATCTAAAGATCTCATTTATGGAGTTTAGTACAATAATTGCAGAAGACCGACAGTTCTATAAAATGTACCTAAAATGAGCGCAGCTGTGTATGAAGTACGATTTCAGGAACCTCAGAAGGACATTCCTTCTCCATAAATACCTTCTCCACTTAGCTTCCTTGCTGCATAACAAATTACTACAAATTTAGCAGCTTAAAACACCTGTTACCTCAGGTTCTATGAATCTGGGCACAGCTTAACTGCCTTCTCGGCTCGGGTCTTTTCTTTTTTTTTTTAGATTTTATTTATTCATTTGAGAGAGAGCATGAGCAGAGGGAGGAGCGGAGAGCAAAACAGGCTCCCTGCTGAGCAGAGAGCCCGATGTGGGGCTCAATCCCAGGACCCTGGGATCAGGAGCTGAGCCAAAGGCAGACGCTTAACTGACAGAGCCACCCAGGTGCCCCTTCTCTGCTTGGGTCATAACAAGGTTTAAAGTATAACAAGTGTCCGAAGGGCTCATTCTCATCTGCAGTTCAGGGTCCTTTTCCAAGCTCATTTAGGTTTCTGGCAGAGCTCAGTTCCTTTCAGTTGTAGGAGTTTTCCTTGCTGGCTGCCGGCCAGGTATCACTGTCAGCAGGTCGCTGCAGTTCCTTGCCGTGTGGCCCCCTCACAACATGGCAGCTCACTTCTTCACAGCCAGCAGGAGACTCTCTTTCCCCGGTGTGCTGAGTTGCATTCTTTTATTATGTAATTGTAATCATGGGAGTAACTATCCCATTACCTTTTTCATATAAAGTAACCTAATCACAGAAGTTGTATGCCATTATATTCACAGGTCCTGTCTGCACAGATAAATATATATACACCAGAGGGTGGGAATGTTGGGAAACATCTCAGAATTCTGCCCGCCACACCAGCCATAATTCACACCTTTATATTTATTCTTTGAAGGCTTCTGAAAATCTGGACATTTTAACTGATTTAAGCCATGTTATCTAAAAAATAACATGGAAGTCATAAAATTTTAGTGTGAGAAGGGAGCTTGGAAATAATTGTATTTAAACCCTTACATTGGTTTTGACCTCTTCATTTACACATGAAGAGAATGACTTGCTCAGATTACAGGTAGTGTGACACAAAACTGAGACCAAAGATTTAGGTTCACTGACTTCCACACCATTGTTCTCTGGTTCATGGCAACCACTGCTGCTAGAAGAACCTAGAGAATTACATAAGGGATTCCGTGCTTATATGCGAAAGCAGAAATGGGAAAAGTTCACAGCAGAAATGTATGAGAGAGCATCCCCCAGACAGCCATAGCATGAAGGCAGGAGTAGGAATGTCACAAAGATGTGTGGGGAACAGGTTATATGGGGGGAAAGCTCCTATTTTATAAATTTTTTTAAAGTTTGTGGGAGGCAAGCCCCTGTGCTTCAGTTCATCATTGCATTTTGTAAAAACATTTATACGTGAAGAGGAATGTTGGCCAGAATTCCATTCACTTAAGACAAAGTCATCAATGTTTAAAGTGATTCATGATGAAGTCAGGGAAGCTCAAATTCTGAAAGAAATGTTTGCTTTATGAGGCAGTTTCTCTGCAGAGACCTCGTTTATTTTCCCAAATTTAAAGTCGCTTAGCAATTGTAAAGATTGATTCTGACTCAACTACATTACTTGGAATATATTGTGATTTAGTAAAATTGTATAAGTGCCCCAAGGAGGGAGAGAGCTGCTCTGGGGATTCATGATTACCAGTGGGAGAGAGAGGTGGGTGGGGGTAGGATAAACTGCCCCAAATCCACATAAATAAATACATAAGGACAAAATGCAAAAAGGATCAGAAAGGAATCCCACCAACTGGGGAAGAATAGAAATTAGTATTTATTGCAAGCCCTGTTTCTTTAGGGACTTCAAGGTTTACTACCCTTAGAAGCCTCTTAAGCTTTGATTAGACACTTGTAAAGGTGACGAGTATTTAGCCTTTACATTATTTCAGCAAAGCCTAATTTTAAATAGATCATGCTCTCCCCTTAGCTATGAGATTCAAATTCTGTTGAACCTGGCAACTATAGGCCACCAAGGAAGAAATGTTCTAAGGGAAGGGGGAATAAAAGGTACTTCTTCCTCAAGATTGAGGTTGGATAAATTAGGAACTGGTTAAATAAATGATATAGCCTGTTGGTAGAATACTATGCAGCTGTTAAAAAAGACCTGTTTATGTATGGGTATGGAATTCTTTCTAAGATATGTTGTTAAATGAGTAAAGCAAAACCCATATATTTAGTATACTACCATTTTTGTGGGAAGAAATGAAGAATGAAAAATTTGATTTTATATCCCTATTTCTGGAGAGACTGGAGCTATTGGTTGCCTCTGGACAACTAGGTAACTGGGGGTTAAGGTTGGGAAGGATACTTCAACCCTTTTGTACCATTTGAGTTTTCAAACAGGTGAATGTACTACCTAATGAGAAACAGCTTTTTCAAGTAAAAAGAATGAGAACTTAAAGAGTCAAGGAGGCAAAAACAAGTCAATATGGGAAATTGGTTTTGAACTGTCTTTGTTATAAAGATTTCCTTGCAAAGGGCCTCGACTGGCCCCCTGTAAAGTCTGTCCTGATGCTCTCGCCAGCCCCTACACCTTCGGTTCTAGCTTCCTAGCCAGGCATTAGCATCCCTTCCTGCTTTCAGTACTTTATTCAGACTGACTCCTCCACCCCTGACTGCACAGCACCCACTACCACACAGGCAAGGGTCTGGAGTAAGTGTCTCTTTCATCCTTTAGAGTTCAAATCCAAAATGTGCGTCCTCCCAAATACACTATCCCACTGTAACCCATGTGTGTCTATTAATAGGTCTGATATTTCTCAATCTTAATGATACATATGGTCTGTCCCACTAAACTGATCATTCTCTGGGTGTGTCAGCTGAAATCACTACCTAATGGTGCTGATAGAAATGTTTGCCTTTTGTGGACAAAATAGGATGAGGATTTTTGATGAAGGCAGATATAATCATGGATAACGGCAATAAACCTTACTATAGATCAGTTTGTACTAGATTAAGCATGTAAGCCCAGTGAAGCAGTCATCTGGGATGATGCCCTGAGGTTCGGGAAACCTGACTGCAGGTTTTCTCTGTGGCATGTACCGGTATTTAGAAGCCAGGACGACCAGCATCACCTCTGACAAGTGGGCAGCCTGAGTGCACAGAGGAGGTCAACCCGCCCGCAGCTTAAAAGTACCAGGCAGAACAAGGAATTGTTATCATTTTCATTAGTATACTGCTTTGCTCTTGGCTCCTTAAATTGCTAGTTCCCTTGAATGCTGTCCTTCCCGCCTCCACCGCCCCCCAGAATCAGGCTGAAATGTGTGTGCTGTATCAGCCAAAGTACCTTGGAAGAAGATACAAAAGAAAGGACAAGTGCTCTCTAAAGGAAAATCCTTCCCCCTCTCCCCACCCCACCCGACCCCACCCCCAGAGCCATCTAGGGATGGACTTAAGAAACTAAGACATCAGTATCATAAGCCTTTCCAGGCTGAACCAGAAATGTCTTCCCTCACTTAACCTTGGCAGTCACAAGCCAGCTTTCCATTCTCTCTGCTGCAGTCCAGGAAGGCAGAAATAATCACATGGCCACACAGCTAGAGACCGTCAGCCCAACTTGGCGTATCACCTTTTCAAACACCTTTGCAATTAGCAAGAGACAGGCAGCTCCTAACTGGGTCACTCCCGCTCTCAGTAGCTGTATCTGTGCAACGGAGGCAACTGTAGGAAGAGTTCCCAGGGCTGCCTGTGTCACATGTTTTTCATTGGGTTGCAGTTTAATAAGCCTTTTACGTTGTCCCCGAAATTGTCAGTGTAAGTTCCAAGGGAATGCTAATGTCTCCCAACATACAGGACGATCAGCTCTGTGATCCAGCTACAATGCTGACTCCTGACTGCCTCCAGCTTTCCCATTAGTCATCCCTGCCCACTAGCACGGAGTATTCCCCGATTCGGCTTCTCTTTCACCTGAGCTTTCTCTGTTGTTTAGGGGGACACGTTCATGGGGGATCTAGTATTGTCCATATAAGGGTCCAAGGAGAGCCCAGCATGCATAGGGGAAAGATCCTTGGCCTCTAAGTCTGGAGACCTAGATTCTAGACCCTGGTCTGCTGCCAGCTAGCTGTGTGACCTGGGGCAAGTTATTAACGTCTCTGGATTTCACTTTCTCTGTGGTCTGTTCTAGTTCTAAGGGTCTCTGATTCCAAGTGGGTATCTGGGCTCGTATCCCTCCAGAACTCCCCCTTCTTCTGTTTGACTACTGTGGTAAATAATTTTATGTCATGTAGCTTCTGACATTATAGTCCCACAGACTCAGCATATGTTCTTTCTACTGTTGAATTCTCCAGTTACAGACCATGCCAGAGAGTAAACTGGGGACCTGGCATGACTCAGATTCTGCCTGGACTTTCCAAAGCCGAATGCTACCACATTTTTAAGAACCAGTTGAGCCCGCTTCTACAAATTCTTGCCTATCCTAATATAGTAGAAATCACCCGATCTCATGTCCATCTGTTGTTCAGGCAGCCCGACCATATTTGTACCAAAGAAATATGCAGGCCTTGGGGAACCTAGACCTTCTCCAGGGTGACTTCATGCTCCACGTAGACATCTTTCAGATGAGAAACTAGAATCCCAGCCATCAATCAGCAACCTCAAATGAGAGAGACCCAGATTCTAGTACCAATACCTGGTCTACATGGGAAGGTCAAGACCTGGGCGGGGCAATGAGGGGGTGGAGGGGCTGGTGTTCTGCTTGCTGTGATTTAATTATGACTTTCTGATTCAGGGATGTGGAAGCAAATATGAACGAGCCAGCGCTCAGGACCAACTGTCAAGCCTGTGGCTTGTAATCTACTGTTACCCTCCTTGTCCCAAGAACTCACAGTTTGACAGCTCACCAGCTAGTGAAATATTAGTTTCCTCCACTGCTCTGATTCATACCCTGGGGACCTGAGGATCTTAGGGAAAGGGCACCCCAGCTAGGCTGTTTGCTGGCTGGTAACATCCCAGTGGTTTGAGCTACAATGACTCAGGAGCCCTCATTTCTTTCCCCCTATAGTACAAATGGTGTCAGAACCCTCTCCAAGTGAAATGGAATGTAATCTGTAATTATTCTGTCAAGAGATGGCATTTGTAATGAG
>NW_024426885.1:53126919-53178592 GCF_017311325.1 Ursus maritimus
ATTCCTGCTGGTGGCCTCCAGAGGTCCCTATTCTGTAACCACTAAGTACCACTTTAATGAGCTTTTCACTAAAAATTGTCAAGAGCTCTCACTGACATCCTTGGATATTATTTTCATTAATGGTTTATTTAGAGGAAAGGGCCTGTCTTCCCGGGGAGAAAGATGGGCACTTGGAATATCAAGAAGAATCCGCAATAGGCACTCTGCCCTGAGAGAATGGAAGGAACTGGGAAAGAGAAAAAGAGGCTAGTTGTCAGTTGTGATGGAAGTGTTGCTGTGAAATGCAGAAAAAGGAATGGCTGATAACAAAGTGTTCCTGTTTATCTAATACAGGTTTTAATCCATTTCTCAGAACGTATTCCTGTGACTGCAAAGGGGTAATTCTGTCACAGTTTGAGAGCATCCAGTTTCTTCTGATCTGATTCTGTTTGCACTGAGCAGACTTCTGAGGTGAAGTGAATTTCCTTAGTAGATTTTCCAGCTGAGAAGTATAATAACCAGCTGTTATCATTTTGGTTCTCTTAACAGTTACTATTCTTGTTGTAAATTGGCCTGCTGATTTCTTTGCCTTCCCTGGGCAGTTCAGTTGGCAGGAATCAATTCTTCCTGGGCCAGCAGAGAAAATCAAGTGTCTAGACCTACGAGGCAAAGTTTTTAAACCCTACAACTTCTGCAGTTGTGCCGACCCTCCAACTCCCCTGTCAGCAGTTAACCACATCTCATGAACAGCCACTGAAATAGTATCTTCTGCTTAAGTCTTCAAATTCCAAGGGACGTTGATTCCTCCTTCACCCTACCTCACGTCCTGGGTGCGGGAGGAGGAAACTGGCTCTTCCTGCCCTCCTGGGCAGCCGTCCCCCTCAAGCCAGAGGCTGTGAACACCAGGACATAGCCTCGCTTGTGGCCAATACAACTTTCCTCTACCCTTCCTCACACAGATCCTCAGCTATCTCTATGTATCTCCACCCTCAGAGTCTAGAAAACACCAAACTGTTCTTGGCACTACTAAGCCACCTCAGCAGTTTCCTCATAGGAATATGAAGGAAGTAAATTTAAAGAAATCAAGTGACTTCATGAGGGTCACGCAGTTTCTCTCCTGCATCCCCTTGCACCTCGGCCTTGCTCTGGCATTTGTATCTGCTGACGTTGGGGGCGCTGTGGTGAATACATGGAGGTGACAGAGGCCAAGTGGAAGGTCGAATGTGGAAGAAAATGACAGGAAAGAACTGAAATTATAGGAATGAAATCAGCAGAGAAGGCACACTGACTCTAATTCAAGTTCACACTGCTTCTGGATGAATCTGATCTGATATTTAGAGAGAACATTTCATTGCTAGGTGATTGATAAGTAAAAATCAATCCTTTTCTTTCCTCCAAGGTTCACCTCACTTAAGAGTGTGTCTGTAAGCAATAACATAATTTATACATGCCCCTAGATCAAGTTTGAGGACGGATGGGAGAAAAGGCATTGGAAATGGCCTAGCCCTTCCTGGCTTGTTTTTCATGAGAACCCAATTTTCACACGATTGCCAGTGTTTAACAGTAAATGTCAGATAAAGAGAAAATGGTAAGAGAGAAGAGATTTTCTGTGGAGGTCTGGAAGAAGGAAAATAAAAAAGGCTGCAGACACTGAACTAGTGAAACGGGGGCCACTGTTACCCCAGGGAGCACAGTTGGAAGAGACGAAGTGGCGGGTGGAAAGCCGGTCAGGAGGAGGGGCAAGGAGCTCCTCGATGCAGGTGCTTAGCTGGCACTCAGCAACGGAAGGGCACCTCCCTGGTGTCCTGACACATGCCTCCTCATCCCCCACCTCCCATTCTTTGTCTGCCTGCTTATTTCCTTGACTTTTTATTATCATATTCTCTCCCACAGGAGAGAATGCCAAGATGGAGACTATTGTCATATCAGGCGTTCTTAGTTTTTTTTTTTTTTTTCAAGGCACTCTTCTGGTGATAATTTATTAGGAAAGCCACCGCCAATGCTGCTCTAGACCGTTAGATTCCCGTCCTTAAATATTATGTGAATTTTCATGTTTTAAATTTTTACTGTGGTAAAGGGTACCTGGGTGGCTCGGTAGGTTAAGCCTCTGACTCTTGGTTTCAGCTTGGGTCATGATCTCAAGGTGGTGGGATAGAGCCCCATGTTGGGCTCCCGGGCTCCGTGCTTGGCGGGAGTTGGCTGGAAATTCTCTCTCCCTTTCCATCTCTCTCTGCCCCTCCTCTCTATCTCTCCTCTCTCTCTCTCTCTCTCTCACACACACACACACACACACACACTGTCTCTCTCTTTCTCTAAAATAAATGGATGAATAAAAAGGTTTTTTTAAATTTTTACTGTGGTAAAATATATATTAACATAAAGATGCCAATTAAACCCTTTGTAAGTGTACAGTCATCAGCATTAATTACATTTACTCTCTTGTACAACCATCACCACTACTTCCAAAATGTTTCCATTACCCCAAACAGAAAATCTGTATCCACTGACCACTAACTTCCCATTCCGCATACCCCCAGCCCCTGGTAACCGCCCATCTACTTTCTGTCTCTGTGAACGTAGTATCAGGCATTCTTACTTAACTGTATGTACCGCCTAAAATGTAGCAGCAGTAGAAAAGAATGGAACCTGGTGTGAAAAGGAAAAGGGTGTTGTGGGTTAAAAACCAAATTCTCATTTTCTTAAATATAGTTGGAAACTTTTCTATTATGACTGAGTAGTTTTATCCCACCCGTTCAGAGAAAGCAAACTGCAAGTCCCTCTGCCGGTCTAAGTCAGCATCTATCTTTCCTCTTTCAGTGACCATGCAGCAGGTGGCCAGGACCGTGGCCAAAGTGGAACTCTCGGACCACGTGTGTGATGTGGTGTTTGCGCTCTTCGACTGCGATGGTGAGTGGGACCCTGCGGAGTCCAGCGGGAAAACTGAACCTGACCGTCCTTGAGGTAGACACTGTTGATACTGGAGGCTTGCAGACCCCAGTGCACCAGCCTGGACCTCTTCAACGTATCTCTTTCCCACAGGAGTAGCTCAGCCCTCAGCACCGTGACATTGAGAACTAGAACCCCCAGTCCTGGTTTGTTTTTTCCATTTCTTCTTGTGATTCTAATTTGCCGGTAGGCCTAAATGAATGTATGACCATAGGATCTTAAAAAAGGAAACAATTCCACTCTAGTAGTGTTTTTAAAAGGTAAATAAACTCAAATATAAAAGCTCAAAAAAAAAAAAAGGAAACACAAATATTAGAGCCAACTTGCTGCTTCATAGGCTAGGAGCACGTGATTATCTGACTGTGTCTAGAAAGACCGTGGATCTCTCCACCTCCCAAAGCACACAGCAGTCATTCCCCTCCCATTTCTGCCTTCCAGCTCGCAGTGGTCTGTTGTGTCTGTGACCACTCTAGCCCACATGAGCGGTCCTGGTGCCACTGTGGCAGCATTTCTCAGTGCTTACTAAGAGCCACACATTGTGCTAAGCTGCTCAGGTAACCCTCTGACATAGCAACTGTTTTCCACCACATTCTCCAGATAAGGACACTGAGACTCGGGTGAAGTCATTTTCCCGGGAGCACACAGGCAGTGGTAGGTAGCCTAGCTAGGGTTTGAATCCAAGCTGGCCGCCACCCTCTATCCTGTGTGCCCACCCCTGCTTGTTTCCCAGCCAGGATTCATTGCTCATCTTCCTCTAGAAAGCCAGGCTAATGGAATCCAGGAATCAGGTCAAAAATTCCTGCATCGGTGAAACCTTCGTTCTGGTCCCAGCATAATAATGAATCACTCTGGCTTCTTCAGTCCTTAACTTGTTTCCATTTGTCTTCATTACTACGTGTTAACTCTCTCTCTCTACGTAACCTAACTTCCCTACTAAATCGTGAGCTTTTTTTTTGGGGGGGGGGTTACTTTAATTCCAGTGAGTTAACAGTGTTATGTTAGTTTCAGGTGTACCATACAGAGATTCAACAACTCCATACATCACCTGGTGCCCATCATGACAACGGCCCTCCTTAATCCCCATCACCTATTTCCCCCATCCCGCCACCCACCTCCCCTCTGGTAGCCATCAGTTTGTTCTCTATAGTTAAGAGTCTGTTTCTTGCTTTATCTCTCTTTTTTTTTTTTTCGTTTTGCTTGTTTTGTTTCTTAAATTCCACATGAGTGAAATCATACAGTGTTTGTCTTTCTCTGACTGATTTTGCTTAGCATATACACTCTAGCTCCATCCACGTCATTACAGATGGCAAGATTTCATTCTTTTTACGGCTGAGTAAGATACCAGTGTGTGTGTGTGTGTGTGTGTGTGTACACACACATACGTACACACCACATCTTTATCCATTCAGCAGTTGATGGACACTTGGGCTGCTTCCATATCTTGGCTATTATAAATAATGCTTCTATAAATTGTTAGGGGTTTTTTTTTTGAAGATATTATTTATTTATTGGACAGAGACACAGCAAGAGAGGGAACACCAGCGGGGGGAGCGGGAGAGGGGGATGCAGGCTTCCCGCTAAGCACTGATGCGGGGCTTGATCCCAGGACCCTGGGATCATGACCTGAGCCAAAGGCAGACGCTTAAATGAGCCACCCAGGCATCCCTAAATTGTTAGCTTTTTAAGGGTAGTTGCAAGTCCTTTGTTCACCTGTGGACCCCTCCATAGGACCTCAGGTGGTACTTTGCACATAACAGGTGTTCATTACCTTAAGTTACTGAAGTTCTAGTTGAACTTGAGTTATTTAAACCTCCCACCTGCACCCACAATCAAGGTCTGAGTGAAAGAAAACTCCAGGGTTAGGACAAGAAGATGGCCTCACCCTCAGGTAGGGGTGGGTTATTCTCTAGGGAATTCTTTAGTGCTGCCCATCCACTAGTTTCATGTGGCCATTAAATTTAAATTAGTTAAAATTAAAAAGAATTTAAAAACTCAGTTCCTTGGTCTCTGTGGCCACATTTCAAGTACTCAGGAGCTGCATGTGACCAGTGGCTACTGTATTAAATAGCACAGATAAAAAAATTTCCCTTATCAAAGACAGTTCTAATCAACAAGACTGTTCTAGAGAGGTTAACTTTCCTCAGATTTTGTTTTTACTCTAATCACTTCTGGGTGGTTTGAGTTTTTTCCAAAAAACATTTAATTTTATAATTTTTGATGCCAGAGAGCTGGTCTGCAAAGTAAATAAATAAAGGCAAGCAGCCTCACAGTTCCCCTCTTCTCCTAGGAAGGCCTGAGAAATGAAATCTGATTTTCCAGCCTTTTAGAAGGAGGTTCTGTCAATATCTACTTGAATCACCTTTTAAAAAATCATTTAACATCTCTGGGGCTTATTTTCTTAATCTACAGAAAAAGGGAGTACATATTAAATAAAAGCCATTGTTATTTCTACCAGCCCTAGATCTCAGATCAAAATGCCAAAGGACATTCACTTTTCAGAATTGTTCACCTCAGAAGTTAGAGTTGCACTCACAGATCACACATGCACACAGATGACATTCAGTCATATACCTGCTTCATAAGTAACAGAAGCCATTCACATTGATCAGCTCTGGCCTTAGGGAAGCAGGAAGCAAATCCCATGGCAGTCTAAATAAGACCTCAGATTTTTTCATCTTAAGCCTCTCTTTATAAAAATATTAAGAATCTCATTTAGACCTTTTTTATTCTTTTAATTATATTATTTTTTAAAATATTTTTATTTGAGAGAGAGTGTGTGCATGAGTTGGGGGAGTGGCAGAGAAGCAGACCCCCTGCTGAGCGGGGAGCCCTACCAGGATTCAATCACAGGACCCTGGGATCATGACCTGAGCTGAAGGCAGATGCTTAGCCAACTGAGCCACCCAGGTGCCCTTTTAATTACATTCTTAGTAAGCCATATTAATACTTTTCAGCCATCCAAGCCACTTTTAACTCTTTATATTGACATATATATCCAGAAAAGTGCAAATATCATAAGTATACAGCTTACTGGATTTTTAAAAACTGGACACACCTGTGTAACCAGCATTATCCAGAAACATCACATTAGCAGGACCACAGAGCCCCCTGGTGCTGTCTTCCAGCCACTTCCTCTCACAAGGGCAGTCCCTCTCCTAACTGAATACCACAGACTAGGTCTCCCTGGGTTTGCTTGTTTGTTTGATCTTGCTGTGAGGTATCTCTGAGGCTGTCCATGCTCCCTTCAGACAGAAAACATGGGCCAGTTTAGGTTTTCAGGTACTCTCTACAAAAGTAAACCCTGTGTTCCTTCTTTCCACTCTCTTTCCAGACCCATCGTTAGTAAAAGCCTGTTTATGGTTTCCTGTTGTCTTATCACCACCAGTAGTGGCTGTCCTTCTTTTAATTAGCAGTCATTTACTTTGGGCATGTAGTCAAAGGGTAACTGCCCTTGACTGTTGAAGTGGTTACTGTTCTGTGTGGCTTGAGAGGTTGACCTTTGGTTTAACCAGACGCTCTCCAAGTTCCTCTCCAGACCTGAAAGTCTGTCACTGAAGAAGGTAAAATGGGAGGCCATGAGAAAATGGGCTTAACCCAAGGCCAGATTTTGGTTTTGGTTTTCACCATGAACTGCCCCCTCCACCTCTCACCTGGACTATTGCAACGGTCTTCCTGACTGACTCCCTACTGCTATTCTCCAGTCCCATCCCCATAGATCCAGCCAGAGGAATCCATCCAAAATGGAAATCTAACTCCATCTCACTTACTTACTTGCAGTCCTTTCCTGGTGCTCCACTGCCTAGAAGATAAAGCGCAAACCCTTTAATGAAAATACAAGACCCTTGGGGACCTGTCTCCTCCCCACCTCTTCAGTTTACTTCCCCAGCCCTGTGTGCAGCACTTCCTAACTACTCAGCAGCCATGTTGCTCCCTGCCTGTGCCTTTGCTTATGCCACTGCCACTACCTAGAATGCCTCCCTCGTCTCCCTTCCCTTCACTTGGCCAATTTCTGCTCGCCCTCTGGGATTGAGCTTAGGAGTCACTTCCAGGGAGCCTTTATGCTCTGTAAAGCCCCAGCCAGGGTTAGAGCTCTTCCTCCATGCCCGCATAGCTGCTCTGTTTACCCCACGGTGGCATTTACCACACTATTGAAATAATGTATTTATCTCTCCCACAACCTGGGAGTATCTCAAGGGACAAAGTTCTGTTTACCTCTTTATTTTCAACTCCTAGTATAGGACCTGACCTACAATATATTCTTATTCACCTTTTGTCACACTACGCTAAACTGTCACTGAGTTGTAATCGGAAACATCAAGGAAGGAACAAAACATTTGAATTTGGCTGTGAGAGTGCACTGGGCTTCGGAACCCACATTGTATGAACGATGGAATTTTCTCAGTGTCTTTGTTCCAAGGCCTCCACTTATCCCTTTTGTGTTTGACTCTTCCTCTAGGCAATGGGGAGCTGAGCAATAAGGAATTTGTTTCCATCATGAAGCAGCGGCTGATGAGAGGCCTCGAGAAGCCCAAAGACATGGGCTTCACCCGCCTCATGCAGGCCATGTGGAAATGTGCACAGGAAACTGCCTGGGACTTTGCTTTGCCTAAATAGTAATCCAAGACAGCAAGAGGGAGGTCCCTCCTCCACCCAAAGCACCCTCACCCTTGAGCAGAGCCTTGGCACAACCCTTCTGGCTGTGCTTCTGGAAGTAGTGCTCCCTTCCTCTTGGGAAAGATCTCAGGATTCAACCAGTTTCCCCTCTCCACCCTTCCCCCAGCTCAGCATTTTTGCTAGGCTCTGCTTCTGCCCAGTGCTCATCCCCATAGGTTCTCAAAAACATGAACAAGTCCTAAAAGACTTCTGGCACCTTCATCAGCACTATGCATTCAAACACCCTATGGATAAATAATGCAGGGAACCATCCATATACCTGCCAACCCTGGGAACCACCCAGTTCTCGAGTCATTTTTGCTGTGGATTTACATTAAGAACATTCCTTGCTTTTCTTCCTGCTCGTGTTTTTAAGCCACAAGTTGGGAAGACGTCTGAAAGGCACGTCTGTGATGAATGGTCATGAGGAAGAGCTGGACAGCCTGAGCTGGCGGGAAGCCTGGGCCAGAGAAAGGATCCATGTCAGTCCCCAGGGGGCTCTGAGGCCTGCTCCGGGAAGGTGATATGCACAGCAGGAGTGGAGCAAGATTTGGAATATCAAGCAGCTGCTTCACAGCTCTCAGGCTCCCTAAGAGGACTCTGCCACAACTCGGTGTCTAATGAGCAGCGGTGATTGAGTCCGTGTTCCCTGCAAGTGCCACTTCCTTCCAGGAGTGCGTCTCTGAAGCTGAGGCCTGGCTCCCAGCCTGTCTGCCCTCTGTCTTAAACACTTGTAAAATATCACTTTAATTATAACAGTTTGCAATAAACTGCCCCCCCACCCCCGCCAAAGGCTCTTGTGTCTTTTATTTTAGAATCCTCTGGGGTATTTTTTGTTTCATTTCTCCACTGGGTTTGAGATCCTGCTAGCAGCAGACCTGTTTTCTTTCTTTCTTTTTTTTTTTTTTTTAAAGATTTTATTTATTTATTCAACAGAGATAGAGACAGCTAGCGAGAGAGGGAACACAAGCAGGGGGAGTGGGAGAGGAAGAAGCAGGCTCATAGCAGAGGAGCCTGATGCGGGGCTCGATCCCATAACGCCGGGATCACGCCCTGAGCTGAAGGCAGACGCTTAACCGCTGTGCCACCCAGGCGCCCCAGACCTGTTTTCTTTCTACCACAGTCTGGTTCTTCCTGTTGAAAGGCAACTTTAGACACAAAAGTGAGGGCATTGGGAGGTTAATGGTGGCATTGTCCCCACACAGTTTGGATGGCATTTCATCTTCGGCCAGGTACATAGTCCTTGATAACTCAGACCCCACCATTAGGAACTAAGATGGGGTCGGAGAGTATATGAGAAATCAGCTGGTGTGGCGGACCTCAATTTAAGACCACAGCACCCAGTGTTTTACAAGGACTCGACTCTCACTCAGTGTGGCCTTGAACAAGCCATCTGTTTCCTTAACTGTAAAAAGTCAGGGTTAAACTTAATGGACTCTCAGGTTTCTTCCAGGTCCAAAAGCCTCCTTCAGTTCTCCAGAATTCCTGCAGCCTCTGGAACCCCCAGGTAATGCTCCCTGGCATGAGAGTGTCTTGAGTTCAATGTAGTAGAACCGCCACACCAAACCCCAGTGCTTCTGCGAGGCCTGGAAGTTGGGAGGGGCTGTTTATCTGCCAAATAAGAGCAGAGGCCTGGGTCTCTGCACCTGTGACAGTACCAACCCCAGCATTTTTTCCAGAGCAATTTAACAGCCTCATTTCCAACATCCTTTCTGGGAGCAGATTAGATTATCTCTCAATCTACCTCACCTACCTTCCACGCTTTCCTTTCCTGGGATATGAATTCCTGGCTTCCAGGTGTAACGTTTGTCTTGCTCATTGCTCTGGGGCTAAGGCATCAGCAAAATGTGAACTTTTCTTAAATTTGTCCCAGAATCCCCAAATCACTCTTTTCTGCAATCCTCGTTTCTCCAGCCTGAAAGAGAAGTCCCATTCACAGCCTTCATGGGGCATTCCTTCCCCTGCAAGAAGAGATCTGCTGGTTGGCCTGGGTTCACTGAAGCTGAAACCCAGAGCACAGCAGGAGAAGGTAAAGATCTTACCTACATCTTGAAACCCACTGTCAAGGGCCCTCACCTATCACGGGTACATGGAACGCCAGCTGAGCTCCTTTAGCCACTAGGAGTGCCGGAGGAAGCATAGGGGGGCCCAGTGCTCAAGAAGACAGGATGGCCACACTTTGGCACAATAGGGTTAAATGTGCAGGGGAGAGGTACAAGCTAAGTCACTCAGAAGAGGCCAGGGTCCCCCAGGGAGGTCCTTGAGCAGGGTGGCATGTGAGCTGGCCAAGAGGATTTCACCAGGCAGCATTTGGGATAGGCTGGGAGCACTGGGGAATACAAAAGGCTGATATGTGCTTCTCTTTTTATTCAAATTGTTTCTTCTACCTAGATAGAATAATCTTCCCCTCTTCCGGCAAGCCTCCACTCCAGCTGTCCCCTCCTTAAGAAGCCCACCTGGAACATCTTCCTGACAAGACTAGTAGCCCCTCCTCTGCCTCCCAAGGATCACGTGCCTGCCCCTAACAACACTACTGTAATTGACGTAATGTTCGTGAGATCATCACCCCCAAAGTTCAGACCCAGAGCAGTGACATGGTCAAAGAAACAGCTAATTTTAAAATAACTTTTTTTTTTAAAGATTTTATTTATTTATTTGAAGGAGAGAGACAGCCAGCGAGAGAGAGAACACAAGCAGGGGGAGTGGGAGAGGAAGAAGCAGGCTCCCAGCAGAGGAGCCCGATAAGGGGCTCGATCCCAGGACCCTGGGATCACTCCCTGAGCTGAAGGCAGACAGTTAACGACTGAGCTACCCAGGCGCCCCTAAAATAACTCTTGGACAATATAAAAGTGATACTAGCAATGCCTCAATAAATTGCTCCCACATACCCACAGCCATTCTCTGTTTGTCGCTGTTCTTTATTTCTTTAAAAAACAAAGAATTCTCCAGTTCTAGCCCTTAGGCTTCAGGGAGGGAAAGAAATTCAGAGGGGACCCAGGCTGCTGGGCTTCCTTGTGACCCGGGCTCAGCATCATCCACAAGCACAAGCAGAGAGAATATGGAGAGAGAGTTACTAAGGAAAATGGGTTTGAGGACAGGCATGCTCTTCAAAAATCATCGTATTAATAGCTTTTAGTGCCCCCACCTAATTTTAGCTCTGGTTGAATCATATGCACTTGAACTGGAGTCTAAGAAAGAAGAAGTCCAGGCCACAGCTGCCACCAGACAGGAAAAAAGGGAGAGCAGGATAGGAGCCTGGAGCCAGGTCCCCCAACTGGAGCATCCTCTCCAAGCCTTAGCACAGCCCAAGCCAGGTTACATGCCCCCAAGAGGCTTAGAAAAGGAAGGAGGGGCGGCAGGCCCGGGTTCAGCTTTCAGGCTTCAAGTGCCACCTGCTGGCAAGAAGGCTCAGTGCAGGGAACCCGGTCAGTAAGGGGAGGCCGCAAGAATCTAGCCCAGCCCCAGCCCGGCTCCCAAGACTAGGCCTCCCAGGGACCTGGGCGGTATGGTATGGGGCGGGATGGACAGCCAGAGATGGACCGTAACCATGAAGAGAGACAGTATGGATACGATTATAACTGAGAAGAGGAAAGGAGCAATGCTTGTGGATTGTTCCCTGTGGCTCCAGAATGGGAATTTTTACCAGCAAATGAGAGGGTGTGAGTTGCTCTCTTCATTCCACAACTCTTTACTGCTCACGTGCTACGTCCAGGCACTGAGCAAGGTCTTCAAGGAGCTTGTGTTCTAGAGAAAGGAAACAATAAGGTGAAGTACACGCTGGTATGAGAGCATATAGAAAAGCAGAAGCGCCGCTCAGTCCAAGGCAGGCTTATGGAGGAAATGATTTATTTTTAAGTTAGAAAAAAAAACAAAACACTAAGGTCTGCAAGTTGAGGAGGAGCTAAAAACAGGGGAGGGGTCCAAGCAGAAGCTGCCATGCTTGCAAAGGTCCAAAGGCCAAAAAGCATGTTTCTGGGAACTGAAGTTCTAAGGAGTATCCAGGACAGACTGGGGAGTGATTTTGTGACCTAAGAATTAATATGGCAATCTTCACATACAAAAAAAGATTAAAAATGTATTTGAGGATTTTAGAACACACATAGGTTATAGAAAAAAATCATGATGGAAATTTTATTTTTTTTTTAATTTATTTGAGAGAGACCAAGCAAGAGCAGGGAGAGGGGCAGAAGAAGAGGGAGAGGCAGACTCCCTGCTGAGCAGGGAGCCCCACTTGGGGCTTGATCCTGGAACTCTGGGATCATGACCTGAGCAGAAGGCAGATGCCCAACTGACTGAGCCACCCAGGCGCCCCATGATGGAAATTTTAAAATGCTTAGAACTGAATATGATAATGAAAATACTAAATATTAAGACTTGTGGGACACAGCTAAAGGGAAACTCAAAACTTCTTAACCTCTTAACTTAATGGGCTGACAATAAGCTAAACATCTGCCTCAAAAAGTTGGAAAAAAGGGTGCCTGGGTGGCTCAGTTGATTAAGTGTCTGCTTTGGGCTCAGGTCATGATCCCAGGCTCCTGGGATGGAGCCCTCATCGGGCTCCCTGCAGGGAGCCTGCTTCTGCCTCTCCCTCTGTGGCTCCCCCTACTTGTTCTCTCTCTGTCAAAAAAATAAAATCTTTTAATAAATAAATAAAAATACATTTTAAAAGTTCAAAAGTTTAAAAAAAAAGTTGGAAAAAAGAAAGATCATAACCCCCCCAAAAAAATAGAGCAAAAATAAATATTAGAGAATTTAAAATTTATATAACTAGGTACTACAGAAGTTTAAAAATAATATTGGGAACAACTTTATGCCAATAAATTTGAAATGGATAGTTTCCTAGAAAATATAACACAAGAAATCTGAATAGACTATAATAAAGTGAATCAGTAGTTTCAAATCTACTTATAACAAAAAATACCAAACCCAGATGGCTTTATGAGAGGAAAAAAATAGAACCAGATCCTTTAGGACCCTGTAAGCCCCAATAAGGAGTTGCAACTTTATCTTAATTATAATTAGGAGCCACTGAAAGATTTTTAAGCCGGAAGATGATGTAACGAGCTTTGCATTTTGGAATGATGACTTTGCCTGCAATGCCACAGATGGACTGGAGTGGGATCCAGGTTGGAGACTGCTATAATAATCCAGTTAGCAGATGCTGGGAGCCTGGATTAGGGCAATGGCTGCAGAGTTGGAGTTGCTAACAGAATTGGGAGATGTCTATGTCAGGCCTGAGGGGTGAGGGTGGGGTCATATAAATTGGAGGATGATGAGGGAGAGGGAATAATTAAGGATGACACCCAGATTTCTGTTTAGGTAATGGAGTGTATGGTAGTGTTCCCCAGTGGAATTGGGAAACAGAACCAGGTGAGGCTGGAGGAAGATGAGGCTTCTTTGACATGCTCAGGTGCCTAAGACATCCTGGTAGAAATATCTGATGGGTGGTCAGACATAAGGATCTAGACCCAGGGGTGCCTGGGTGGCTCAGTCAATTAAGTGTCTGACTCTTGGTTTCGGCTCAGCTTATGATCTCGGGGTCGTGAGATCAAGCCCTGCATCGGGTCCGTGCTCAGCCACGGGTCTTCTTGGAAGATTCTTTCCCTCTGCCCCTCCCCCCACTCATGTGCTTCCTCGCTCTTACTTGCTCTTGATCTCTCTCAAATAAATAGTTAAAATAAAAAGAATATATGAAACATTAACATTAAAAAAAACAATCTGGACTCAGGAAAGGGATGTAGGGTGGAGATATGGTATAGGAATCTCCTAAAAACCTGGGTTCTCCCAGGTTCAAGGCCAACTAATTACAAACACATAAAGTCTGAATTGGCTTCCCAATTGTAAAATATTAACACCAGCTCCGTCTCTTCCCCAAGGGAAATTAGGAGTGAAGACCACTGAAGTGAAAGGACTTTGAGTCAAAGAACTGTGCTTGGTGGGTTAGGTATGAGGAGACAGGTTTGGTAGAAAGGGCTGCACGTGCCCTGTGCCATCCTTCCAGCCTCCAGCCCTGCCTAGGTGTCAAGACCTCTTTTTTCTCTAGGGAGAAGTGAGAGGGCAAAGCACTACAGTGGAGATCCAAAGATGCGATGGGGAAATACTGAACGCTCATTCGACAAACAATTTGTTGAAACTCAAACTGAATATTCATCACCTGTCAGTCATTCACACACAGGTGAATTTTCACCATCTTTAGTGTGAGGTTTAGGTTTTCTTCTTTCTTTTTCCATAGGTGAACATTCACATGGTTCCAGAATCAACCCTAACATTAAAAGGCATACAGGGGCGCCTGGGTGGCTCAGTTGAGCGTCCCACTTTTGGTTTCGGCTTGGGTCATGGTCTCAGGGTCATGGGATCAGGCCATGCATCAGGCTCCAAGCTCAGCACAGAGTCTCCTCATCCCTCTCCCTCTGTTCTTCCGCCCTCCTCTCTCTCTCTAATAAATACATACATACATACATACATGCATACATACATACATAAAATCTTTTTATAAGGCATATGGTGGAAAGCCTCCCAGCCATTCCCACAGCTGCATAGTAGTCCACCGTATACCGCACTCTAATCAATAGCAGTAGTTTCTCAGGGAAAGATTTTGGAACCTGGAACTCTCTGAAAAGAAGGGCTTTGTGGGTCACATTTGGAGGCAGCAAGGGACACTGGGGAACCAGGGAGCAAAAGAGCAAAGGACAGGGAGTGGGGGATATGCCACTGATTTGGCAATTACTTTAGGCAGGAATTTATCCCCCTGGCTAGTTCAGGGAAACTCTGAATGAAGTGTTTAGAGAGAGAAAAACCTGTCTCTAGGATTCATTTGCTCTATTCATTTCTTTGAGCCCTGTTAGGTTATCAGGCCCTGTGCTCAGGCCATGGGGAACATGAGGGCAAGATCTCCATCTTGGTTTACCTGGGGACAGGTGTGCCAACCGTGGGGGGCAGTGAAGGTGAGTGTCCATGGAGGGGCCAGGCTCATGGAGGAGGAGGCCCCTTCTCAGCCTCAGATCTTGTCTCTGATGTCTCGGATCCTACACACACAACGAGCAACTCCCTCTTCTGAGCCTCGTCTGGAGCTTACACACAATCCCACTGTTGTACTTGCCACACTGTCCCCTCATTCTTTAATATCAAGTTCCCCTCCTAGACTGTGAGCTCCCCAAGGTCAGGTGCTGTCCTTAGTCGTAGTGCATTCTGAACCCCTCAAGTTCTGCACAGTGCCTGGCTTTCCATATACACATCTGCCTGTTAAATTAATTCTACCTCTTCACAGAGATGGAACTGAAGCTGAGCCTGGGAGAGCAAGTTAGCTTGGCCAGATGGGAAAGATAATTTAGGAGGACAGGCAGATAGATAGGATTGGGGTGAACTCTTAGGAGAGATGGGAAGGAGACGATAGGAAAGTAAAGCCTGTTAAGGTCAGACTGTGAATTCTTGGTGTCCCCAGAGGAGAGAAATATGGAGGCTGGTGGTCATCTAATAGAAGGATGGTGTCAGCTCCAGAAGCAAAATGAGGAGATGCTGAAATTCATTTGGAGACTGATTTCCCCAGTGACTTTTCCTGGGTATCTGTGAAGGCCACTAAGCACTTTTTCCCCACTCTTTTTGAGCCTTATCCTCTGACAAATACCAGGATCCCAGCTAGTCAGGAGAGACATTTCCATTTTTTCCCTCAGATCAGAATCATGACATCTTGATTTCAAGAACTATCAAGGAGAAACTGTAATTTCAAGCTGGCATACGGGTTCCATTTTTAAACAAAATCGATAGACCAAGGACCATAATGTTTAACTTGAACTGAGCAGGAATGTGGCTCCTTTCCTGGCCTTTGGACTGAGAAGCACCCATAGAAAGTCAAATTGTCTCAAGACAAAAAACAGTATACCCAGTTTGAGATCTATAAGAAAGGTAAGGAGCAATAACATGGAGGCTGGTTAGACCAGCATTTAAGTGCAGTTTATAACCCCTTCTGAAACAACAAAGCCTTTCTGAATTGAAACAATTCTGAGACCCAGCTCAGCTGCAGAGAGGAAGGAAGGAGAAGAATGCAGCAAATACAGCATAAAGAAGTCCCACGACATACGCATGCTCAGCCTGTCTTGCCAGAGCCTTACTGCTCCAGACCCTGCCAACCAGGCCAAATTACTGACTACAGACTCAAAATTTAAATAAGGCTTTGTCATTTATATGTGTTGCCAGAAAGGAGAAGAGGACTGACCAGCCAGTAGCTGGGTATCACAGCCCAATTTCTTAACACAATGAAATTGCAGGCTTCCTTTTACACAAGTGCCCTCTTCACAAAGTGAAGGACCTCTGGACAGCCAGAGAAGAGGGGCCTCGTGATACTCAGGAAATGGAAGAGGAGACTTCATGATACTTAGCAGAAGAGGGGAAGATGGGATGCCTCACATTCCACATGGGCATGGTCGTCCTAGGTCAACACACCTCATGAAGGCTATTTGACAGGTGTCTAAGTATTTATCCATTAACATATGTTAAGGACCTGTCGATCTGTGGAGAAAAGGTTTTCTCCAAGTGTAGGGCTGTCTTACGAAGGAGGGGCTGATTTCTTCGCCAGCAGGCTATTCTCTCAAAGGCCAGCTGGCAGTCATAAGCCTTTGCATTAGGAAGGGAACAGTGGGGATGGAAAGGAAAGCTGGATGTGAAGAGATTTCCACGGAGTGAGCATGTAGAGCCAAGGATGCCCTGCTTCTTATTACACAGAGAAAATAAAACCTATTTGAAAAGAACTTCCTTATGTTTCCACTTCCAAATGTACTGGCTGCCCTGCGTGTGACCTAGCCACACTGCCTTCCCTCCTGAAAGTCAGTGAGTCGTCTATACAGCTATCTAAGGCCATCCCCCCACTTGTGCCCCAAATGCCCCCACCTCCCCCCATCTACTCCTGTAATTGTCTCCCCTCCTGCATTACCAACAGTTCTTGCCCAATTAAATGATTCCTATCACAGAATTTAAAAAAAAAAAAAAAAACTTCTCCACATTCCTCTCCACCACCAATCCATTTCTTCCTCACCCTCGCTCTCGTGAATTCATTCCTATCAGGTTTTCGCCTTTACCATCCACTGAGAGCAACCTTGTCAAGGTCACCCCTGACTGCCACATGGTCACATCCACGGGTTGTCTCTCAGTTATCCTGTTGCTTGGCCTCCCCACAGGGTTTGCCAACGGTGGACCCTGCACTCCCTCTTGGAACATTTGCTTCACTTGACTTCTGAGAGAACTCATTTTCTCTCACAAGCTGCTTCTTCATTCTCCTTTCCTGGCTTCTCCTCCTCTCCCAGACCTGTAAATATGGGGTGCCACAGGACTCAGTAATCAGAGTTTGACTCTCTCCCTGCCTACACTCACTTCCTTGGTGCATTCAGGGCCAGAGCTGTAAAGACTATTTACGTTCCGTTGTCTATCTAGTCCCATAGCCTTAAATACCATTTGATATTTTCCAAAATTGTATTTCCATCCCCATCTTCTTCCCTAAATCCTACATATATACAGCTCCCTACTCGACATCTCCACTTGATTCTAAAAGACATCACAACTTGGGGCGCCTGGGTGGCTCAGTTGTTAAGTGTCTGCCTTCACCTCAGGGCGTGATCCCAGCATTCTGGGATCAAGCCCCGCATCAGGTTCCTCTGCTGGAAGCCTGCTTCTTCCTCCCCCACCCCACCCCCCCGCTTGTGTTCCCTCTCTCGCTGGCTGGCTCTCTCTCTGTCAAATAAATAAATAAAATCTTTAAAAAAAAAAAAAAAGACATCACAACTTAACACACTCTAAATCAAACATCTAATATCCCCTCTACCAGACTGCTCCTCTCCGTTTTCCCCCAGTTTCTCCAGTTTCAGTAAAGGCAGGCTTTGTTCCTCCACTGACCAGGCCAAACCCTGAAATCATTCTCAACTTCCCTCTTCCTCAAATCCCACATCCAATCCATCTGCAAACTCGTTTGATTTGTGTCTTCAAAACACATGTAGAATTTGACTACTTCCCACCACCTCCACGATTACCCTGCTCCCACTTACAATTAATTCCCACCTGGATTACAGTAGTAGCCTCTTACCAAATCCTGCTGGGAAGTCCAGTAGAAGGACTGAGAAATGACCAATGGAATTGGCAATGTGGGTAACCTTGACAAGACGGCTTTCACTGGAGTGGTAGGCTTGAAAGAAAGCTTGAATGAACCAATTCCACTTTATAGTGTAACCCTACATGCTCCTCGTTGATCCTGTAATAACTCACCAAGAAAATTCCCCTATCAGAGCCTTTGCAAGCTCTTCCTTCCGCCTGGGCCATCTTCCCTTCAAAGAGTCATATCTAGAATACCTGCTCTTTCTCCTGAATTCAGATTTCTGTTCAAATGTCAGCTTCTGAAGGGGCACCTGGGTGGCTCAGTTGTTAAGGGTCTGCCTTTGGCTCAGGGCGTGATCCCAGAGTCCTGGGATCAAGCCCCACTTCGGGCTCCCTGCTCCACTGGGAGCCTGCTTCTTCTCTCCCACTCCCCCTGCTTGTGTTCCCTCTCTCGCTGGCTGTCTCTCTCTCTCTCTCTCTCTCTGTCAAATAAATAAATAAAATCTTTAAAAAAAAATACTTCTTGAAAAAAAAATACCAGCTTCTGAGAGATTTTTCTTATCAGCCTGTTTAAAATATCACCTACCACTCTCTATTCTTTTGTTTTCTTTATTTTCTTCATAGCATTTGTCATTATCGGAGTATTTCGGTCTCCCTCCTACCCGCCCCCCAACACACACTAGAATGTAAGTTCTATGAGGGCAGGGGCTTTGTCTTATTCACCACTGTACATCCAGCCTCGCAAATATCTCTGGCATGAATAAATAAATGACCTTCGTCTCAAACTCGCAGAGTTACTACCAAGAACGTGCAAGCATATTCAACCTTAAGAGCTACGAATATGTCCCTCTGGGATCCAGGAATGTTGGGCATGCACCCTTGTTAATACCTCTCCTGGCCGTCCCCCTCTTAGAAGGCATACGGTAGCACTTCCGCCCTAGCTCAACTCTCACTCAAATCTCGGAAAAGGAGGGGCGAGGGGTTTGTGTCATCATCCAGCGCCCGCCTGCCCCGCGACGTGCCGGCAGCTGGCGCAGCCCTCTGCTCGCCCGGCCTCCCCCTCCCTGGTTCCGCGCTCTGGTTCCGCCATGGAATCCAACAAGGATGAAGCCGAGCGCTGTCTTAGCATCGCCCTCAAGGCCATTCAGAGCAACCAGCCCGACCGGGCGCTCCGCTTCCTGGAGAAGGCGCAGCGGCTGTACCCGACGCCGCGAGTTCGCGGTGAGTGTGAAGCGCCAGAGAGACAGAGGGGACATTGGAACTGATGGGGGGAATACGGGAACGGACCGAGGGGAGCAGTTGGAGGAGGGGGAGGGGTAGCGAGGCGCGGCTACGCCTGCGCACTGAGACGCGCGGTGGCCGCTGGGAGGTGTAGTCTTTCGCTCCCACGCCTCTCCGGGACGCTGGACACCTGATGACAGGGGCAGCGGCGACTTGAACTTTTCGGGTGCTTGTGGAAGCCTCTGAGATTTGGAGTTACCGAGGATGAGAGGCGCTGGCGGACGAGAGGGAGGGAACTTGCCTGGAAGAGAAATCGAACTACTTTTCCCAAGGGGCCATTCGGTGGCCCAGGGCCGGTTGCCGGCCTGGGAAATATTATAGTTTAGGAAAATAAACATAACTCCTCTGACGGAGAGAAGAATGGGTTCGGGGGCGGGGGGGAGGACTTCTGACCTTCGCACGGCCTGGAAAGGCGTCTTCATATCTTCACTCCTTAGCACGTCTCCGGGCGAGGGCCAGGAAACAGCCTCCCGAAACTAGAGCCTGCTTCCCCCTCCCCCTCCCCCCGCCCGGGCCCCACACCACTGCCTTGCACCATCTGCCCTGAGAGCGGGCCCCTCACTCCCTCCTGGAACCTCTTCACCTGCCTGTGAGATTCGGGGCTTGTTGGAGACGCTGGCCTCAGCCGCCCCACCCACCCTCGCCCACAAGAGTCCATTAGTGCCCCCCGCCCCGCGTATGGACCGCTGGACAGCACAAGACTGCGAAGTGTCCCGGGGCTGGGGCTTCCAAACCAGGGAGGGATTAGTGAGGTTGTCACAGCTACTCAGCATTTCGCTCTACCCAGGAACCCTCTTTTTCTTTAACCTAAGACTTAAGAGAAGTTTTTCTTGATACAAGCTGGAAGGGAGAAAGAGGTAGTCCAGAGGCACCAGTATGGCTCAGTCGGTTAACGTCTGCCTTGGGCTCAGGTCATGATCTCAGGGTCCTGCAATCGAGCCAGGCATCAGGCTCCCTGCTAAGTGGGGAGTCTGCTTCTCCCACTCCCTCTGCACTCCTCCCCTGCTCGTGCTCTCTCTCTTCCTGAGTCTCTCAAATAAATAAATAAAATCTTGGTGGGGGGGGGAGGAAGAGTCCATTAAAGATACAGGGATCATACCAGCAGTTATGGTGCAGTAAACCGTCTGGTGTGTAACAGGTACTCCGAATCAGAAGACCTGAGTTCTTATCCTGACTGCTACCACGTGATCTTTCTGAGCTTGGGTTTTATTATCTGGGAAATTAGAGGGTTGGTGCAGATAATGTGAGTAACAATAATACCATAGGGCTTCTCTGTTTAGAAAGCTCCTTCCAGGGGTGCCTGGCTGGACCAGTCCACAGAGCACGCAACTCTTGATCTCCAGGTTGTAAGTTTAGGCCCATGTTGGGTGTAGAGATGACTTTTTAAAAAAAATTAAATCTTTTTTTTTTTTTTTTAAAGAAGGGAAGCTCTTTCAAATGCATTTTCTCACTTAAGCCTGCCCTATCAGGGAGGCAGAGCAAAGATAATTATCTTTGTTCTATAGATGAGGAAATATCTCAGAGGCAAGGGACTTGCCCAAAATTACACAGCTCGAAATTGGAAAGTTCTGTGACTCTATAAATGTTTAATAGAGGAATGAAATGAAAGAGCAGTCAGCCTCCTAACCTTCTTTGCCCACAGTTGGAATTGAGAAAGGTGAACAGCAGCAGAAGAGGCCACCTGGAACGCTCAAATTTTCCTCCTCCCGACGACAGGTTAATCTTTGGTCTCTTTGCCTTCTCTTGGAGAGGATTTCAGTCTGTATTTGCCAGGACTCCTGAGGTATCCTGCTCAAGGAGCTTCCCTGTGAAATAAATCACACTCTCTGAGGGGAGCGGGGTGGGGTCAGGCCTGCCAGTCTCAGAACCCTGTTAGATTCTCATGCTTCTGGGGGCTCAGGAGCAGGCAGCCTTTGGGGATCTTCCTGTCAGCAGCCTCCTGGGCCAGTTCGGGGGCTTGAACTGGTGTCCTTCCCGGGGCTCAAGAAATGGAATTTGCTGGGCAGCATAGTCACCAGCATGGTTGTCATATTCCCACTATTGTGGAGAGACTGTATGCCTCATGCCGCCGTAAACTTCACCTTGCACCCATCTGCAGCCCAGTGCTGAGCTGACAAGGACCTGGGGTTCATGTAGGCCTGGGATGGAGAAATCTTGGTTAAAAAAAAATATCAGGTAGTTGTTTACACTTGCTGTTTGAGGTTTCAGCTCATTCCAGGTGCTCGTTCAATGCAACAGACTTTTTTTGTTTGTTTTATTTACAAAGTCCTCTGCTTGGCACTAAGTGCATATATATGGCAGGATCAGTAAGACATGATCCTTCACCTCAAGGAGCTTATAATCTAGCGAAGGAGACAAAGTTAGAGAAAAAATAATACTGTGGTTAAAGAAAAATTCAGCGCAGTGTTAGATGCTGAGGACTGAAGGAAAGACATGAGAGACCCAGCCCCTGCCCTCCGTGGGTTCACAGTCTGGTGAGCTGGAGCGGAGTGCTGTGGGTGGGCGCTGAAGTCTGAGCTATCAGCAGTCTAGTGAGAGATTTTTAAATACAGGTAGATCACAGGTGATGGAAAATACTGGTAGATCACAGCGAGGGAAAGCTTCAGGGAGGAAGACGGACACAGCATTTGAACTGCAGTTTGGAGGAAGGGAGCAGACTTGGAGAAACATCTACTGGGGAAGAGACAGTGAGGCTGGAAGCTGTGAGGTTTGGGGGAGAGGGTTGCGTGTGGCAAGATTTGCAGCTGTGGAGGTGGTAATGTGAGTATAAAGAGGATTAAGGCTGGAAAGTAGGAAGGGGCCACATTGTGGAAATCCTTTCCTACCAGACTAGGATATTCACTTTATTCTGTAGTTGGTGAAAAGACCCCTGAAGATTTTGATAGCAGAAATAAGATAAGGGTACTGGTCTTAAAAGAGAACAGCATGAAGGGTTAATGAGAGGGAAGAGAGCCTCGAGTCAGAAACCAGTTGGGAGACCATTCATTGCAGTGAGTAGGTCGGGCACTCTGAGTGCCTGAGACGAGGACCAGGTCGTTGGAGAGGCAGCACCACGCCCTGCATGAGGGCGGTGTGCTGAGGAGAAATGGGGACACGGACTCCAAGCCTGTGTGACCGGGGAGAAAGCAAGGTTGAGGATGGTGGGTGGGAAGACATGGGCCAAGTGCAAGGTGCCTGTGGGTGGTCCAGAGGAGCTGTCAGCATGGAGCTCAGGAGAGAGCCCCAGGTTGCAGCTGAAAGTCTGGTATTGTCAGTTTGATGGCATCCACTGGAGTCATGCCTGGCTGGGGTCACTGTGGGCCACATCTGTCCTTAGCCCACGGGCAGAGACTGGGGGAGCAACAGAGTGCAATGCAGCCACAACAGGAGGGGGTGATCCCAGGAGAGAGAGCAGCCAGGTAGCCGTGCAGTGGAGCATCGGGGAGGTGGCGAGCAACACGGTCAGGACTCCTGGGAGAGGGCAAGTCGAGAGATGAGAGGGGACGGATCAAGAGCATGGGTAGAAGATTGGTCCAGGAGAAGTGGAAGGACAGAGGGAAAGGTTAGGTCAGAGGAGACTCAGAGCAACCTTGAAGGGTCGAGGGACCTCACAGTGAAAAGGCTACAAGGGGGTTTCAGACTCATGCTGCAGGAGGTGCAGCCAGCGGCCGGCCACTTGTACTGTGGAGTAGTCGCTGGGCCCTAAGCTGGGAAGTCGTAGGGCCGGGCTAGTGGGGCCAGTCAGTCCCTTTCTGGGAGTTACTATCCAGCAACTGGCAGCCCACTGGGCATGACCTTTGCCTGAGACTTAGCAACAAGGCTGGAAAGTCCCAGATTTTTCAGGGAGCCGATGAGAACATCCTCAGTTTCCCCAGCATACACAGAGAGGGGTATCCTGGATAATCTTGCAGCGCAGGCTGCTTGCGGGTCCTGGGGATGTCAGGAAGGCCGAGCTGGAAAGGCCAGCATGTGGGGGAGGGATTTTGCTTTCAGGGTGTCAGAGTGAGAGTTGGGGTAGTACTGGTGAGGCCCGGGGCAGGGCTGTTCGTGCAGGTCAGTCAGCCTTCCTGAGCCCTACTGTGCGCTCAGCCCTTCCGTTCGGCACCCTGTGAGGGCAGAGATCACGCCCTCACGGACGGACTGGCTAATGAGCAAAAGGAACTGCACCGTCCAGCTCTGCTCCCAGGCTGTTGCCCTACGCTGGCCTCCCTTTCCCAGCTCGCTTTGAGCGCTACAATAAAAATGAACAGTAACAGAAAACATTTCATATTTGCTAAGTATTGTGCTAAGTCCTTTATATGCATTTGCTCGTCTACTTTTTCAACTCCCTTGAGGGAGATAACAGTTTTACACGAAGAGGCTAAATTAATGTGTCCAAGATGACCCCGCTAGCAAGCTGCCGAGCCAGCTCTGAACCCAGGCAGTCTCACCCTCCAGTCTGGCTTTGAGGAGGGGCCACCGCAACTGCCACCTCTCCCGCTGCAGCTCTCGTTTCTTCCACCAAGTTCCTGTCTTTTTAGATGTCTCTGCCAGCTTTTCTGCGAGGGCAGAGGCAGGATTTGAACCCAGCGTTGTCTGTCTAACTCCAGAGTCATGTTAGGCTGTTCCATGTCATACTCTTTTGTGACATTTGCAAGGCGGTCACATCCCACAGGTCTGGCTAAGGGGGTGTCCAGGCCAGGAGAGAGATCTACTTGTCCGCAACCAGAAGTCTTGATTGGCCAACTCAAGCAGGAGCCTTCTGTGTGACCCAGAGCACATCCATTCCCCTTTGGGCTTCCTTTCTGCAATGTAAAGATATTAGAGTGGTTGACTCCATGTAACTAGCCTGAAAAGCTTCCAGAATCTTCCCTGCGAAATACCAGAGTGAGTCCATCCCAGCTCCTGGCTGATGCTCCTGTGTATCTGTAGCAGTTGAATGGTTGGTTGTGTTGTCCTTAGGGTATGTTAGCTCAGCCTGGACCACTGAGGCTTCCAGAGAAACTGAAATAAATAAGTTCTTTAAATGCCCTCCAAACCCAGCAAACCAGCTCCTCCCTCTATCCCATCTTCATCAACATCTCTTCCTCTTTTGTTCTCTTCGTTTGCCATTCCCTCGGTGCCTGGCATGGACCTGGCATCTGGGACAGCTGAAATCTCATGGTTCCAGCTGGGTCAAAAGCCTGAAAAGCCTGCTGAGTGCTGACACTTTGCCTTCCTAATCCCTGGAGCTCCCTGGCCCCACCTGCTCGGGTCCCCTCCCCAGCCAGCCGGTTCATCAGCCTGTGTCATATCAGCAGCTACTCATTTTGAACTTTCACTCAGTCCGTTTCTGTGCTTACACGTTATCTCATTTCATCCTCATACACCCCACTACCCGTGTATCCCTTAGGAAACTGAGGTTCAGACAGATTTTAGATTTTTTATCGGCCAGGGCCGTACTGCTAGGATGTGACTGAGCTGAGATTTGAACCCAGGTCTTTCGGAATTTAACTTCTCTTCTCTGTTTGGAATGACTGTGCTGGAAGGGGTTCCCCATGCCCGATGCCAGACTCAGGCAGTCCGGGATAGCATAGTTAAGAAGAAGGTTCTGGGGGGCGCCTGGGTGGCACAGCGGTTAAGCGTCTGCCTTCAGCTCAGGGCGTGATCCCGGAGTTCTGGGATCGAGCCCCACGTCAGGCTCTTCCTCTATGAGCCTGCTTCTTCCTCTCCCACTCCCCCTGCTTGTGTTCCCTCTCTCGCTGGCTGTCTCTCTCTCTGTCGAATAAATAAATAAAAAAATCTTAAAAAAAAAAAAAAAAAGAAGAAGGTTCTGGGAGCTGGGCATCCAGGCATTAAGTGCTGCCTGCCCAGCTTATGCAGCCATGGGCCAACAGATCAGACACACAGGTCTTTTTTATAATGGGGATGGTAGTAGTGAGACCGACCTCTAAGGCCATTGTCAAGATTAAATGAACTAATACATGGAGAGCACCATGTCCAGGCCTGCCTAACACACAGTGAGCACTCGGTCTGAATACTCCTCTCAGTGCTCACTCCTGGGCTTTGCTGCAGGAGTCCTCCACCTCCCTCATGCACGGCAGGGTTGACTGTCAGCTCCTTTCCCAGTGAGATCACCTAAGAAGACAGAAGTGGCTCAGGGCACAGTGGCCCACTTGAGTCCCAGTGTTTGTTCCCAGCAAGCCCTGCCCCTGGCCTCTTGGGTGAGGCGCAGGTATGTTGCTTTGGAGGGCGTCTGACACCCAACACAGTGCGTTGAGCCCAGCAGGCTCCTGGCATGTTTGCAAGAACCTGTGGACCAGCCGGGGGCACTGCTGTCCTTCCTCAGCACAGTGTCCTGGGTCCCAGCAGTGGTCTAGGTGCCTAGCTTCCCAGGGCACTGAACCCTAGGCATGACTGGGGGTTCCAGAACTGGTTCTGTGCCTGGAATAAATGGGCACAGGGAACTTTTGCCAGAGATTTGGGCTTTTCCTGATTGAGTATCAGGAACCATGGAGTTGGGTTTGAGTAACTGGAACCCTGTCTGAGGGTGACAGCTGATGTCCAGCTTAGACTCTGAACATTGAAGTAGGCTGTTGGACATGCCCTGCCACTTGAGAAATGTAAAGAATAGCAAGTAGCAGAGAAGATCTTTATCCTGAGTCTCCTACCAGCTCTGGCCCTCTGGGGCAAACTCGTTGCCTCCATTCCCCATCACAGCTAAGCAGAAGCCTCCAGGAGGCCTTTCCCACCAATCCCAGCTGAAACAGATGGTCCTGCTCAGTGGGGTCCCCACTGAGATGGGCAGAGCACTTTGCCAATCTCGACACTCAACAGAGTCTGTTAAATGCACTACTTTGAGGGGGCGCCTGGGTGGCTCAGTCGGTGAAGTGTCTGCCTTCGGCTCAGGTCATGATCTCAAGGTCCTGGGATCGAGCCCCACATCTGGCTCCCTGCTCAGCGGGGAGTCTGCTTCTCCCTCCCTCTCCCTGTACCCCTCCGCCCGCCTCATGTGCTCTCTCTCTCTCTCTCTCAAATAAATAAATAAATCTTTTTAAAAATACATAAACAAACACACTACTTTGGGATTTTTTTTAAACCTGAAGGACTTATAGTATGTTTTTATGCAGAGTTTTAAATTAACCCATACCCAGGGGTGCCTGGCTGGCTTAGTCAGTAGAGCATGCAGCTCTTGATCTTGGGATTATGAGTTCGAGCCCCACATTGGGTGTAGAGATCACTTAAAAAGAAAAATCTTAAAAAAAAAAAAAAACATTTAAAATAACCCATACCCTGACAAGTCCTAAGGTCTGTGGATCCGGTAAGAGCAGGCAATTATCCCACTAGCGCCCACCCCCTCCCCCTTGCCTTGGCCCAGGCCCAAGCCAGGGAGGGAGCTAGTGGCTTTGCCAGGAGAAGAAGCAGGTGGGTTGTGGGGCGGGGGTGGGGTCGTGGCCTGTCCCAGGACCAGGCAGCCCCTCAGCTATGGCCTGTGGCCTTGCTGGCACGGGAGCCCTGAATGCTTTGCTTGCTTCACACAGCCCTGATCGAGTCCCTCAACCAGAAACCACAGTCCGCCAGTGACCATCCCCAACCCACAGACACAACGCACAGGAAAGCAGGTGGGGCGGACGCCGCCTCGGCCAACGGAGAAGCTGGAGGAGGAGAGAGCAGCAAAGGCTACAGCGCAGAGCAAGTAGCAGCAGTGAAAAGGTAGAGGGGCCGGAGCAGGGTGCTGCTGGGAAGTTTCCGAATCTAGAGGCTTCCTACAGCGTGTCCTCCACCTCAC
This sequence comes from Ursus maritimus, assembly GCF_017311325.1. Classification (NCBI taxonomy): domain Eukaryota; kingdom Metazoa; phylum Chordata; class Mammalia; order Carnivora; family Ursidae; genus Ursus; species Ursus maritimus. The sequence goes on from NW_024426885.1 coordinate 53,153,582, forward strand.
ATCTGCCTGTGGTCTGGGGGGGCCCTGGGAGGGTCCTGAGGATGGATGAGGTCCAGCAGGGCGGGCTCACCAGGCCCCGGAATACAGTGCGGGAATCAGGGCTCTGCTGCCCCCTCCCGCCAAGAAAACCCACAGCGGAGGCTGGAAACGCTGACTCTGCCGCTGGCTTCCTCTGCTGCCGGCCAGGCGAGCCCCAGCCTCTTTACACAGCTCTATTTATCAGAGATGGGGCTTGGGCTCCCCTTCCAGCTTCTCCCCAGCCCCCAACAAAGACCCTTTCAGACCAGAGCCTGTGCGGCACAGAATGGAGACAGGAGACAGTTACCCCTCCAGGGCTTGGTAGGCCTTGCACGGACACTGACAGTTCTGAGGTGGCCTCTGGTGAGGGTGCTGTTAGCAAACGGAAGTGGTTCCTGGCCCGAAACACAGCAGCTGCCCCCTCTGAAATCCGAAATGTGTTCTGGGTGTTTCCACAGGGCCCTGCCTGGCTCCCCATCCCAGGTGGAGCTTATTGAGGCTCCCTTGTCCCCGAGGTTTGACAGCTGACCTGAAGAAGCTGTCAGCCATGCCCTGCTCAGAGCTGTGTGCCTACACTGCTCAGTCCACGCCCCCCTCACCTCGCGGCCCTGGGCCCGCTCTACCCCTTCCCCCAGGGTCAAGCAGTGTAAAGATTACTATGAGATCCTGGGGGTGAGCAGAGGGGCTTCCGATGAGGACCTGAAGAAGGCCTATCGCAAGCTGGCCCTCAAGTTCCACCCAGACAAGAACCACGCACCTGGTGCCACCGAAGCTTTCAAAGGTAAGCCAGCCCTGGTTTCCTGCTGTCGGGTGTTAGCTCCTGCCCTTGAGAAGGAATAAGAGGCCAAGACAACTTTTCCAGGAAGTGGTCTTGGACCCAGGTCCCCTGGGCTCAGGAGCTGCTTCCTAGAAAGAAAGTCCTAGTAGCCACTTCTAGCCTACAGAGTCTGTCAGAGCTCAGCTATCACCAGCCCTGCCTCTCCTTCCTCCACATTCCCCAGGAATGACAGGAGGGGAGCTGAGGCAAGAGAGGACCAATGGCTTAGCGGTTGCGTAGCAGTTGAGGGTCAGAAGGAGGCCTCCCGACTCACCTTGTATGCACATCCCCATGTTGGGATCTTGGTAACAGTTTGCCTGTGCTGAGGGGCAGAGTAGCCTCAGGTCAGTGACCTGGTGGCCTCGTCATCACCAGCAGCCACCGCCAGCCCTGCACCACACACACACACACACACACACATACACATAACACACACTCACATGAGGTGGTGACCTGTGCCGGAGCGGATGGCAGAGCAGACCCCTGAGACCTGGTGTGCCGTTTCCCCGGTCCCGCCCTCGTTACTCCATTCCAGGCTGCTTAGGGTTGGTCCTGCTTGGTTTGGGGTAGTCTGCAGGCATCACCCCCATCAGCCAGCCCCAGGGGGTGAATAGGAGTAGGAAGGCAAGGTAGCCATGGTTAATGTTGCTCCAGCCCTGACTTCTGCCTGCAGCCTGCAGGACAGACACTAAGAGGCCAGATCTAGCCCTGGGGCCTTGTCAGAATGGCAAGAGGGCAAGAGGAGGGGATTCTCCTTACTCTCAAGGGTTGCAGGTTGCAGATGCAGCTTTGACCTGCTCCTTTGAGAGAGTGAGCCGCTTAAGAAGGAGCAAGAGACTAAGGAGGGCCTGGAGCTGTGTCCTTTGAGGCACAGGTTTCCCACCTGGGGAGTCCTCATGGCGAGGCCTTGGGACCAGGCCAAAGAACAGAAGCTGGGACCTGGACCCCAGGGAGGAGAGGGCTCGCCAAGCCACACTACCAACAGTGGAGAAGTTTTGATTAGAACCTGGCGATTCGGCCCTTCCTGGCAATTGCTGTAGGAATAAATAAGATAAGGCCCATAAAGGACCTGGGTCATAGAAAAGGCTGGACCTGGACCATCGTCTTGAGTTGGAGAGCAGGAGCCTGAGTGTTCATCCTCCACCCGACCCAGACTGCCTAGATCCACTTAGAGGTATTCCTGGCCACCGCTGCCCCCCCACCCCCCGTCGCCACCACATGTGCCCAACAGCCAAACTCCCGCTCGCCCCAAGGACTCCCACTTCCCAAAGCACCATTTGAGTATCTGAAGGAAGGGAGGTCTCAGCTGCCATGGGAGCCTCCCCGATCACACCCCATGTCTTCAAGCCTGACTTACACCTCCTTTCTAGCCATTGGCACAGCGTATGCGGTACTTAGTAACCCAGAGAAAAGGAAGCAGTATGACCAGTTCGGTGACGACAAGAGCCAGGCAGCCCGGCACGGCCATGGGCATGGGGACTTCCACCGTGGCTTTGAGGCTGACATCTCCCCCGAGGACCTCTTCAATATGTTCTTTGGCGGTGGCTTCCCGTCTAGTAAGTACCCCGCCCTCCCCACAGCCAGGCCTCCCTGGGGGTGATGGTGGAAGACTGGATGCTGGCTGCTTCCTTCCCCAGCAGCCCCACCCCCTGACTCAGTCCCTCTGACCTCCAGGTAATGTCCACGTCTACAGCAACGGCCGCATGCGCTATACCTACCAGCAAAGGCAGGACCGCAGGGAGAACCAGGGTGACGTGAGTGAGGGAGGCACCGGGGAGGGCAGGGGAGGGCACCAGGCCCCACCCAGGGCCTGAAGGGGAAGGGACATCCCCAGCTGTCCATACTGGGAGGGCAGTGCCCCCACCATTCTCAGCCAAGGAGCCATCTTGAGTGCCCCCCCTTGCCATTCTGCTGAGGGACACTAGAGGGAGCCACACTCCACAGTGCCGCCCAGAAGGAGTGGGGATTTGATGGCCTCTGTTAGGAATGTCATGCAGAAACTTCTCCACCTACAGACAGGTTTGAGTGTGAATGGCCTTTGTGCAGTCCATTTGTTCAGAAGGCCACAGTGACATTTTCCAAGCAATGGGAAATGAAACTTCATGAGAGAATTGTCAAGGATGACAAAGGTTGACGACTCTTCTCGCTGCTTTCCGGCACTCTTAAAAACAAAAACTATAACCACACAGTGCTACAAAAGCATTTTGAGTGCCACAGGTTAAAAAACAGCTAGCTGACCAACATTAAGATAACTGTGGACGATTCCAGAGCATTTAAAATTATGGCAGGCGGAGGGGGTCCCCTCTGTTCTGTCAGCATGGCCTTGTTTTTATTTACTCACTTTTTAAAAACTGTGTGTGTTGAACATACAGAAGAGTTTTTTTAAATCACCAATTATTACACAGTGAACAAATTTATTTTTATTTACAGTTTTTTAACTGGCAGTTTTTAAATTGATATATAGTGAAAACCTCCCTCCAGCCCTGCCTGCTGGGCTAGTGGAGGCAGCCGCTTTGCTCGTGGTTTGGGTAGTTCTCTGACAACACACACACGTGGGTACCCTCTTCCTCTGTGTAACACCAGCTGCCGTTTTGTTTTCATCCGGGGGAGCTGGCAGGTGGAGGAGCTTCTGTATTTAGGGGGCCTGTGGGAGGGAGGACGAGAGAGTAGTGTCGCGGCCTGTTTATGTGGCAGCTGCCTCCTGCTGCCCAGGCGTCTTTGCGGCAGGCAGCTGGTGGCGATGGTGGCTGATGCCGCACTCCCACCCGCTCTAGCTTGGGTGACCACTGGCTCTTCCCTCCAGGGCGGGCTGGGGGTATTTGTTCAACTGATGCCCATCCTCATCCTGATCCTCGTGTCGGCTCTCAGCCAGCTCATGGTCTCCAGCCCCCCGTACAGCCTGAGCCCAAGGCCGTGAGTACTTGCAGCTAGGGACGGGCCGAGGGGCGGGGGGCGGACAGGGATTTGGGATTCTCAGCCCCCATCAGGGGCCTTCCTCCCCATCCTGCGGGTCCTTGATCACAACGCGGAAGTCTGCCTTAGAATCAAGAAAACACACTTTCCCTGTTGAGCTTCGGTTCTTGGTCTTTTAGGATCACAGTCCCCTAAGAAAATGCAGTGAAAACTGCTGATCTTTTCCCTCGAACACTGCACAGGCACACAACTTTGGGCGTGGTTTCACAGGCTTCATCCCCCCCCCCCAATCTTATCTGCTGACCTTGAGATAAGAACCTCTGCTCTTAAGTTCTGGTTGGGGGCCTTGCGGCCATGGAAGGAATATGGGCTCTAGATTCAGGGCAAAGGTGGCTTTGAATCCCAGCTACTCTACTAACCAAGCAGCTGTGTGACCCTGGACAAGTTACATAACTTCTCTGAGCTTTGGTTTCCTCATCTGTGCAATGGAAATAACACCTATCTGCTTGTGAAAATTAAACAAGTAATTCACGTGGAATGCCAGGCTCAGGGCGCCCGGCTGGCTCATTCATTGGAACGTGCGACTCTTGATCTCGGGGTCTTGAGTTGGAGCCTCACGTTGGGTATAGAGATTACTTTAAAATAAATAAACGAAATGTTTGTTAAAAAATGCCAGCCTTGTTGGTAATGTTCAACAGTATTTGTTGAATGAATATATGGCCTCAGCAGCCTTTAGTGAACTAGGGCAAGTTATTTGGCCTTTTAAGGTATCAGCTCCCCTCATTTGTCTCCAGCACCTGGCACCATTTCTGATACATAGTTACTTAGTGGGTGGTCAGCTTCTGTTGGTGGGAGCCCTCTGCTCCCCAAGCTGCCTGGCCCTCCCTGTCTGGGAGCCCGGAGGCCTTCCCCTTGGCCAGCAGAGGGCAGAGTGGGGCCTCTGGACCCACACAGGCGGCCCAGGCTCTCTGTGGCCTGTAGCCAGCCAGCCCTTGGCTCTGCAGCTGGAGAGGCAACAGAGGACAGGTAGGGGCTGTCCTCCCCCCAGCACCGTCTTCTGTCTGCAGCGTGTCGAGGCACTTCCCACAGCCTGCAGAGCCTGTGGGTGGAGCTGGAAGGTAGGACCGAGAGCTGGAAGGCCACAGCTCCTTGGAGTCCTGTCATGTTCCTAAGCGTCTTAACTCCAGACTGGGAGTTCCAGGGTAGGCAGGCAGGCCCTGGGCAACAATCGGCTTAGGGCAGGAATGTGGAGATGGAGGCACAGGGAGCCCAACTCCCACCCCTAATGAGAGGCCGAGCCCAGCCTCCGCTCCTGTGCTGACCAGAGCCTCTCAAAAAGGGGCTTCTCCCCATGGGCTCCAGGTCAGCAGTGTGGTAAGCAGACAGCCTGAGGAGGGGCTGGCCATAGTCTGGACCGCTTGCATGGGAGGGACAGCCTGCCGTTCCTTCAGACCCTCATTTTGGGTGTTGTGCAACTTGCTGCTGTAGTGAGGAAGAAAGCAAGTCCTCCCCTGGCCCGTGCCGTACCTCCTGTTGGGGGGCCCTGGGCCTAGGGGCCGGTGCCCACTTTGTGCCTGATGTATTTCCGGCCAGGTCGGTGGGCCACGTCCACAGGCGAGTCACTGACAACCTGAATGTCGTCTACTACGTGGCAGACACCTTCTCGAAGGAGTACACAGGCTCCAGCCTCAAAACAGTTGAACGGAACGTGGAAGATGATTACATCGCCAATCTCCGAAACAACTGCTGGAAGGAGAAGCAGCAGAGTGAGTGTGTGTGTGTGCTGTGAGGACAAAGCTTGAGAGCAGGGAAGAGAGAGCCCGGCCTGCCGGGGATTTGTGGACCCAGCACCTGGCACGGCCTTGTACCAGCCACCTCCCGGTCAGGAGCGGATCCCCATCCCTTTTTCCGTGGGGCTGGGAGCCCGGGCCCACCTGGAGATTTCCTCCAGGTTCCCGTAAATCACGGCCATCAGCCTGACTGGTAGGCTGCCGGGGGTAGGGATGTCGAGGTAGACTGGAGCATGTGTCCTGGCCACCGCGTGATCGGACATCCAGCTCTATCTGTGGGACCCTAGGGCAGTCAAACCAGGATGACCACTTCTTTCCCTCTCGCAAGTTGGGACCATAGTGTTTGCTCTCCCGGGTCTTTCCTGAAGGGAGGCCAGCTCGGCCCCAGATCCGGGGCCTGTAACAGCCTTTCTCCCACCCCCACAGGCTGGGCAGCGGCTCTGACAGCCTTTGGGAGGTCCCAGGTGCACCCTAACTCTGCCCCGTTGCTTTACAGAGGAAGGCTTGCTGTACCGGGCCCGCTACTTCGGTGACACAGATATGTATCACAAAGCACAGAGGATGAGCACCCCGAGCTGTAACCGACTGTCAGAGGTGCAGGCCTCCCTGCATGGATAGTCCTGGGCCAGCCACGCCACCGAGGTCCAAGTATGAGCCAGGGCCTCCTCTGCTCTGCAGCTCCCGGCAGCTCTGGTCCTGGTCATGAGGCAGAGGAGGGTGGGAGGGAGAGAGGGGAATGGCCTGTTGGTTACGGCACAGACTCCTTGTCCCCGGCCTGACCTCCAGCCTGCAGTTGGGGCAGCTCTAGGGTGTGCTTGGAAACCAGGGTCTGTTTCGGGCCTCAAGTGCTATTGTCTGCCCCGCCAATTCCCTAGCCCTGGGAATTTGGGGATCCCAAGAGCCAGGCAGAAGGGGGAACTCAAGGCCACTGCTAAGGGCCATGCAGGCTTCCCTGGTCTCATCCAGCCCCAAGTCACCATGGCCCTTTCCCAAGTACAACAGACTATTGTCTGTGTTCTGCTATTTAGGCCAAGTATTACTCATCCCAAGATGGCCCCCCCCAACACACACACTCCCCACCTGACATCAGGAAGAAACATGTGAGAATGGGTGGGCCAAGATCCCATCCTCTTCCTCTGCCCTTCCAGGCAGAAGGAAATAGAACGGGAGGGATGGGCAGCCCCACAGTGGGTCGGGGAGGGAGCCAACAGGCTGGGAGCAGGAGAGGCCGGTGTACCCTGACCACTCGCCCTCTGGTGGAATCAGGCACTCTCTCAGCCACAGACATTCGGCCTGCCCAGGCATCTCACCTGTGGTCTAAGGAAGAGAGCAGAGGTCATGAGTTGAGGGTCGAATGCAGTGCCTTTCGTACAGAAGGGGAAAAATGCAAGTCACTGGTAGCAGGCTCCCACCTCCTTCACCCCTGCATGTGGGTAGTGAGCTCTGCTCCCAGCATTTGCCAGAGGGGACAGACTGGACCAAGCCCAGAGGAGCGTAGGCAGAGCCGGTAAAGATTCCTCTCTGTGTTGGTACCTGCCCATCCGTCCTCTGCCTGTGTCCCCCTTGGCAAGGGTCCAGCTCCAGACGCTGTGCTTTGAGGCCATCTGCTAGTGCCTCCGGGAGAGTGACAGAGTGCAGGAGGGAGACAGGTTGGGGCTGAGGTGGGCAGGACAGCAGCCAGGAGGCGGGCTTGTTTGTGTGGGCTAAGAGAGAGGCTCCAGGCCACGTGACTGCCAAGCTAACTGTTACCACTCTCCTCCCCAGACCATGAAATCCCTGGAGAATTTTTGGTGACATGCACTGAGCCAAGGTGATGGACTGTATATTTAAGGAAAGACATAAAAAGAAAAAAATTAAAATGGAATTGGAGGCCGAACGCCACACAGCTGCCCTCTCTCTCACCCAGTAAATGCTGAAAGCTCTTAGGACAGGAAAACCTGCCACGGGGCTGCTTCCCTTCCTCCCAGGGCTGGCAGAGGCTCAGGCTCCACTTCGGCTCTCTCCTAGGATACGGAAACCATGGCAACGAAAGTAGAATGTAAAACTTGGAGCAAATGTCTATGGAAAGGGCTGGGGGAGGGGGCGCCCAACTGCCTTCCTCCCCCTCCCGGGAGCCACCACCAGGGAGCCACCACCGGTCACCTCTCCGTGGAAGCCAGTCGGAGGCGTTGGCCAAGGATAGGAGGAGGAGGAATGAGAACTCTCCATAGAATGTAATTTATAGAGCAAGTATATGTGTATATATATATATCTATTTATATGTAAATAGCATATATAAAGATATATATATATATAGTCTACTTTTTAAACTATGCAGGGATTTGGTTAAGTTGTTTAGCTGATTTCTTCCCTGTTTTAGAAAACGAGGCCTGTGTGGGAAAGGGAACTTGGTCCTACAAAGGCTAGACAGTGGCCATAGCTGACAGCCTGAAGGGAAGTCGGGTCGTAGCTTTTAACGTTCCCCTCAACCCCAGCCTGCTTTTGATGGCAACGGTAATCATGATAATGTAAGTCCGTAGAGAACTCAGGTTGCTGGAGGGGAGCAGGCTTTCAGGGGAGAAAGTGCCCCTGGGGCCAGGTACCCTGTCAGGATCCAGTCAAGGTGGAGGCCCCAGGCCGCCTGCGGGTGTGAGACCACCCACCACAAGCTTTGGTCAGCTCAGGTGGGCTCTTAGGCCTAGAGCCCAGCAGCCTTCTGCCCCCCTGCCGCAGAGAGCAGGGTTAGAGGGGGACCAAGTTCTGCCTAACCACCCCCCCCAGTCCCAAAGTGGGTTTTGCCTTATAGATGCCACAGGGCACAGCTCCGCGTTGTAGCCCCTGGTTTTTCCCAAGTCAGGCGCCAAGGACTCCAGACAGTTCTTCCTCCAAGAGTCAGCCAGGTGGTGCCCAAGACTCTGGGGCAGCAGCTGACTCCTGAAGAAAACCCAGCCCTGTGGGCACCTCTGTCTCCGCCATCCATGGACGTGATGCCACCCGGCCTTCTGTTGCACTTTGGACAAAGGCTGCACCTGAACCAGAAGGGTTTTCTTCTACTCACCTTGAAGTGAGGATTTTTCTCACAACAGCAGTTGCTGCCAGGGGAAGGGAGGGAGGTTTTATTTATTCCCACAGTTTATACTGGGCCTTTTGGAATTACCGTTTTTCCCAAATTTTCCTCTGGCAGTGGGTGTGTCCTGGAGCCTGCCATCTTCCAAAGCCTTACTTCCCCAAGCTGCCAGCCAAGAGGGGACAGCCATCCTCCCAGAGTTTCTCTTGGCTCTTTTTGTTTGTTTGTTTTTTTAAAGCCCCTCCACCCCCAACGAATAAGATTCTTGCTGGGAAAGGAAGCTTGGTAAAGAAGTGTCAGATCTGATTTTTGAACGAGATCCTAGCCTGTGATGCAGCAGCCACCCGGCCCAGAGAGACGATAAGAACTGGACGTGGGCAAGAGCGCCCCACGCGTGGTGGCCCCGGTGCTCTGCTGCCACCACCCTGACCATCTGGTCTTGGTAGACGTCCCTAGGTGGGCTGACCCATGTGCAATAAGAACATAGATCCTAAAGGATCCCCTGAGAAGCTGTATTTCTTAAATTAGAATTCTGAAATTGTACATCTATAAATATATGTTTATTATGTGATTGGCCTCGGTGGGTCTGCATTGAGCAGGGGGGCTGAGGTGGGGGCAAACACCTGTTGGTACTGTCAGCCCAGCGCACACCAGCAGTCTGGGGTGACTGTCCCGAATGTCATCCTCACCCCTTGCCCTGACTGACAGCTGCTTCGGTCACGAGTGTTGTTCCAAGGCTGACACCAGACAAAGGGTAAGGGGCCCAGGCCAGGATACTGGGGTCCCTGGTAACCTCTGCTTCCCCCTGCTCCTACTCCCTCTCTCCATCCCTGCTGTGAGCAAAACATTCAGCATCTTCCCTCCTCCTGGGCCGGGAGCTCCATCCCACTCCGGATCCAGAGCAGGGGGAAAGTTTAAGTTTCTTTCCATCTCTGGCTGCAGTCTCCCCAGACACGCTTCCCACACCACCCTGCAGCCCGCCCTACCCCCCCTTCCACCAGAAGGTCGGAAAAGTTAAAAATGTGGCAGCCCGAGGAGAGCTTTCTGTGAATGGAGCCTCCGATCTGCCGGGGCCTCCCAGAGACAGGGCCCGGGCGGCCCTGACTGGCGGCCCGAGGCCCCGCCCGCTGCCGCTCCAGCCAAAGACAGCCCGCTGCCCGGTGGTGCCACCGCAGCCGCGGAGCTCATTGGCTGGCCGTGCCCGGGGTCACCGCCGCCGGCCCTGCCCGGTCTGCGAGCTACCACTTGTCAGCTGCAGTTGGCAGAGGCTCGCCAGCCGCCCCCATTCACCCCTCCCATCCCCCTACCCTCAGCGGGCCGCTCAGCCGGCCAGAAGGGGCGGGACAGACGGTCCGACTCTTGGCTGCAAAAAAGTCTTCGACGAGGATCCCCACCCACCGTCAGGTGGCAAAAACGAGCCGCTAGTTCATCCAAGCTCCCGGGATCTGCCAGCTTATCTCCTCGTCCCAGGCTGCCCCAGGTCTCCAGAAGGGAACTGCTCCACGGGGCAAGGAGCACACACCCTGGCCCACCGTAATCTCCTTGCCCCGAGTTCCCGGCCAAGTCACCCGGCTGTCTAGGGCAGGCTCCCAGACGGCAGTGCCAAGACTCAGGTAAATAGACTGTTGACACAGTGTGGGTTCTGGAGCAACTCAGAATCCTTACCAGATGTCACACCTTGTGATTTGGGCAAGTCAGCCGGTTTCCCAGAACAGGAACCTGGAGCTTGGGGGAAGGGTAGGGGATGCCCAAGGGTCCCCATGAAGCTGCATGTCCTCGGGGTCTATGTAGCAAAGCAATCATTCTGCAAACACTTGCTGGACTTGGATCCATTGTGCTAAAGATTAACCCCACTCATGCCAAGGTGAGTGGTGGGAGGCCGGCCCAAAAGGGTGGAAAAGGGAGAAAGCCACACTAGGGGGGACGGAACTTAATCTGAGGGGCTTGGCTGGGGACGGGTTTCCCAGAGGGCCAGGTGCACCCTGTCCCACAATTACACACGTGTCCGCCCCGCTCTCACGGCAGCTTCCCCAAATTGACATCACCCCCAGGAGACAATAAAACAAAACAGTCAGTTGTTGGGTATCAGTGTGGACCCCGCGGCCCGGCTGCCTGGGCTGGGTCCATTTGCTAGCTGGGTGGCCCTGGGCAGGTCACTTAACCTCCCTCTGCCTCAGTTTCCTCATCTTCAAAATGAGAGTCGTAAAACCACCCACCTGATTGGGTTACTGTGGGTAGTAAAAGGGTTCTCACACATACAGCACTTAAAAGGCGTCGGACACAGGAAGCTCTAAGTGCTGTTACATGTCCTCAGTTGACAAAGATTAATAGCAGAGGCTCAAGTCCCATTACAGGCTCTGAACCCACAAAGGTGGCAACCAGGCAGGGGGAGAGAGCCCAGTGGACGGGGGACAGCGATAGAAACAAAGCTGGGAGTGTGGCAGGTGTGAGCAGCTCGGCAGGGGCGTCTGGGTAAAGGACCTGGCGCCGGTGAAGGACGGGGGAGTCCAGCAGGGCTGGGGGCTGAGTGAGGACTCTGTCAGAAGGGATGGTTGTGAGCAGAGTCCCGGAGCTGGGAAGCACGGACGTGACCACATTCGAAGGTGCTGGGCCCTGCCCTCGGGGAGGTCTACAGGCACAGGCACAGGCAAAGCCCACAAGGCTAGCCATGAGAGAGGCAGGTGGCAGGAGAACGCTGGGGGCCTGGTTGTGCCCGCACTGTCTCCCCCTCCCCCAGCCTCTCACGGCGGGCTGTTTCCCCGCAAACAAGGCCTAGGCCTCCTGTCGCTTGTATCGCCCCACAGCTGTTGGGGTAGGAAATAAAGGCCCAGGGCCCAGACACAACAAAGGGTGTGAGAAAGGCACCCTACTCTCTAGGACCGCCATGACCAAGCAGCCCCCCTTGAGCCCAAGAGTTGGGGCTTTGCTTGGGAGGAGGGTGGGGTCCTGACTGCCACACTGCGTCCATCCTTCCCGCCCGCTTCCCCTGGCGTGGTTTGGTCCAGGGAGGGCAGGGAATCCCATCCAGCTCTGGCTGGGCTTGCCCTCGGGGACGGGCGGGGTATGCAGTTCCCCAGTGGAGCTGGCGTTGGGAAGGGCAAGAGGTCAGGCTCAGGGCCTTCAGGGACGCTGGTCAGCAGCCCCACTTCCTTAACTGGATTCTTGCCATTTTCCTGATGGACACAGTGAGGGAGCCCAGGAGACAGATGTCGGAGCAGCACAGGAGGGTCCCAGTGGTCTCTTCTTACAGATGGGGAAATGGAGGCCGGATGGAGGGAGGGAGGTCCTTTTCGGATTCCTGGTTCATGCCCAGGGCCCTCACACCCTGACCTGGCTGCCCACTGGAGCCTCCTCCAAGCACCCTTCCGTGACATGCTGCCCCAGTTCCTTCTGCCAACAGCCTCCCCGTTGCTCCTCCACCCCACCTCCTCTGGGAGGCCTGCCATGTTCCCACAGCCTTGGCCCGGCCCCGCCCTCTCACGCTGTAAGTCCGGAGGTGTTCGTGCAGTTCCTGGACAAAGGCTTGGCACCCCGGAGAGACAAGGTCCTGTCTGGGGCCTGTCCATCTTCTTCAGTGCTGCAGCTCTGGGCACAGGGGGTCTCCATGAACACAGCTGGGGGAGAAAGGGGCCTGCTCAGCGTCTGCACGCCTTTCTGGTGGCCACTCGTGGCTCCCCTTCCATGGCTTTCTCCGCCCACGGTCACCCTGTAGGGAGCTTTGCAGCCACAAAGCAGCATACAGGACTAGGGACACTTCTCCAAGACCCGAGAGGGTCCAAGTGAGGTGTGCCACCTGCATGCTGCTGGCTGGGGCTGGAGGAGGAGCAGTCTTGTGCAATAAGCCCTGCCTAGGGCCTTTTGTTTTTTTAAAGATGTATTTATCCATTTGAGAGAGAGAGAGAGGGAGCACACAAGTGGGAGGGGCAGAGAGAGGAGGAGAGAATCTCAAGCAGACTCCGAGCTGAGTGTGGAGCTCAATGCAGGGAACTGGGATCACCACGATCCCAGGATCATGACCTGAGCCCAAACGAAGAGGCAGACGCCTGGGCCACCAGGGCACTGCCCTTTATCCACTTCCTGGGGGAAGCAGAGTCCCGCTGCAAACACCCCCTATCTGCTCTCCCTCAGTGAGGATGGGCGCACCAGGGCTGAGGGAGAAACAAACAGGGCTCACCCCTGCGGGCCCCCTGGGCCTGTGTGAAGCAGCCAGCAGCCCCTGCGTAGTAGAGGATGCTCTCTCCAGCACTCGGGCCTGTGCTGGGGGCACCAGCCGTTCCTGGGCGCAGACCCACTTCCGGCCCTCGCTGCCCCAGTACGGCCCTGGCCACGGGCCTCAGGGTCACCACTGGCAGGCTCCGCTACCTGCTGACCACCAGCCCATGGCTACGTGGGCAGAAACGGCTTCAGTGGCGTTCAGGCTGTGAGCCCCAGGCTTCAAGGGGCACATAAGCAAGTGCTCAGGCTGCTTCTGTCCAGATGGCTATGGGCCTCAGTCTCCCTCCCGGCCCTTCTCAGCACTGAAGCCCCTGGGCACAAAGTCTAGAGATCAGATTTCAAGCCTCAGCTGTAAAGGACATTTGTTTCACTTGTATCACTTAAAATGTTTTGTTATAATTTTGAAATTATACATATAAAAGCACTTTTCACTTGTATCATTTAAAAATATGTGGTCTAATTATTATCACCCTCCCACAGACCTCACCAGTTTCGTCCTGAATGTCAACCTCTATTAACTGTGGAGTCGGGGCTGCTAGGCTCACTGGGGTGGGCTTTGTACAAACAGGCCAACCCAGGGGCTGGGGTCCCCCTCTGGACCCAGCTTCACCCCAGGACCCCGGGACTTGAGCCCAGCTCACGGGCAGCCTAGGGTGTTCGTGGCAGGACTGGATTCGGGCCACGGGATGGAGCGGCATGACCCACATCTGTTCGTATTATTAGCACCGGAGCTGGCTGGCTGAGGCTGTCACAGAGTTCGTGGAACTGTTGCCTGGGCTTGTGTTTCCAGGTGGTTGGAGGAACACATGGGGTGGGGAACAGAGGGGCCTCTGGCTACCCCCCCACCCCCACCCCCCACCTGTTGTCAGGCGAGCCAGAGAAGACTGCACGTCCCTCCAGGGTGCTGCTGATGTCAAGGCGGGTACTGCCCCCCCTCCCCAGACGGCCCCTGCGTGACCCTGGGTCTGCTGCCTGGCAGCTGGCATTGTCCCGTACCTGTTTGTGTGGTCTCAGCTTGTTAGACCTGGCCTCTCCCTCCCGCTGCCCTCCCTGCCCCTCTCTGAAGCAGGGAAGACAGTGGGAGAGGGGGGTTTGTTCACTGGGAAGAATGCCTGCCCTTGACCCCCAGGGTGAGGAAGCGTTCTGTCTTTCCCAGGCTCCCTGATAGGTTCCTACCTCCGTTTTCTGTTGCTGGTGCCAGCAGGTGCCAGCATCCCAGGGATGAATAGGGAAAGCCTGGGGAGAGGACCAGGGCTCCTGGCTAAGTGCCCAGCTCTTCAGCTCCAAGCGATGGGATCTTGAGCCACTCTCGTAAGACCCCTAAGGCCTTTCCCTCACCTGTCAAATGGGAATCTCAGACTTGTCCTGCAGGCTGGAGGGCGGGGGCACAGTAGAGGAGTTATGTGGACATCCTTCAAGAGTCCAGAACTGCCCCCAAAAGCTTATCTGTGGCATAAAATGTTTTGTTCCTGTAACTTCCCTAAGAAGGGACAAGGGGCCTCTGGCCCCACTGAACTTGGTAACAAGGGCTGAGACAGACCTCAGTGTCAGCAGGAACCAGGAGTTAGAGAATATGAGGAGTTCTACACTTGATCGAAGGTGCCAGAAAGGACTGGGCTTGCAATCTAATTACTGGGCGGCCCAGGGAGGGAAAGAAGACATCCTTGCCCTTGAGCCACAAATAAGAGTGTTAGAGATGGCAGGCACCCTGAAGAGGGGTACTCAAACTGTGTTCCCTCAAGCCCTTGGGCCACTAGGGATGCAGGGGGGAGGGGAGCATGGTGTTCCAGCCCCACCTATGTTTCAATCACCCACAGTTCTCTCTTTCATTGAGTGCAGTTAGAACTTTGATTGGAGAAGAGGTTCCACTACTAAAGTAAATATTTAAAAACCAGAGAACTGATCTAACCCCACCATTTCACCAAAGAGGAAACTGAGGCCCAGAAAAGAGAAGTGGCTTGCTTAAGTTTGCTCAGCTCAGTTGTGCCAGAGCTGCTGCCTGGGCCATTCACCCCTGGTCCGGGGACAAAGAGCCTTCACCCTGAGGATGCAGAGGACAACCGCCAAGTGTGTGGGGGGCTGCCCCCTTCAAGGTCTGGGCCTCGGCCTCAGTTCCCCTGATGTGAGCCCAGACAGAGGTGAGGCCTCCGGGGCCAGGAGCCATGTTCTCCCAAGGCAGGCAGCCCAGATGCTCATCGGGGATGACAGGAGGGCAGAGTTATCCTCCGCCCACCTCCCGGAGCAACGGAAGCTTTGCGAGTTGTCAGCCCCGGCAAGGCCTCTCCAGCCAACGACGACCCCAGCGCCCCAGAATCACCTCAGATTCCTCACTGAAGGCATCGGAGGCAGGCAGCCAGGTACCCCTCTGCCTCTTTTACAACCAGGGACACTGAGACACTGGCAGTAAGTGGGCCTGGCACAGCGTCTTCCTGACGCAAGCCCTGTGCTCTCGTCATCATTGCCTGCTCCTCTGGGATCTCTCCCCAGCCCTGTCCGTTCTGGGCAGTTGCCGTCCTCCCCACAGAGCAGCTCTGCTTACCCCTGCACCCAGCCCCGTGCTGACTGGCCCACGCTTCCCCTCATTGGCTTTAGCAGGGACAACCAAAGTGCTTCTCTGGTCTCTCAGCCGGCCCAGAGCTCTTGGCCTAGCCCCTCTCCTGTGGAGGTAAACAGAACCATCCCCCAGCTGCCAAGGGGGCACAGGCAGGTCCTCCCACACTGACTAGGTGGGACTAGGCCAGCAAATCCCAATAGGCTCCTCACACCTGCCCCTTCCCTAAGATACAGCCTACAGCTCAGCACCAGGGTGACCAGGCAGCTCAGGACTCTCCTGGTTAGCATGGAAGGTCCCAGGTTCCAAGAAATTCCTCGGACATGGGCAAGCTGGGACAACTGGGCCCCTACTCAGCATACACAAATGCAGGGTCATCAGCCCCTCCCCTTCTCCTCACTGAACAGTGTCTTTCTTCTTTCTGGAACTCTAGTCTCTGCTAAGTCTAATGGATAGGACCACAGTCAGTCCCTTCAACCTGTCTGACCCCCTCAGACTGAGCTGGGGACTACATAGGCCCACAGTATAGTCAGAGGCCCAGAGTCTGCCCTAGGCCCTATCTACGACCTGATGGAGGCCTAGTCCTTCCCTAGGCCCTGAGAGATAAATAGCAGAGAGAGCCCAAGAAAGGCCTAGTGGGATCCTGGGCCTTGGTCCCAACTCAATTTTATCCTCAAGCTGGGGGGCACACCACTCTGGGTGACCCCAGGTAGGGCAACCCAAGGGCTGGAGCCAGGCAGGGTCTGCCCAGGGCTCACTGAGGCTGCCTCTACCTGTCTGACTTCGAGGTGAGTCATTTCCTCCCGCAGCTGGTTATGAGGCTGGGAGGGGAAGGGAGGGGATGCATCTAAAAATAGCAGGGCCTAGACCGGTGGAGATGCCCAAAGAGCTTCTCCTTGGGCAAGGAAGGAGCCAGCTTCTCCTGGGAGCTGACACGAGCTGTGGCCCCCATCCGGGTGCCTGCCTGAGGCCCAGGAGTGGGACAGCCCGAGACCCTCGGCCTCCCCTTCCCAGGCTCAGCATAGGGCGCCGAGCTGTGGAGGAGGCGTCTTGAAGGCTGAGACACAGGGGCAGTGTTGGGTGGGGTAGAAGCTTAAAGGAAGACAGAGCCTGGGGTGGGGTGGGAGGATGCGTGGTGTGCGATTCAGAAGGCCTGGCCCTCACCGGGACTGGCAGAGGCAGCGGGGACTGGTCACCAGCCCGATTCACCTCCCACATCATCTCCACAGAACCACCTCTGCTCCCCGCCCAACCCACACACAGAGACACACACAGGGACACGCACGCATGGCCCCACACTCCGCCAGCCTGTGAGTCATTTCCTTCTAGAAGGGCTCATCTCCCTGCTGAGGGGGACTCCATTTCCCTCGTCCACAGCACGGACTGAGGACCTACTGTGTGCTGGGGTCACGCCCTGGAAGGCTAGGAAACGAGGCTCATGACTTGCCTTGGGGACATCATAAGAGGCCCCCCGAGGAATGGGCAGGCCAACAGCCAGGGCAGAAAGACAAGAGGCCGGGAGGACCCTGTGTGCTGGGACAGTCTGCAGTCAGGGAGGCTTAGGGTTAAGTCCCGGCACTGCCCCTTCCTGGCCACGGGACCTGAGACCCGTTACTGATACTCCCCTTGCCTGCGAGAGCTAGAGGGTGAGGGCCCGTGGGGGTGAGGAGCCGCTCTGCACACCAGCAGCGGCCACTACTGTGAACGCGTCGTATTCGCCTTGTTCTCCCCTATCCTCACAGCAGCCTGATAAAGTGGGCATTACTGTCCCCATCTTACATGTGGGAGAATGGAGGCCCAAAGACATTAAGGAACTTGCTCAACATCACACAGCTAGCTGATGGGAGAGACTGGATTTGGACCCAAATCTGAGGCAAACTCACGTGCATTATGGGGTGCAGGTGGGGGTCTGTTAAGTCGGGAACTGGTCGAGGGTATGCTGCTCTCTGACTCTTCTGTGAGGGCCCTTGGACACCAGCCCCAGGTGACTAGCACATGCCAAGCCTTTGACTGGGGGCCGGCTACCTTCCTTCTGTCTCACCTGAGCCCCCGACAGCCCCCGGGGTCCTCCCAGAAACACAGAATGCGCTACGCCCTCTCTCAGGGTCACCACCTCTACTCCTTTCAACAGCCCAGTGAGCGAAATGGCACAACTGCCGCTTGGCAGAAAAGGCAGGCAGCTCAAAGGGACCATGAACGTGCCGGGGGCCACAGAGCTGGGGAAAGCAGATCCTGGACCAAACTCCAGGCCCCAGTTCCCCACAGCCCAGCTATCTGGTGGGAACCCTGTGCTCTCCCTGCTTGATCACACTTTCCCTGAAGCATCTTGCTGGATTACCCACAAAACCCAAACCTTGCATCAGCCAGATGGGCTCCGGCTCTGGCAAGAGCCTCTTTCTGCCTCTCTGGGCTTCCCCCCCCCCCCCCCCCCCGGTTATCTGACTCATCGTCTGCTGGTCCCCGGAGACTGGAGAGAGGCAGCCTCTTATCCCTACAGGACAGATGGAGACACCGAGGCAGGAAGTGACCTCTGCCAACGAGTCAGGGGCCAGAGCCAGCAGCCCCAGCTGAGGCTGGGAGGCCACGGGTGGGGCTTCATGGCCTGGGTAATGCTCCTGGGGTGACACAGTCAGTGAAAGAGGGGTCACCCTACAGCAGGCACAAATATCAAGAAATTCGTATTGAGTGAATGGATGAAGGTTGCAGGCCTTAGGTGGAGAGATGAGCGGCGATACTGCAGAAAGGATGAATATGATATGAAGGGGAAACAGCCCAGAAGCCCAGCCTTGCCCCAGTCACAGACTCTGCCAGCCCGGCTGGGGCTTGTCCTGATAGTTCTCCCGCCTGTGAGCGTCATTATGGCTGTGGTTTACTGGGAGAGTCCTAATGACCCTGGGGGCTCAACACATAGCCACCATCTAATCTAATTCCTCCTTCAACCCAATGAGGTTGGTATGTACTATCATCATTCCCATTTGACAGATGGCTTACCTCGGGTGCAGAGAGGTTAAGCAAGTTCCCCAAGGACACACAGCTCAGCCCTTGTCCCAACAGGTATGGGACAACAAATGCAAGGGCTGACCTAGACTAGCTCCCCAGGACACCTGGGTGGCCCGGTTGGTTGGGCGACTGCCTTTGGCTCAGGTCATGATCCTGGAGTCCTGGGATGGAGTCCCGCATCCGGCTCCCTGCTCAGCGGGGAATCTGCTTCTCCCTCTGACCCTTCCCCTTCTCATGCTCTCTCTCTCTCTCATTCTCCCTCTCTCAAATAAATAAATAAAATCTTAAAAAAAAGAAAGGGAGGAGAAGGAGGAGGAGGAGGAGGAGGAGGAGGAGGAGGAGGAGGAAGAAGAAGAAAGACTAGCTCTCCACATCCAACGGGGAGAGGGGCCCCCCGTGTCCGCAGCCCCCACTGCTCCCACGTGCCGGCTCCCACGCGGGGCGCCCAGGTGTGCCTGCAGGTTGGCGCCAGGAACTCGCGTGTCTGTCAGGTCAGCGCAAAGTGTGGCCAAGCTCAGAACAGAACGCGCCGTGTCCCCGGCACAATGAGCCAGGGCGCCTGGCGGCGGGGGGCCTTGCGGCGAGCCCGCCTGGGCACAGCCAGCCTCCGGCGCGGTGCCGTCCCCGGAAACCCCGCCCGGGGCAGGGGGTGAGCGGCTGCGGGCGGCCCCGCCGGCGCCCTTCTCCCCCACCTGGCGCAGCGCCTGCGGATGGGCCGCGCAGCACGTTACCAGCGATTGCCCCATCCGGCCGTGGCGCGGGCCGTCCTGCACGTTGCGCACTGCGCGCACCGGGCCGCCCCGCCCCCGGCCCCCCTTCCCCTGCCCGGCCCCCTCCCCTGCGGCGGGGGGAGACAGGGCCAGACGCAGTCCCCCGCGGCCCATTCACTCGCCGCCTCGTCCCAGACACCTTTGAGGGCTGCCCTTTGCTCCGTCTGCTCTGAGGGGACAAATGAGGGAAATTGAGTAACCCAGCTTGGCAAGGCAGGAAACTCCTGGCCGCTTTGTTACTCAGGATTTTGCATCAACGTTTTTTTTTGCGGGGGGGGGGCGGGGGGCGGGGACGACTCCTGGGAGAATTTCTGGAGTTGAGGAGATTGGGGACAAATGCAGCCCTCCGGGGCAGTGAGCATGCTCCAGGCGGGTCTTGCTGGTGTCTGCCTCCCAGGCCACGCACAGCGCCTGCCACTCCCAGGTGCTCCCCAGATTCTTGTTAAAATGCGTTTCCTCGCTGTCCTCCTGCTTTGAGTGGCTGTCAGGTGAAAGGGTGATGGATTTAGGGCTGGAGCTGAAACCTGACATTTGGGGCCAAGGTTCTGCCTTTAGCATGGGTTTGCTGTTTCACTTGGGCAAATCCCTTGACCTCTCTGGGCTGCATTTCTTCCGGGGGAATCGGTAATAAGGTAACTTGCCTGGCCCTAAGGCTCAGGACAGGCTATGAATTCCTAGCAAGCAGGAGAAAGAAACTTCCATATGAAGCAGATATTTTCCTCTTGAACAATGTCTCCTCCTACTCCTGGCTGGAGGCACAGTATTTTGTATCTATCTACTCTGAGTAGCAGGAGTGAGTGGCTGCCTGTTGCTATCAGATCAAGTCCAAATTTCTTGACTTGTCACTTGAGGCTTTCTGACATTGAGCGTAAGGTACCAACTACACCCCTACACTGAAGCCTGAGGGGGAATCTCAGACTCCCCCCCCACCACCACTAATGTTCATATTTCTATGCCCTTGCTCATGCTGTTCCCTCCCCCCAGAATGCTCTTCCCTGCACTCCTCTATGATTGGCTCCTTCTCAAACAGATCTCCACTATAAATGTTATCACCCCAGGGAGTTCTTTCCGGAGTACCCAGTCTAGAGCAGAGGCCCTGTTAGTCCCTCTCAGAGCATCTTGGTCCTTCCCTCCTCAGCTCTTACTGTCCGTTGGGGTCAGACGTTTGTCTCTCCACTGGACTGAAAGGTCTATGAGGAAGACATCGTGTCCATTTCTTCATCTCCATATACCCAGCACTTACCCAGGAGGCTGGCACATAGTAAGAGCTTAATAAATGTTTGTGGAAAGGAAGAAAGGATAGATGGTTGATGAGCAAAACCACTGAGAATAGCCCAAGTGCCCACCAGTAGGAGGCCAGTGTTGTGAGATGATGTGCGGCTGGACGGGACACCAGGCAGCCGTCAAGCAGGTACGGACCTCCATAGAAGAGTGCTCCTGATACTGTGAGAAACTCTCTTTCTTTCCTTCTTTTTTTTGGGGGGGGGGGCGTGGTTGGGGAGAGACAGAGGGAGCTAGAGGGAGAGAAAGAATCTTAAGCAGCCTCCATGCCCAGAAAAAGCCCAATGCCGGGCTCGATCTCACAACCTTAGCCGAAATCAAGAGTCGGACACATGGGGTGCCTGGGTGGCCAGGCAGCTGAGCGTCTGACCCTTGGTTTCAGCTCAGGTGGTGATCTCAGGGTCATGATTTCAGGGTTGTGAAATCGAGCCCCGTGTCAAGCTCTGCACTCAGCAGGGAGTCTGCTTGACATTCTCTCTCCCCCTCTCCCTCTGTCCCTTCCACTCGTGCTCTCTCTCTCTACCATAAATAAATAAATCTTAAAAAAAAAAAACAAACACACATACACAGTTGGACACTTAACCGGCGGAGCCACCCAGGTGCCCCAGAAGAAAGTCCCTTTCTAATGAACCAAAAAAGGGCGGTGGTGGTTGGGGAGCATGTATATAAAAGCATAGATACGTCTGTAAGCAAAAACAAAGTCAAGATGGTATACACCAGACTAAATACCCTGAGGAGGGCTGCCTGGGTGGCTCAGTGGGTTAAGCGTCTGCCTCCGGATCAGGTCATGATCCCAGGGTCCTGGAATCGAGTCCCGCATGGAGCTGCTTGCTCAGCAGGGAGACTGCTTCTCCCTCTGCCTGCCTCTCTCCCTGCTGTGTGCTCTCTCTTTCTCTCTCTGACAAATGAATAAATAAAATCTTTAAAAATAAATAAATAAATAGCCCTGAGGAGTAGGATACAGATATTATCACGGTTAAATATATCATGGTTTAGTGCACATCTGAAACCTTGCTTAGATCCCATCTCCTCTGGAAGTCTTCTCTGCTCCAGCCCTTGCGTTAGAAAGGCCTGACGCCCCTTCCTCCGAGCCCAGCCCAGAAGTGATAAGTATGCGGGCAGCTGGCCAGATGACAGCAGCCCCTCTGGGTGCGGGAGTTCGTCCGCTCTGCGCAGGTGAAAGCAATGCCGGTGAGCACAGTGACGGCGGCGGTCGCGGGACTGACGGCGGGGAGCCTACCTCCACCCACCAGGAGACATCCCTGCAGGTTGCCCTGGGCCATCAGGCAGAGCCACACATGACAGGAAGCCCGGCCTTAGTGCAAGTGGGGCTCGGTCGGCTCACTTCCCGGTTCAGGACACTCAGTCCCAGCTGTGGGAGGCACACAGCACAGCATCTCACTGCCCTCAGGGTGTCCGGAGATGCGAAGGGTCAGACTTGGCATGAATCAAAGGCCTCCGGCCTGCCTGCCCACTTGCTTGCCGTCGGTGCCCCAGTGGCTCCCGGGAGATCCGAGGCAACACAATTCAGAACAACTGGGCCAGGGGAGAGGAAGGAAGAGCGGCAAAGGGCTCAGGGTCAGATGTCTGAGCCTCTATTCCCACGGGTGCCTCTCATTATGCTTGGCAGGAAGTAGGAAAGAGTACAGCCCTTCGCCTCCATTTTCAGTTTCCCATCTCAACCGACCTCTCTTCCCCTGCCTGCCTCAAAACCGGTTCCCCATCTGGACAATCACGGGGTAGTGCGGGGATGTACCCACCATCTGGAGTCACTCCATTTCTGGTAGTTTCAAGTCCACATCTACCAGCCGTGGGTCTCTGGATAACTGGCTTTGCCCCTCTGTGCCTCAGTTTCCGTAGTAAACGAGTTAATTCATGGCAAGTGTTTATTTATTTACGTAAAGATTTTATTAAATTATTTGAGAGACAGAAGGAGAGCATAGAGGGAGAGAGAGAAGCAGGGTCCCCACTGGGCAGGGACCCCAATGTGGGGCTCGATCCCAGGACCCTGGGATCACGACCTGAGCCAAAGGCAGATGCTTAACTGACTGAGCCAGCCAGGCGCCCCGTAAAGAAACCTTAGCCCCATAGCAAGTGTTTAGAAGTAGGCCCGATCCACGTAAGTGTATCTGTTCTCTGTATGAATTAGCTGTCATCCGTGTGGCTAGGAGAGTAACAGTACCTACTTCATTGAGCTATTGTGAGGATTCAATTAGAGACTGCATGTCAAGTGCTTGGCTGCAGTAAGTGTTTACTTGTCTCACTACAGACAATAAGATGAGAGTATAGATCTTGGTCCCTGAGATGCCAGGGGATTAGTATGGCGGCTGCTGGTGGCTTCCCGGGGATAGAACTCTTGGTGCTCCATGGCCCATGCAGCCATGCTGGTTCGACGGTGTTACCAGGCTGGCTGTTGCTGAGCTGTCTGGTTAGTCAACTGCCTGCTCCTTCAAACCCACTTAAACCAGCTCCATCTGGCCTGGCTTTTCCAACATACCATCCTGGCAGCTGTCACAGGCCCAGAGCACTGGGCAAAGTGTCAGGCCTGCTGCAAAATACATTGGAACTTTATCTGACCCCTGGCTCTGGTCCCAACCAGAAATACATTGCTGGAACTCACAGCCAAGCTTGAGCAAGCCTGGAGGCTGGAGGAGGAAGGCCGCCAGGAATCATGGACCAGATATTCCACCCCTCACCCTCCATCTTTGTTGGCCCCCTTTTTATTTGCATCGTTCTATTAACACCATTCCTTACGATGAAACAGTTTTTGAAACCGAAGGCTGAAACCTGAGCTCTGGATTTACAGAGAACGGAGGCCTTTCTGTTCCCTCAGTGTTGATTTGCAGCAGTCTTTTTGGAGGCCAGGACAATCCTCTGTGCCACCATCTGGAACTCCCCAGAAAGGGCCCCATAGAAAGGCAGCAGGGGCAACTATGCCAGATTGGAACCTGGCCAGCTTTGAAGGCGGCAGAGCTCAGTCCCAGGGTCTCCACCCCAGTCAAGGGTGAGCCTCCCTCCTTGCTGCTCCCTCAGGCCACGCCCACAGGGAGGTCCCAGGACAAACAGGTCTTCCTGCAGGTACTCCTCGAAAGGCCACTGTCTTCAAATAAAAGGAATTCGAGGAGTGCCCCTCCCCAAGCGCCTCTGAGCATTCAGTAGAGCTAGCTTGCCAGTGAAAGGGGAAAAACAAAAAACAAAAAACAAAAACATTAGGTGTGTTGCCCAGATAAAGTTTTAGACACTGGGTTACAAATTCGAGAGCTCCAAAATTACAGAGGTAATATTGGCGAGACCCTAAGCCTCACGGATGTGGAATTCATTAGATTCAGAATTTTTGGAACGTCGGCCTGATCAGTTTGAGTACGGACTGAATGTGAGATCGTATTATGGAACTATTGCTAGTTTTCTCAGATGAAAGAATCAAAATGTGATCATTTAGTCGAAACCACAACGAGATACCACCTCACCCCTGTCTGAGTGGCTAACATAAAAAACACAAGAAACAACAAGTGTTGGTGAGGATGTGGAGAAAAAGGAACCCTCTTGCACTGTGAGTAGGAATGCAAACTGGTGCAGCCACTGTGGGAAACAGTACCGAGATTCCTCAAGAAATTAAAAATAGAACCAACGTATGATCCAGTAATTCCACTACTGGGTATTTACCCAAAGAATAAGAAACACTAATTCAAAAAGATACATGCACCGCTATGTTTATTGAACAATTATTTACAATAGCCAAGATATGGAAGCAGCCCCAGTGTCCATCCACAGATGAACGGATAAAGATGTGGTATAGGGGCACCTGGTGGCTCGGTCAGTTAAGGGTCCGATGCCTGATTTTGGCTTGGGTCATGATCTTGGGGTCCTGGGGTCAAACCCTGTGTCCAGCTCCATGCAGCAGGGAGTCTGCTTGAGGATATTCTCTCTCTCTCTCCCTCTGGCCCTCCCCCCACTTGTATGTTCTCTCTCTCTCTCAAATAAATCTTAAAAAAAAGAGAGAGAGAGAGTGGGGGGGGATGGGCTAGCCCGGTGAAGGGTATTAGGAGGTCACGTATTGCATGGAGCACTGGGTGTTATACGCAAACAATGAATCATGGAACACTACATCAAAAATTAATGATGAATTGTATGGTGACTAACATATCATAATTCAAAAAAAAAAAAGAGAGAGAGTGATAGAGCTATACAATGGAATATTACTCAGGCATGAAAAAGAATGAAATCTTTCTATTTTCAGCAACATGGATGGATCTAGAGGGTATTATCCTAAGTGAAATAAGTCAGTCAGAGAAAGACAAATACCATATGATTTCACTCATATGTGGAATTTTTGTTTTCATATGTGGAATTTAAGAAACAAAACAATCACAAAAAGAGACGAACAAAAAAAACAGACTCTTAAGTATAGAAAACAAACTGGTTGGGGCGCCTGGGTAGCGCAGTCGTTAAGCGTCTGCCTTCGGCTCAGGGCGTGATCCCCGGGTTCCGGGATCGAGTCCCACATTGGGCTCCTCTGCTGGGAGCCTGCTTCTTCCTCTCCCACTCCCCTGCTGTGTTCCCTCTCGCTGGCTGTCTCTCTGTCACATAAAAAAAAAAAAAAAAAAAAAAAA
>NW_024426885.1:53178602-53197105 GCF_017311325.1 Ursus maritimus
AAAAAAAAAAAAAAAAAAAAAATCTAAAAAAAAAAAAAAAGAAAAACTGGTGGTTACCAGAGGGGAGGTGAGCGGGGGATGGGTGAAATAGGTGAAGGGGATTAAGAATACACTTACCATGATGAACACTGAATAATGTATAGAATTGTTGAATCACTACACTGTACACCTAAAACCAATATAGCATGTTATTTGTTAGTATGTTAATTATATTGGAATTTCTTAAATGAAATAAAATTACTAAAAAAAATATGATCATTTAGGAGAAGATCCTATCCCTAAGAAATTCATATTGAAGCATTTGGGGGTGAACCATCATGATGCTAGCAACTTCAAATGGTTCACCAAAAAAATGGTACAGATAAAATAAATTTGTCAAAAAGTTAACAATAGTTGAATCTAGCCAGAGGCTATCTACATGTTTATTGTGGATAAACATGCAAAACAAGACAATACAGAATTCATCTTGCACTGGATGAATTTCACCTCTTCTCTGAGGACAGAAATAGTAGAAACAAGATGGCGTCCAAGATTGTGGAGTTGAGCCAACCAAAGAGAACCAACTATTTTTATTTATCTGTCAGAGAGAGAGAGAGAGCACACAAGCAGGGGGAGCCGCAGGCAGAGGGAGAAGCAGGACTCGATCCCAGGACCTTGAGATCATGACCTGAGCTGAAGGCACACGCTTAACCGACTAAGCCACCCAGGTGTCCTGAGAACCAATTATTTTTGAAGAGTTTACTAAGTACTTGTTGGAAACAATACTGATCATTAAAAATCCTTTTAGTTCATGGCAAGGAGAGGACTCATCTTGAAAACTGGGAGATTCCAGCCCTTTTAGCTGCTCAGCACCAGATTTCACACCAGTCAAGAAACACATTTTGAAGACTTACTATGAAAAAAGCCCTGCAACTTCACAAAAGGTATTTATTTCCCCCTCTGCCTATAATCTGCTATTGAGTACAAAGTAGCCTCATTTTTTTTTAAATTGTGTTTGTTATAAGCTGAATTGTGTCTCCTGAAACTCATATTCTGAAGTCCTAATCCTCCTGTGACCTTATCTGGGAATAGAGTCATTGCAGATGGCATTTGTTAAAGTGAGGTCAATAGGGTGGACCCTAATCTAATCTGGGGACCTTATGAAAAGGGGAAATCTGGGCACAGAGAGAAAAGGACACACACACGGGAAGAACACCGTGTGGAGATGGAAGCAGAGATTGGACTGACGCTCCGACAAGCCAAGGAGCACCAGAGATCGCCCGCAAGCCACCCGAAGCCAGGAGAGCCGCATGGGACGGAGCCCCTCACAGCCCTCCGCAGGAGCCGACCCTACTGACACCTTGATTTTAGACTTCTTGCCTCCAGAACTGGGAGGCAATAGTATCTGTGGGTTAGGCCACCCAGTCTGTGGTCATTTGTTCTGGTAACCCTAGCGAACTAAGTGGTGAGCATGCCGTCAAATGTACTCCTTCGACTGTCTGAAAAGCATACAGTTGGGTGATATTAAGTGCGTTCACGTGGATGTGCCGCCATTTTTTATTTTTCCGCTGGGGCAAAACCCAAGACTATGGGAAGGTTGGAAGACCTAGTTACATACCTGCTTCTGTTTAGCTAAGTGACCTGTCTTACCGTGTGTGCAAAGAAGATACCGGGCAGACATGTCCTGCTGCGATGCTGTCATTGCCCCTGTGTGGAGAAATTATAAAAGCAATAAGAGCTCACAATTTATTGAGCAATTATTATGTTGCAGGACCATGCCAAAGGCTTTACAAAGATTACCTCTTTAAATAATCACAATAACTTTATCATGGAGGTATCATTAGTCCCATTTTATAGATAGGGAAATTGAGCCTCCAAGAGATTAAATGCTCAATTTTGGCAGCCCTGGGATTTGGGCGCAGGTCTTCACCACTGTGCATACTTTTTATTTTCTCCAGTGGGCTAGGAGAAAATAAAAGGCAAAATGTGATTGATGAGATTGAAACTTAGCTTGTGTGTGCCAACTCGGCCAGATGCCCTGGAGCCCCCGTGCGCGTGAATTCGCACCTCCGGCCCAGCTCTCCCGTGTGTGCCCACGCAGGGGAGGAACTCTGAAGAGTCCAAGAATTGTAATTCAAACTTGACTTTCCAGGTCATTCTGACAGTGTATTTATGGAGGTAGAAAATACACTTGACTTGACAGCTTATTAGCTTGACTTATAAATGTTGACTATTTAGACATGTGGTGTATAGGTTTCCATTTGCTCTCTCTCCCTGTGCCCCACTTACCACGGTTCTCCCACAGCCCCCCAGGGGTGGTCAGAGCAGGGACGTCCCTTGGAGTGACAGAGAGAAGCCACAAGCTCTGAGCAGGGACCAGGCCAGAAGCTGCCCTCTAGGAATTTCACC
Source organism: Ursus maritimus (assembly GCF_017311325.1). Taxonomy (NCBI): domain Eukaryota; kingdom Metazoa; phylum Chordata; class Mammalia; order Carnivora; family Ursidae; genus Ursus; species Ursus maritimus. Next base: position 53,180,991 of record NW_024426885.1, read on the forward strand.
TATTTCATCAAGGGTCAGGAAGTTCGTTGCTACAGTGTGGGGAGAAGTCCAGATCTACGCAGCCCCTCCACCCACTGCAGAACCCACATCTCTGTAACGTGCAGCTACTTGCTCAGCACAGAGTCTCCTCAGTCCACAGATCCCATCTGTTTTCTTCCCTTCTGCATACACCTCTGTTTTCCAGAATAGAAAAGGCTGGAGTGGCTGTGCTGACCAAGAAGAAGGAAAGACAGGTAGCAGGGACGAGACTGAACGGGTCCTGGTGAAAGTGATGGGGTGGTAAGGAGCACAGGGCAAGCGGCAGGGGGGGTCCCTTAGGCTCTGGGGGGAAGTAGGGAGTGGGAGATGGGCAAGCCAGGGGGCTCAGCGTGCAGAGGGGTGGTGCTAGGAAGAACAGCTGTGCCTGAGGGAGGCCGTGGGGGTGAAGGTCAGTGGAGCTCGGGCGAGGCCCCCAGCTGAGGCAGAGATGGGCCAGCGTGGCCTCTGGGGCGGAGGACAGCCCCACAAGGCCCAACTGGGAACACTGACTCTGGCTTGAGGATTGACCGAGGAGATGCAGGATGGTGGAAAACAGCTTAAAATGTCCAAGTTCGCCTGCCGCCCGGTTCAGACCCCTTTCTTCCACAATGCCCTGCGGCGGGGACCCAGACTGATGGCAGCCTCTCCCCCGAGCCCAACACAGCAGGCCTGTGGACGTGACCAGGCTATCGTGACACCCATTTCACCAGCAAGGGCATGAGAAGTGGACAGGTGGCGTGCCTCATTCAAGGTCACAGCCAGGTAGGCGTGAACATGAGGTGAAGCCGACAGCCGGGCGTGGGAAAGGAAAACCAGTGGCCAGATTCCAGAAAGGATGCAACACTTGTCATCACCACCGCCAGAGCTCCCACTGACGGTGCACTTGCTCGACGCCTGCTCCCTCGCCTGACCCCGAGCCTGTGGGAAGAGCCCCATGCGGTAATTATCCCCATTCTGCAGATGCGGCGTCTGACGCCCAGAGAGGCTAAGTCAATGGCCAGTGTCACACAATAGCAAGTGAAGAGACTGAAGGCCCAGGTCAGGGCACAGAGGGTGTGCAGGCCTCGTGCCCGCGTGTGAGCCTCCACCGTGAGTCCGCACGAGAAAACCCCACGGAGAACACGTGCGTCGTGTGAGACGGAGAGCGCACTTCCAGGCAGCAGGGAACAGCTGTGTTGGCAGGAGGGGGTGAGAATGCGTGTGTGAGCACGGCTTTGACAGCGGCAAGCAGTGCGTGGGAGTGTGTGGACAGCAGGGCGTGGGACGGCGGTGCCATCACCATGTGTGTTTCTTCTGGCAGCAGAATGTTCTGGTCTGTGTTGAGAAACAAGTGTTTGGGCAGGCGTGAGGCTGGAGCCGGGACCGGAGAGGAGCGCTGGGGGCAGGTGGAGGCGGGAGGGAGGGCGAGCCCAGGGTTGATGGGGGCCCGAGCCGGCAGCTCCCAGCACGAGGGGCAGCAGGCTGGCAGCTGCTGTTTTTCCAGCTGACCTCACTGGGTGCGAATGTCTGGGTGTGGATCCCTCTGCAAACCACCTGATGCCCATAAACATGAAAACAGGAGCAGGGACACAGTGTGAGCAAACAGCGTTCTCCTGAGTGGCTAGGCGCGCACGGATGGGGTTTAATCGACAGCTGAAGCCAGCGCAAGTACATCGTGATTCCTGTGACCGGGCGGATTCCTCAAAAGTCGGCTTCTTGGAAGAGGCGGCACCCCTGAGACCATCCCGGCTCATGACTGTAATCGGAGCCCCTGAATCTCGCCCTCACCTCCCGGCAGACACAGGCGCAAGCCTGCAAGGGCACCTCAACCTAGAAGTCACCACACGAGTGACTTCCTGGGGCTTGGGCCCCACCCCAGGTCTCCCCCACAGGCCCTCGCCCCAGAATGCCCCTCCACCTGCTCCCGCTCCACTAGCTGAGCTCTATGCTCCCCGCAAGACCCCGTGTACTCCTCACCTCCTCCTGGAAGCCTTCCAAGCCAGTTGCAGGCTTGGAACTGCCTCCGCCGGAACTCCAACGACGTGGTTGCCAGGGCCCCTCCCACCGGCCTCCCCACGTGGATGTAGCCAGAGCCTGAGCTCTGTGCAGGGCCCTGACCTGGGCGCACGGGGATTGTGAAGACTTGGTAGTAGCTGCCCTCAGGATCTTATGGTTCAGTTGGGGTACACAGACAGCAAATACACAAATGGGGGTGTGATAGAGGCCAAGTAAGGGCACCTAGGAAATGTGGTGGGAGGGGCGCCTGGATGGCTCAGTCGGGTAAGCGGCTGCCTTGGGTTCAGGTTATGATCCCAGGATCTGGGGTTCAAGTCCAGCATCAGGCTCTCCACTCAGCAGGGAGTCTGCTTTTCCCTCTCCTTCTGCCCCTCTCCCCTGCTCATGCTCCCTCTGTGCTCTTTCTCTCTCTCAAATAAATGAACTAAATCTTAAAAGAAAAGAAAAATGTGGTGGGAGATCAACAAGGAGAGCCATCACTCCTGATTTGGAGACCAGGGGACAGTTAACACACGGGAGCAAGGGGGTGGCACCGCCCCCTTAGTTTCAGCTCCTTGAGTTCAGGGCTCTTTTGAAGCCAGCACATGGTATCTAAATCAATGCCTGGTCTCTTGATTGAAAGTCTCCCAAGCACCCTCTGAAATCCTTGTTTGGGGACCTGGAGGCTCGCCTGCCCGCCTGCCCTCTGCCCTCCATGGCGTTGGCGGCAGGAAGACTTTGGTGCTGGCGGGGGAGGCTGGCGCTGCTGCTCCCTGTTCTGCCAGCAGCCTGCCACTGGCCGGGGTTGGTTACCGAGTGCCCGATTTGCTGCTGTGGCCTGTCCCTTCTTGTCCACCAGGACTCAAAGCTCCTGCTCACCCCAAAGGCCAGGGCCAGGGGAGAACACCTTGGACAGAGGCTTCTGCTGGCTAAGCACAGACACATCCCTCGGGGCCGGCTGTCCTCTCCCCTTCTTGGCTCAGACTGATCTCTTGCAGAAGTTCAGCAAAACCACGGCCCTTGCTTCTCCTCAAGAGGCCGCGCCGGGAGACAGACCCGCTTTCCTCCGGACACTCAAATAGAATTCTTTCCAGCTGTCACACTCGAACAGGACCAATGTGACCACCCCACATAGTGGCCGGCTGCCTCTGTGTTTCCATGTGAGCCATGTCTGAAGGACCCTCACCCCAAAACCCCTTCTCCCTGGCCCACTGAGGTGTCTGGAGTTTTGCTATTAGCCCTGTCCTCAGGAGGCCTTATAAACATCTGATTCATGGTTAAATCACTATGTAGTACACCTGAAACTAACGTAACACTCTGTTAACTATACCGGAATGAAAATAAATGATTTGTGTGCGCTTAAAAACAGTTAAAATGATAACTTTGATGTTACATGTATTTTACCACGAAAACAAAAATTTTGGAAGGCCGTGAGTTGTTTTATGTCAAATGTCAACAGCATTACTTTTCTAGATGATAAAATTTGGGTGACTTCACTTTCATTTTTATACTTTCCTGCATTATTTAATTTTTCTTGAGCAATTGGGCATATATTGCAATTGGGCAACTGTATTAAGCAATTGGGCTTAATCGTGTTGGGAAGATAATGTTCTTTCTGCTTTGAGAAATAAACACTTTGACTTTCAAAAACATATATAATTTGGCTCCTGGAGAAGCAACACTTGAAGTCAGTATATGTCTAACTTCTAAATCAGGGAATTTTGAAAAGCATCTCCCAGGGAGAATAAAGATATGCAGGTTCCCTGGCCCAGGTGGAGGAGCAGCCCCAGCAATGCTGAGGGCAGCCAGGTCTTCCAATCCCAGCCTTCGAGGACCCGCCACCCCAGCCTGGGAAGGAAAAGGGGGCTCCTGCCATCCAGGCTTGCTGTTGCTGACCCGTCCCCCCCAGGGGCAGGGGCAAGACGTGGGTTTTCCCAGTTTTTTTCCATGGGGGCCTCCCCGTGCCTTTCCTTTTTTAACAGATCCTTTGGGGAAATGACAGGGAGGGCCACCTTGATGCAGGGCGCACCCAATCGTTGAGGCTGGACGAGTCCTGGCAAGGTCATTCAGTCCATTCCCCTGTCTCCAGGCAGCACTGGAATTATCCCAGCTGGGCAAGCCTTTATCTTGTTTTGAGGACTTCGGAAGCCGGGCATTCCACACCCTTCCTTGGTCAGCCATTTTCATGTCTAAACATTTCTAGCCAGGAAGTCCTTCCTCGTGTCTAATCCAAACTTTCTATGCTAAGAGTTTCCATCCTATGGCTCTTGTGGTTGGAGACAGGGAAATGGCCATTGCTTCCCTACCTTCATCCTAGGTCAGGAGCCACCAGAGCCTTGAATCAGGACCAAAGTCCTAAGTGATCCCCAGGCAAGTCACTACTACTCTTTGAACTTCAGTTTCCTCATCTGTCAAATGAGGCCGATGACATCCACAGTGCAGGAATCGAGAGGGTCAAATGAGATGAGCGTGTGGACGAGGCATAAAGTCGCCAGCAACATGAGGCTGTAATTATCATTAATAAGTAACAACCACCCATCCCTGCTGAACCACTGTATGAAAATGGTTTCCAGTGGGGTGGTACATAAGATGATTTTAGGTGATACGAGAACAAGTATTTTATTTTAAGATTTTATTTATTTATGTGACAGAGAGACAGCCAGCGAGAGAGGGAACACAGCAGGGGAGTGGGAGAGGAAGAAGCAGGCTCCCAGCCGAGGAGCCCGATGTGGGACTCGATCCCGGAACGCCAGGATCACGCCCTGAGCCAAAGGCAGACGCTTAACGACTGCGCCACCCAGGTGCCCCTATTTTATTTATTTTTTAAGATTTAATTTATTTATTCGACAGAGTGAGAGAGCACGTGTGCACAAGCAGGGGGAGCGGCAGGAAGAGGCAGAGGGAGAAGCAGGCTCCGTGCTGAGCAGAGAGCCCAAGATGGGGCTCAATCCCAGGACCGTGGGACCATGACCTGAGCTGAAAACAGATGCTTAACTGACTGAGCGACCCAGGAGCTCTGAGAGCAAGTATTTTAAATTAAAATTTCATGTGTGATAGAAAAAAATAAAACTAGCACATCAAATCCAGGATTTTATAAATATTATTGCTTAGAACAGGGGCATGTTAAGACAACAACAGCAACAAAACTTACCATTGTTTTACTGAAAAAAATATCAAGTAAATGATACTCCAGGTAGCATGAGGCCAGGGCTGAAATTGTGAAGGTGCCTCGAGAAATGCCAGCTGAGTGGACTGGCCAAGGAGAACCAAGGAGGCTGGTTCTACAGAGCGGGCAAGAGAGGCTGAGTCAGGGGAAGGATGAGAAGTGAAGTCCCAGAAGACAGGGGGAGACAACTGTTGAGCGTCCTGCCCGCAGATGCAGCCCTCTCTGGGTTCTGGAACAGTCTCCCCCCACAGCTGGGCTGTTACCAGCTCCAGCAAGGCAGGCTGGCAGGCAGGACTGGGATTTCATGTCTGTCTTGCGGTCCCTGGGGCTCAGAGCCCCCTTGCATCCAGCTTTCCCCCGTCAGGGGGAGTTAGACAGCCCGAACCCCATCTTGAATCCCTCCTGCGACATTGCCCAGCTGTGGCTTGTTAGCTTCTGCTGGCGGCTCAAACTTCCCAAACAGGTCCCCTGCCTCCACTCTCAACGTGGGATTGGGCAACGGGGCCGGCAGAACAGGTCACCTGAGAGCTCCCCTGTGTGCCAGGCCCCTTGCTGGGCACCAGGACACAGTGAGCGAAAGAGGGCCCTGCTCTCCAGGAGCTCACAGCAGAACCAGGGAAACCCGCCTCTCATGGCCATCCCAGCTAGGACAGAGCTGTGTCTGCCACTCGGGCCGTGGGGAAAATGGTCCCCTCTGCCTGAGGGTCCTTGGCCTCCTGGGGCCAGGCATCTTATTGGAAAAGGACGTTACCCCTCTGTGCTCTGGGAAGAGGCTCCAGGTCCCTCGTTTACCCTTTAGGCCAAACCCGCAGTGAGCATTGTTGTTGTATTTTCCCCAAAGATTTTATTTATTTATTTGTCAGAGAGAGAGTACAAGCAGGGGGAGCGGAAGGCAGAGGGAGAAACAGGCTCCCTGCCGAGCAAGGAGTCCGACCCCGGACTCGACCCCAGAACCCTGGGATCATGACCCGAGCCGAAGGCAGACATTTAACCGACTGAGCCCCCCAGGCGTCCCCGTACCCGTCATGCCTCCTCTTGAGCTGGAGTTTCTCACACCCTGGCGTCTGTACACCGGTTCTCTGGAGCTCAAGACGTCTCTAAGAGACTTTAAGATGCCTATGTTTTCATTTTGGAATAATCTTTAAAAAGTCAGTATAAACAGACTCTACATCATCTGGATGCTTGGCTGACAGCCGATTATGGGATCACAAAATTTTAGTGTCTACATCTGCACTAATGTTTATGGAAAGCAGTCAACTTGAGTTTTGTTTTTTTATTTTTAATTCAACACTACATATGGAAAAATACACAAACCTTAAGCATATAGCTGGACGAACTTTCGCAAAGAGAACACATCTGTGAAACCAACAGGAAACATAATATTATTACGGCCCCCCGGAGACCCTCCTCAAGAACTCCTACACCCCTCAGTGATGACCACTATCCTTCATACCATAGATCGGCTTTGCCCATTTTTGAACTTGATATGCCTGGGCCATATAGAAGGACTCTCTGGTCCCTGGCTTCTTTCTGTCAACATAATGCCCATGAGATTCATCCATGTTGTTGGCGTGTTAGCTTCTCGTCCAGTGCTTCTCAAAGTAGGATCCTCACAAGTCATCCTTAGGGTTCCATTAATCTTCCAGCTAGAGAAAAGCAAATGGGGGTGCCTGACAGTTCAGAAAGGGGTGGAGAGCATCCCACTGCAGGGCACACAGTCCTGCCCTGGGCCTTCACTCTACAGCCTAGAGCCTGAACAGTCACACTCCAGACTCCCAGACTGCAGCTTCCTCAGACACCCTGCTCGGCCAGGCCCCTAGGTCTTTGCAAATGCTGCTCCCTCAGCCTGGAATGCCCTCCCCTTGTCTGCCTGCCTAGCAAAGGCTTATGTGTTTTATGTCGCCTGAAAGCCTGCCTCCTCTGTGCGGTCTCCCCTGGCTCCTCTGTGCGGTCTCCCCTGGCTCCCCTGCTCCCCTGGGCAGACTCAGGCACCCCTTTTCCTGTGCTTTATCCATGTTACCTCTGCAGCATTTATCATATCGTGTGGTCGCTGCAGGTCTGTCTCCCCACTGGACAGGAGTGTGGGGCGACACCGGACTCCATTCCAGAGTGACGGAGTTGGGAGTCTTGCTGCACCCCCACCACCCAGGACCATCAGAGGCAGGAGCGAGGTTCTCCGTCCTGGCTCACCTACCTCATTAAACATGGGGTTCGGTTGGCTCCCACATCCCTGCATCATCAGCAGGGGTGGACAGCATCAGAACTATGGCATGGGAATCCTTGGCCAAGCTACCACACCAGGGAATTAAAGGCCTGGAGAGCCCTGCTTGGGCCAATGCCAGGCCCTAGGGCCCAAGGGTGAGATACTTTACCAGACAGGCATCAGTTTCCTCATCTGTGAAATGGGAACAATGAACCTGGTCACCTTCCTCTTTCCTGGGAAGAGTATGAAGTTAATGAATGCCCAGGACCGGATGTGACTATACCTAAGACCTAGAGCAAGCTGCCTGGAGGCAAGGGGACGGCCTAGGTGACCCTAGGTTCTCTCCTCCTGCCCCGGACTGACAGACAGTGCGAGACCCGCAATTCAGCTGTAGCTGCTCATCTTGGTCCCTCACCCTTCCCTGGGGGGTCTTGGCTTGGAAGCCCTAATCTGCCTGCTAAGCACCTACCCCACTTATTCCAACCTAAATTTGTCCAGCCCTGTGCCATGCCCTTGCAAGTGGCTGTATCCAGTCCATTGCAGTAAATTGGGTTTCTTTGTCCCTTCTCACAGAACCCTATTCATAGGGCCCCTCCTCTGGGCAGCCTTCTCCTGTTATACTTGGGCTCGGTGGACTCATCTACACTCTCGGCATTTGTGAAGGGTTCATGTCCCAGCCGCCCCCCAACTTCCGACCCCCACTCTATCCTGAAGTAGAACTGGGACCATAAAATGCGGTTCTTGGAAAAGCGGGCTCCACCCAGGGGGGAAGATAGATGGAGCGCCCTGTTGCCATGGCAACCAACCCCCCCCCCCACCCGCGAGCCTCTTCATTGGCCATTGAGATCAAGATTCCGCCTCCACCACCAGAAGGGACCAACCGGAGGCCGGCCCAGGGGACCTTGTTGGGGGATTAGTGGGGGTGACACGTCTCGTTTCCTGTTCTGCCCACGGGGAAACCCACCGGCACTTGATCCCACTTCTCATGGCGAAAGTGGCTTCGATGGAGCTGTGTCCTAGAGTCGGGGGCGGGGTAGGGGGAGGTGGGGAGCCTCTCGCAGGATGTTTCCTCGGGAGGGGCTGGGTAGACGCAGAGTTGGGTTGTTGGACTAGGGAGGAAGCAGTTTTTCTTCCCAGCAATTCAGGTCGCCAGAGAGGGCGCGGGGCGGGCGGGGGGCGGGGGCGCGACTCCTTGGGACTGAAGCCGAGAGGTCCCTGAGGGCCGCCAGGCGGAGGCGCAGGCGCTGCGGGGCGGGGCGGGGGGGAGGAGGCTGCGGTGGAAAAGTATTAGGGAAGGGAGGCGGGGAGGATCCCACTATCAAGAGCCGGCTGGGGCTCCTGCCAGTGGCAGGAACCTGGGCTTGCACCCAGATAGGACCGATTCCTTCTCTGCCGTCATCCGCAGTGTGACCTTGCATACACGTGCCTTCCTCTCTCTGGTTGGGAGGAGGGGTGCGATCGCCTTTTACTCAGTGCCGATCCCTGTGCAGAACACCCTAGGAGTTTTCTATCCCAAATGCTCTCAAAACTACCCTGAAATAGGTGGGGACTATCTTTACCACATTTTACAGATGAGGAAACTGAGGCAAGGCTCAAGGAGGCTACCTGGCAAAAGCCTCGGGTGAGCTCAATTCCCAGAGAGAAGGCTTTGTAGGGGTTGGTGGTTGCCTGGGGGCAAGTGGGAGGTGCGTTCCCACCCCCACCCCCAGGCATCCTGGCCTGCCCGGTCTGCCCGGAAGGAAGGGTCGTGCCAAGCTGGGAGACTTGCGTGGTTTCCTTTAGCAAAACTGCGTCAGACTTTGTCTGGGGGTAAACCGCCACTAACTGGTGACAGCGCCTTGATTACAACAGATCAGAAAGGGGAAACCGAGCCTTCTCCGCCTTCTCCGGAAAGTTCCCTTTTCAGGAGACAACAGATTAAAGAAGATAGAGCCCGCCTTCACGAGAAGGAGGGAAAGAGTGTTTGTAACTGCTTTTGCTCTCTCAAAACCGCCTAAAATTACCTCTGGAAGCCGCCACTTAACAATACTAGAACCATTTAACTAAGCCAGATTGGGGTTGAGACCGGGCAAAGAGCGACCTGACAGGACAGCACTAATGTGCTCCAAGGGAGGGGCTGAGCCAGCAGAATGGGCACCGGATGCAGCATGAGACTGGACCCAATCTTACAGCCAGACATTCCTCATCTGTAAAATGGGCTTGATTGGAGTGTGAAGATTAGGAAAAATAATCATGACATTCACTAGAACCTTTCTTGGTGCTACCTGTGCTCTGGATGGGTCAGGTAGCCCTCCCTCCAGAGTGTCCCCCCCACACACACACACCCCAACACACAAAAACACCAGAGCTTCCAAGGACCACACACTCGGGGAGAGGCTTTTGCCCAGATGCACTTGCAGTTCACTCCCGGGGGCCAGAATCAGAATGAGTAACGAACACTTAAGGAGCACCTAAAAATTGATGGTTTTTGAGTACCTAATAATATGTCAGGCTCTATATTAAGTGTTGAGCCCTGATCGACCCTTTAATCATCCCAGAACAATCTTTCTCCTCTCTGGAAAAATACTGTGGACAGTTATTTATCCCCATTTTGCAGAGGAGCAAACTGAAGTTTGTAGAGAAGTTAAGAAAGTTCACTATGGGCGCCCAGATGGCTCAGCCGGTTAAGCATCTACCTTGCTTCAGCTCTCATCAGGCTCTCTGCTCAGCAGGGAGTCTGCTTCTCCCTCTGCCCCTCACCCTGCTCGTGCCCCTCACCCTACTCCCACTCTCTCTTTCTCTCAATTAAATAAATAAAATATCTTAAAAAAAAAAGTTCACCATGTGAATTTCAGACTCTTTCTGATGCAAATGACAGAAGACCTGACTCAAACTGGTTTATGCTAAAAAGGGAATTTGCTCGCTCAGGAAACTGAAAACTCCAGCCATGACTTGATCCGGAGACTCCAAAATGTCACAAAGACCGAATCCCTCCACTCTGCCTTCACCGTCTTGGCGCCAGGCTTGGGCTCCCAGAGCGGGCTTCTACGAGCTGCTGCACGCTCACGTCATCCCGAGTCCTAGTTCTGTATAAAAGAGGGTCTGGGTAATTGCAACACAGTCCCAGGATTTACTCTAATTACACATGCGGACTCTGGTCAGGGGTCATGTGACCACATTTACACGAGGCTCTGCTGGGGAAGATTCAGCACGATTGGCGGCCGGGTCCCATGCTGCCTCGCCTGTCCCAACGGGCTGAAAGGGAAGGAGGGAGGAATGTGTCTCCCAAGGAGGAACAGAAAAGATGGGGAACGGGTGCTAGCGGCTGATGGCACCTGTCGTTTTCCACAGTGAGGTCATAAGGTGACAGGGTTGAGAAGAGCTGGGGCGGGGAAGGAGCCCTGGCAGTCGGACTCCGGAACCCACGACCCTAATGCCTCTACATCTTCCACTACAGGGGCCAGCCTGGTACTGAGCCCCTAGGAGAGAAAACGTAGATGCGGAAGGTAAGGCCCTTGCCCTGGGAGAGAGCCCGCCCTTCTTCATTGGTCCCAGGGCACTCCTTATCACCGCGGGTACGCACCCCACCTCCCACCCTGGCTGCTGTTCCTGGAGGGGCCTAGGAGCCTCTCTGATAGCTGGGCCCGGGCTGTTGCCTGCCATGCTATGGAAGGCCTTCCACATTAGCTGGAGTTATGCACCGTTCTGGGGTCTAGTTGCCTCCCATTTCTCCAAGCAGAGGGGAGATTCTCTGGGGACTAGGACTATGAGCTCCCTTCTCCTGTCTGTGGCCCCTCTCTGGGACCCGGCGAAATTTGTGCAGTAGGCAGCAACGGTGATTTTGAGAGGCCCTAAGAAGGCCCTTTTCTACCCCTATGTACCTCCTTTACTGTAAAAACATTCCATCATTAGATGGGATTTCACCCCTTTAATTCCCCTTAAGATTCAGATTCCCCTGAGAGCGGCAGTACGGTGGGTGTCACCACTCATTCACACTGTAGTGAGAAGCAGCTCACAGAATCCTTCCGTGGTGGCTTTGTCATCATGGCCACCATTGACTGAGTGCCTCGCATCCGCTTTCCACAGATTCAAGAGCATCTCATGCATTATCCCATTTAATCCTCACAACTCTGTGAGGTGGGTACTGTTAGTGACCCCGTTTTACAGATGAGGAAACTGAGGCCCAGAGAGGTGAACGGTCATGCCCAAGGTCTGCAAGCAGTGGAACAGGGATTTGAACGCATGAAGTCTGCTTCCAAAACCTATACTCTCCATTACTCCACCGAGATAATCCCTAACATTCTTCAGTCACAAATATATTCAATACATCTTTTTGACTTCCCTATATTTCAGCAAATTGTTAGTATAATCAGCATCATTTTATAGAGGAGAACATTAAGGGGCGCCCAGGGGGCTCAGTCGGTGAAGTGTCTGAAATCAAGAGATTTCGGCTCAGGTCATGATATCAGGGTCTGAGATCGAGCTCCGCGTCAGGCTCTGCGTTGGGCATGGAGCTTGCTTAAGATTCTCTTTCTTCTCTCCTCTGCCCTTCCCCCCGCCTCTGTCTCTAAAAAAGAGAGAGAGGAGAACATTGAGGAGGCTGAGTTCAGTCAAAAGATGAGCCGCAGATCCGGAGTTTGACCCAATATTCCCGTCTGAGACCAGTTCTTCTCCCTGGACCCCACATAGCCCCCAGCGAGAGGAGCGTTGGGTCAGCTCCCTGGTGTCCTGGAAACAGAGGGAGAGTGTGGGGGGCATGGAAGCTGGGAGCTGCCAGAACAAACCTGTTCCTTCTTCCCTTCTTCCTCCTTCCCTCCCTCCCTCCTTCTTTTCCTTCTCTTTCTTCCCTCCTCCTTCCCACTCATTCATTAAGCCACCTGCACATCTACTAGGGGTGAGGACCACGGGTAAGCAAGGACCAAAACAAGTGTCCCTTGTGCTCTCACAGGGTTGATAGTCTCAAAAACAAACAGGGGCACCTGGCTGGTTCAGCATGTGACTCCTGATCTCCGGGTGATGCGTTCGAGTCCAACGTTGGGTGTAGAGATTACTAAAAATAAATAAATAAATAAAATTAAAAATAAAAACACTTGCTCTTTCTTGAGTGTTTATGGTGAGCAGGGCCCTGAGCTAGGTGCTGAACAGGCATCATCCCCAGAGCCCACTTTCTCAGGTAGGAGACTGGCGCTTAGGAAGAGCTACGGGCATTATCTCATGTAATGACTCCAGACTGACTCCGGAGTCCCAGCATCTCACCACCAGACTGGACTGCCCCCCTTTGGGGTGTAGTGAGGATCCAGTAGATACTTAAGATTGAGGAGTGCATACACACACACACACACACACTCACACACTCACTCACTCACACCCCTGGCTCTGTGACTCCAACAGCCAGCACCAGATGCAGCCATTTCTGCCGTCTCCAGCACCCTCCTTCCCACCAGGAGCCAGGCTCCACCCCAAACAAGAGCTGAGTGGGGAAAGGCCGTCTCCCAAGGAAAGGATAGGCTGGCACACCAAGACCTCTGAATGGAAACCCCCAGGGAAACTGAATGAGAGTGCTCTAACCAGAGGTTCTGGAAGGAGACCTCGCCCGCTCTCCCTGGGCAGCCTTTCAGCGTGACTTCGTTGTGCCTTAGTTTCCTCACCTGTAAGTTGATCTGCTCACAGCCTGTGTCTGAAGTATTACCCACCAGAAACTTCCTAGATCCAGCGGGATGGGGAAGCTCCCTGCTTTCTGACTTGGTCCTTCCCGGTTCTTCATAGGGATTGTATTTCCCATTTTACAGATATGGAAACGTGGCTCAGAGAAGCTGACCCACAGGCACCTAATGAGTGTTAGGAATGCAATGAGAACCCACCCAGGTTTTGAATCTGTTGCCCCAACCAGTGTCTACTAAGCATTCAACTGAATGCAAGAGTCCGAGCTATGTCTAAGACATAGGGCAGCAGCAAGGGAGGCTTGGCCTACCCTAGGACAGTCCATTTCGGCAGGGCTGACAGACAAGAGGAAATGTGGGAAATGTTGGCAGGAGAGAGTGACAAGAGCTAAAAGGCTTTTGGCAGGGCAAGGGACAGAAGTCCCCTTGGGGCCATCTCAGCTCCCACATTTGGGAGGACCCAATAGAGCAAAGGTTTGGGGAGCTGAAGTGGGAAAGGCTGGGGTCTGGGATCAGTAGTCTTGGCTCAAGTGGGGTGTTAACTGGGAGGAGGAGTTGAGCTGCCCCACCCAAAAATACCCAGACCCTTCTCAAACCATGCGCTGCCTGCCTGGAGTTTCTGCCCCAACAGTTTCCTTGTCTAGGGTGCTTTCCAGCCCCACCTGCTTTCCTGGAGTCCAGTTCGTCTGTCACTCCTGCCAGGCATGTACCTTGTGCCTTGTGTCACTCTGAGTAATTCCAGAAACCCAGGTGCCCTCACCTGCTCCTGATTCAGTTTGACTCACCCTCCCTAGTTCTGGAAGGTGGCTCGTGGTTGTTCTTACCTCATGCTTGGGCACCTGGGGCCTGTGGGAGCAGCAGATCCTCCTCCCCACTCCCGAAGGTTAAACTGGTCGGTGTCATGCAGGGGAAGTGGAGGAGCCCTGAGGAGGGAACCCTCATCCACCCAGGATTAACTTCTTCCCTTTACAGCCCACTTCGAACATCCTTCCAGCGATCCCCAATGTTCTTCCTGTTCTTAACAGGAAAAGGACATTACCTGGGAAAAATAGCTAGTGTTATTGATTGTTTGCTAGAAGCTGGGCACTCTGTAGACATCGTTAGAGTTTCACAACATTCCATTCTTGGTTTGTATTTTCCAGATGAGAAAACTGAAGCTCAGAGAGGGGTTCATCTTGTCTCAGGTCACACAGCAAGGAATTGGCTGAAGTGGCATTGGAACCCAGGTATACTAGACTTCCGAGTTGTTTCACAAGGGACACACACACCTGACTCTCACGCCAGCTGCCCACAGGTGGGAGAGGGAAGATAGGGCTCATTCCACCTGTCAAGCTTAAGCCTGCTCGGATCCAACCTCATGCACCCCCAGCAGCCTTTTTTGGTGGCACCGGGGGGATAGACACTCTGAAAGGAGCCACCATTTGCTCAACCCAGGGATCTGAGGGCCGTCACTTCCTTGATGGGGATACCTATAGGCAGACCTGTAGAACACCCGTAGGAGGTACTCCCCTTATGACAGGCCCGGGTCGGTGCTGCTCGGTGGGAGCCATGGCCAGTCATCCCTCTTCATCTTAGATGGGCCCAGGCGTGCCACGACAGCGTTCCCCCTCCTTCCCTCCTGTGGCTTGTCCCCAGTTGGCATTGCTCCCACTGGACCTCCCCTACCCATCCTACCTTCACACCAGATAAGGCTGTATAGCCCAGAGCTGTGCTCACCAGTACTGTGGCTGCTAGCCCCATGTGGTTGTTGAGCACTTGAAATGGGACAACTGCTGCCCAGGAACTGAATTTTAAAACTTATTTAATTTTAATCAAGTTACATTTAAATTTTAAAATTGATACTGCAGTTGGGACGCCTGGCTGGTTCAGTTGGGAGAGCATGCGACTTTTGATCTCGGGGTTGTAAGTTGGAGCCCCACCATGGGTGTAGAGATTAAAAATAAAATCTTATAAAAAATGGATAATGTAGTTATTGGAAAACATTTAAGTGTGTGTGGAACACCTTGGGTACGTGAATCTACTTATGCAACTGCAAATTTTATGAAATCTAAACACAGATCATTTTCCGATGAAAATTTAGCCAAGAGTGGAAGTATAAACCAAGCACCAGGTTTTGAATGCTTAGTAGGAGAAAATGTAAAAATATCTCATTAATATTTTTTACATCGGTTACATGTTGAAATGCTCTTTTTTGTATATCATATTAAATAAAATGTATTATTAAAATTGATTTTACCTGCTTTTTTTTTGTTTAACATAGCTACTAGAAAGTTTTTCAATTATTTATGTGGCTCCTATTCTGTTTCTATCAGACAGTGCTAGGCTGGGGGTTAAATGTGTGGGTTCAAATCCTAGCTCTGTGTGTCCTTGAGCAACTGAACCAGACTCTCTGGGCCTCAGGTTCTCACCTATAAGACAGGGATAATAGTGACACCTCCCTCGAGTTGTTCAGAGGAACAAGGGCGATAATGTTTGGAAAGCACTTAGCCCAGTGCCTGGCGTATAGTAGTGCTCAGGGGAGAAAAAACAACGTTGCAGGCTTCCTTTTATCCTAACACTGCGAGTGCAATTCTGTGAAACTGGGCAGTATTGATGCAGGGCCTGCTGGGCGCCAGGCCCTGGGGCTCCCACGGAGAGCCAGCGCTCGGCTCTTCTGGAACCCGCCGGTCTAGCAGGGGGGCTGCTCCGGGGAGAAGCGGGACAAGGGCAGGCGGCGGTAAGTGCGGGGGCAAATGCCACCCGGAGCTGCGCTAGCGGTACTCCAGCTGCTCCCGCAGGAGTGGCCGGGGGAGGCTTCCCGGGGGAGCCAATCAGGTGCCACGGAGGAGAGGGTGTCCCTGGCGAGGGAACAGCCACAGCGCCAGCGCCCGCAGCGCCTGGCCGCTCCCGGACTGCGCCATCTGCCTCACCAAATTTTCCATTTCTTGCCTCCAACTCCCTCCTGGCTGCGTCCCTGTGTTCAGCACAACTTGCTAGGGCCGGCCCACATCACTCCCCTTCTCACCTCCTCTGCGCTCTCCCGTCTCCTGTGGGAACCTCCTCCCTCCCTTGCCGCTCCAGCTCGGGTCCCTTGTGTTAGCACGTTTCCCCTGATGGCTCCTGTCCGCCCCCCCCC